>NW_012150174.1:5734776-5870104 GCF_000956105.1 Propithecus coquereli
GGTCTCAAACTCCTGAGCTCAAACAATCCGCCCGCCTTGGCCTCCCAGAGTGCTAGGATTACAGGCGTTAGCCACCGTGGCCGGCCTCATGTTTTCTTCTAATGCTTTTATATCTTCATTTAAAAATATTTAAATCTTTGATATATTTGGAGCTTATTTTGGTTCAAGGATCGATCTATGAAGCAAACTGTTCTTTTCCAGTTGTGCCATTACCACTCATTAAATGAGCCAGTGTTTCCCCAATTGATATGAAATTATACTTGTTTCATATACTTAATTTACAAATGAATTTGGGTCTATTTCTGACTTTCTATCAGATTCTGTTGATTTGCCTATTCATGCTCTAGTTTCACACAATTTTATTTAACATAGTTTTATAATATGTTTTAATATCTGGCTTGGCCAGTCTCCCCCATCATTATTATTCTTTTTCAAACATTTGCTGGATATTGTTTGACTGTTTAGTTTTCCATTTCCATAGACTCAGCCTGTGTCATTTTAAAAATTATCTGATCTTTTTGAGGGGAGCACATTAAATTTACAGATTAAGTTATAGAATTGTTTTAGGGGGGAATATTCAGTTTCTTATCAAATTTTCCTTTGTTCATTTAAGTATTATTCTTTTAAAAGCATACAGTAATATGTGTATCTGGTAAACTCAAGCAGTACAAAAGGGCATACGGAGAAATGTGAAGGAACCTTTTTGTTCTGACCGGTGCTCTCTCAGTTCGCTCTAGAGGCAACGAGTTTCTGGTGTGTGTTCCTGGAGCTATTCCATGCATATAAAATTCTATATGTGCATATAATCATTTCACTCTGACCCACCTACCTTTGTTCCCAGATGGCAACAAGCTATGCACAGTGTTCTGCTTTTTCCCACCTAGCGATACATACTGGGAACATTCTATATCAGTCATGCAAATCTGCCGTATTCCTTTTCAGAGCTGCACAGCATTTGGCTGGATAACTGCAGCCAGAATTTTTAATAAATCCCCTATTGATAAAACAATTCACTTGCTTCCACCTCTTTTTTTTTTAAAAAAAAACAATGTTGTAGTGAATATCCTTCCTCATATACTTTTGTGTGAGAATATTTCTAAAAGATAAATATCCAGATATAGAATTACTATGTAGACATATAAAGAAAATGTACACACAACGTCAATAGACTCAACACTACTGAACTGTACACTTAAAAATGGCTTAGATAGTAGATGTTCTTGAAAAAAGAAAGTGTATAATTTTGATAGATATTGCCGAATTACCCTCTAAATCTTAAGGTAATTTATTAATTATTCCTCACTTAAATTTGCCTTCTATGTGCAGTATCTTGGCTCACTTATGATACAAACAGATTTTTAGCAAGTTAAATGATCTGTAAGTCTTGAATAAAACTGTCCCCCATTTCTCTCCCACAGAGATTCTCAGGAAAGTTCCCAGGGATGGGTGATGCTGTTGTGTAAAACTGTGAAGCTTGGGGACTGATGCTGAGAGGCAGGGTCCACACCCTTCCAGCAAGAGCAGCCTGTGCCAGTTTTATTAAAGATCAGCATCACTAAACCACTCTGGCTGCTCGTCCTGCTGTGATTTGGATTTGTTTGAAGACTCAACCAAAAGCAAACAAGAGGTTTCACATGACTCAAATCATACCTTTCAAATAATATTTTAATTTTTTTGTATCAAGTGTCTGTGACGGAGACTCTTTAAGTCCTTCTCCTACCCCTCCCTAAGTATCACTTCATTTTTACCAACCGCAAGTGCCCACTTATACACAGGACGTGCAGGGAAGCCTTGAACGAGGTGGGGGAGAACAAAGGAGGTATGTGTAACGATATCAGTGTAAACCAAATAAAATTGGGCACCCCTGGGGACCATTTGCAAAAGGATGCCACACCTAAAAAAAAAAAAAATACCCAATCTGACCCCAAGAAGCCTTGAAAAGTATTATAGGTCTGTATGTTTCCTGAGGAGGCAGCAAAGGGAATATTATGTCACACAACGTTCTGCAAAGTGTACTGCTAAAAATTCTCTTTTCCTGTCTCCTCTTTTAGAAAGCAAATTTACTAAAAGTCTTCTTTGGACCTTTCTCTCCCCAATCTCTACTGCAAATGGCAGCTGTTTAAATATGTCTCTTCTCACTCCTTAACATTCTAATGCCGTCTAAGCCTCCTGGCCTGACTTCTCCCCTCCCTTCTCCCTTTTCCTGTCTTTATTCTCTGGTGGCTTTTACCTAGCACAATTTACTTCTTCTTTTGAGTGTGTTCCCGCTCAATAAAACTGAAGCATCTTCTTAGAAGGTGGGAGGAAGAAAAGATTATAAATCCTTCCAATTTAATTTTTTGTCCCAATTAGAGAGGTAAGAATGGCTCATACTCCAAGTCAAGCCTTGTGCATGTATTATTTCATAACCAACATACAGAGTTCATATTCTCATTATCATCATTTTGCAAATGAAGAATCTAAGATTCAGTGAGGTTAGGTGATCTACTCAAGGTCAAAGACCTGGGCAGTGACCTTAACGCTCACCTACTTGCTCTGCATGGTTTTCACAGTCCTTAAGGAACAACACGAGGCAGCAGGTGGCAAGGGTAAACGAGTGGCCTTCACAGTGCTCTGAGCCCCCATCCTCTTTCTCTGATCCCTGCCTTTCCAAATCCTTGTGTTCAGTTCTAGTAATGTCTCCTGGCCCCACCTCAATTGCTGAACCAATCTCTACACCCAGCATTTTGCCACTCAACGGGCACAGCTCTGCATCCTGGGTTTCTGCTGACCTCCCTCTCTTCTCTCTGTTGTGCCCCTCCCTTCCACAGGACTGCCATCTTGCCCCGCGTTCCTGTCCTTTGGCTGAAGCTCTGCAACTTAGTCTAATTCTTGCCTGTCCACTGTTGCCCTCAAATGTTATTTTACCTTCTACCTTCAATTCCCTTTGTAGTATAAACTGCCCTGCCCACAGCCCCTGTATGCAGTTACCGGTGGGGTGGCTCTTTACATGGGGGCGGCCACTGATTGGACTAGGAGTAGACAGCAGATGCAGGGGCATCAGGGCACAGGCTGTCCAGTGATCAATCTGTCTTTCCAGTATTTCAACCAAGAGTCACCAAAACTGCTCGGTTGGCTCTGGAAAGCCAAGGAGGAAGATTTGTACGGCCACCATTTGGGGCCATGTGTAACGTAAGTAAGCAAAGGCAGCAGTCCATTGAGGAAGCACAGAGGAGATATTCCCAAAGAAGAGCAGAGAAAAGACCACATGACTCTGTAGGCGATGCGGGGGAGGAGGAGAGAGACAGTGGTTGTCTCAGTCTGATGCCCTCCAGTTCCAGCTTTCATGAGGGTTTCTTGCACTGTGCGCACACTTGTGTTCACATGGGCCCTACAGTAAAGTTTCCTTTGTTCCTGAGTTAGTTTGAATGCGCTCCTGTTACTTACAATAAAAGAGGCCTCACTAGCCCACCTCCTGCCTTAGGTTGGGAGCCTTGTCCACATTTCCGCCGCTTGGCTAGTGTCCTGTCACGTGCAGGAAGATGTCCCACTGCTGGCTACCCACAGGCATTGCTCTGGAGGTGGCACTGAATGAGGTCCTGTGAGCTTCCTGAGAAGCCGGTCCAAGGAAGGGAGGGAGCACAGCACAGGAAGGAGCTGGGAGTGGGCAGGGAGTTTTACCGCAGCTCCTTTTTTATTTGAAGGCGCTGTTCTTATCCTTACATTGCTTATGGTCAACCCTGGGACCACATCAGGGTTCGCTGGGAGATGACAATGTTGAGGTGGGAGGGGCAGGTCGAGGCGGGGTCTGGGGTAGGGAAGTAGTTGAAGAAGATGGTAACAGAGCTGTGGCCTCACCCTCTGGGCCTTTGCAAGCTGAGGAATGACCTGATGAAGCTGAATCATCAAATGTTCGAGCTCCCGCGGGGGCTCTGAGGTCTTAGCACCAACCCTTCATTTGACTGATGAGGAAACAGAGAATCAGAAATGAAAACCTAGTAACGATAGCTCAGGCTTTGCTCCAAGCATTCGACACTTCTCCGTTCACTTAGTCCTCACAATAACTCCATGAGGCTGGCACTATTGCCATCCTCATCTCATAGACGAGGAAACCAAGGCACAAAGGGATTAAGTAACTTGCCCAAAGTCACACAGCAAGTAGGTGACGGAGCCAGGGTTTGAACTCAGGAATTCTGACTCAGAGCCAATCCCATTAGCCATTACAGCACTACTTCTCACAAGCATGGAAGAGCATTGAAGATTTATTATTATAAAGAAAAGCTGGTTGCCTGTATGTGTGTACAGTATGTGTGTGTGTGTGTGTGCGTGGTTTTCCCAACTAGATAAGGCAGCATGTCACAATTCATGGAAAACACTAGAAATCAGGCAATAGTTTTAATTAGAGAAAAGCAATTAAAAGTTTAGAAAATTTAAAAAAATCAGGAAAAATAATATTATAATAGACAAATGTTATCTCCCATGATTTAAAGGAGAAGAGAAAAGAAAATTCTCAAACCCTTTCTTCCAGGTCCCAGAGCAATATAAACTGTTGCAACTTTAAAGAAAAAGAACACCTGTGTGTGTGTTGCTCCTCATGCCATAGGTGGTGTGCTAATCCCGCTGGCTGGTTTAAGTAATCCTCCAAAGCAAGGCCTCCTGAAGATGAAATAATCAATGCCTATATTAGAGTCCATCATTACCTCACCCCTATGGTCAGGGAAGCCTTGAACCTAGAGAAATACAAAAGCTGGAGTGGTTTTTCTAATGCATTTTTCATGATTAAGTGGCTATTCAAAGCTCACAATTTTATGTAAGAGACAATCATGGTTTGCTTGTCAATTAATCACTTCAGATATTTGTTAGGTGCTAGAGGTAATAGGTGGATATCTGAAAATGTGGAAGGCTGATGCGAAAGGTTCTCTCTCATTCTACAAACACATAGAAATGCTGGACAAAATATAACAATTTTTTAAAAATACGTAACTGAGTTCAGAAAAATTGCCCAGATGCCAGAAATGGGGAGGAAAGTGTAACCCAGAACAGTAAGCAGGAGCAGGTGCAAATGAGCTTTTGGACTGGGGTAGGGGCCCCAGAAGCTAGAGGCTGGGGTTTTAAAGCCCTTGCATGGAAAGAGGGGGACATCTTGAGCAGATGTGCAATGCGGGAGGGAACCCCTGCATAAAGTTGGATGTTTTGAAGAGCAGCCTTTTCTTGTGAGCAGGGGATGAGAAAACGTTCCATCAGTCATTTGGGAACATGGCAAGGAAGTTTGCCCTCCCTCTGTTCAGGGCACCTTCAAGAAACGGAACCCCCAGCCTCTCACATGTGTAAGTGCAGACTCCAGATATGCACTAGCTGTGCAGTGGGCAACCCCAAGCTGAGAAATGACACGGAAACTCGGGTGGGACCAGGAGAAGAAAATACAAAGTCACTCTGTGAAGCCACCATAAGTTGAACCTTTTTTCCACAGGAAAAAAGAAAAATCCACCGAAGAACAAATAATCCAAGGCTAAAGGAAACTAGTGACGGGGACAGAGCAAGTTCAATGGAAAGGAAATATAGTCCCGAAGATCCTGAGAAAATAGAATAACCTGAAAGAGACAATTAGACATGGTTAAAATTAGACATGAAGAGATAAAAGCAGCCATAATGAAGGAATAGAGTGCTATGGAAAGAAGCAGAGGAGAATTTGAAAAGAACTCCAGCAGGGAGTAAAACCAACAAAGCGCCTTCCTATCATGTGCCTGCATTTACCCAGGGAAGCACTGATTCCCCTAAAGAAATAAGTACCTTATATGGAAATAGTTATGTATGTATCTGCCTCTCCCACCCAGTCTGTGAATTTCTTCAGAGTAGAGATAAAGTGGCCCAGCATTCAACCCTCCAGCCTCCTTTTGTGCCACACCCGTCATCACTTAGTTCTTCAAGCACAACAGGCTATTTTCTGCCCCAGGGCCTTTGCACATGCTGTCATCACCATATAACTGATTTTCCCCCATACTTTTCTTTTGGGCTCCACCTTCATGGTCATTCCTCAGGGAGACCTTCCCTAACCACCCCTCCATACTCCTAATCCTCTTTATGTCACCACAGACCTTGTTTGTGTCTTTTCACTTGCCACAATTTATAATTATTTAACTATTTTTTTTTATTTGTTTTCTGTGTCTCCCATGTTAGAATGTAGCCTCATGAAAGGAGGGAATTTTCTTGATCACTGCTTCATCTCTAATGCCTGGCATATGGTAGGTGTTCAGTAAAGTTATCAAATGAATAAATTAATAAGTTCAACAAATATTTATAAAGTTATTGAATGAAAAAATTACACATTCAAGAAACATTTAGGAAGCAACTAACACTACGCCAAGCTCAGGGGATACAGTAATGGGAAGGGAAGCTTTAAACCTTGCAGTTTAGTGAGGGAGAGACATCAAACAAATATATTAATAGTAAGTGTGATGCTGGTAACAATAGGGAAGGCACAGGGTGCTGTGAGAGCACCTGGCAAGTAGACAGTTTAGTACAGAATCAGGGAAGGCCTCCAGGAAGAAGCAACGTTTAAGCTGAGCCCTGAAGGATGAATAGGAGTTCACCAGTTAGAGAGGAGTTGCAAGATGTTCCAGCTGAGAAAAGACCCAGACACAAGAGGGGTATAGCTATCTAGGGAGACGGAAAGTGATTCTGCAAGGGCAAAGCTTAGAGCTGCAGCAAGAAATAAGAATGGAGAGGTAAGACAAGGCCAGATCATGGAGAGTTTTCAAGCTATGATAAGGAATTTGAGCTTAATCTTAGGGTCAAAAGGAGCCATTAAACATCTTAACTGGGAGAGTGGCATGATCTGATTCGTGTGTTTTGTAAAACACTCTCCTGGGGGGCAGAGTGGATAACAGGAAGAAGATTAGAGGCAGGGAAGCAATATTGACAAGAGATGAGGGTGGCTTATACAGGGAGGTAGTAATGAGGGTGGATAGAACTGGACAAATTAAAAAGAGAAAGTAGATGTTGGGGTGCAGGGAGAATCAAGGATGACAGGCACCCAGTTTATGAATAACTGGGTAAACGGGGCACCATCTTTGGGACAGCATTCAGCAGAAAGCCAGATACCCAGTAAACATGCCACAAATGTATGCTTGCTGAAGTAGAAATGGTCTTGGTGGGATGAATTGTTTTCATAACAAGTATTTATCAGCCAACTTCCATTATTCCCACATCTGACCTACAAGTGTGATCTACCATTTCCACTGCCCCCACCTGCCTTGGTTTACCCATTTGTGACCTTCCAGCCTATCCATAGCTCAGGAGTTCCAATTCCCAGTCCCCACTGGCCCTCAGAAAGCATTCCCCTCTGCCTCTCTACGAAGGCGTGAGCCCTTCCCCACTCACTCTGGCCACTAGGGTCATTACTGCCAATAACACTGTTGTAATTTTCCATGAATTTTCTTGGTGTTTTGTAGTTATAGTAACATTAAAATTTATACTCAATGGTATTATTATAAGTTTCCACTACTAATGGGATTAGTATTTTTGTTTATTTGTATTTAAAAGCCATTAGCATAAAATTTACTTCCAACAACACCTATTGTGATTTTTAATGCCCTTGAAACTTGCAGTGAGCCATAAGTCTATAATAAGAGAATGCTGGTAAGCATATAAATATCCTTCTTGGGAAAAGAGGGCTTTTTGTTTCCATCATGGTTGGACTTGGGTTCTTTGACAGAGTGATCGGTAGGATATAAGGTATTAAAGGCTGAAAACACTGTGTTAGTTTATAGATGTTTTCAAATAAGTTCCTAGTTATTCAGAAGACACTTTCACATTTTAGGAGAATTCATATTCTTGCTCCTTTTTATGTTGTTCCTTACCTGACTTATAGAAAAATATAATAAATTGTGTGCTTGCAGGGAACAATATTTAGAACCATGAATTCTTTGGAAGTGAAGGGCACCTGAAATCACTCTGCCCAGCTGGCTTTCCAAGGAGCTGGGGAACATGATGCGCTGCCGGCAAAGGCCCAGTTTAGAGGGCCCGGGCCAGAGCAGTTCTGTGTGGGGCGGGGAAGGAGCACAGGCAGGGCCGGCTTCATGGGCAGGAGACCTGTGCAGTCTGATGGGGTCCCATGCCATCAAATTCGCAGCAGCATCATCTTGAAATTCTTAACAAATTTTGAACAAAGGGCTCCACATTTGCAGGGAGCCCTGTATATTATACATCAGGTGCTGCGTCCAGGCTTTGGAGCCACACAGACTTGGGTTTAAGTCCTGGAGTTATTCTCTGCTATTGACCATGCCTTGGTTTCCCTATCTGTAAAACTGGGATAATAGAATTGCCCTCTCGGACGAGAGGTGAGGGGGCTAAAAGTAGATGCCCAGCACCCAGGGAGCCTGGAAAAGTGGTGATAAGACGCTGAGATTGTTCATTCCCATGTGAGGACCCATGATTAAACTTATTATTATAACTTTACGCCAGGAATGCTAGTCAGCTGGGATAGGCAGACATTGCCCGTGTGGTAGACAAGCCAATCTTAGGCACGCTGGTTAGAAAACAAACAAACAAACAAAGAACTTTTTCCTAAGAGGGACATTCTAAGGCTGGGGTCCCATCCATGAGTTTTCAACCTTTTTACTGCCATGACATATGACAGATCACGTTCACTGGCACACTAGAGTCCCAGTTTTGTGCAATTTCTGCATGCTTCTTTCCTCTCAAGAAACCCAGCAAGCGAGACTGGCATTATTATGAAGATGTCTTTGATCTTGATCTAATTTATCTGCAAACTTTAGTATTTCAAGTATTATGTGTGATAAATAGTTTTCGACATTCCACACCACAGAGCTTGAGAAGCAAGAGGGTCATAACTCCACCAGGAATGTGGACCCTCAGGATCCCACACGAGGGTTGTCCCCATGACACGCCAGACAGACTGGCACCAGTGTGGGGCCCTCTGCTGTGGCCTGAAGGAGGAATGTCAGTGATGAGGCGTGGCAGCCAGAGTCAGAGAAACACAGCGTGGTGAGATGGCTAACCTTGTGACGAACAGCACACAATCTTAAAACATCTGCTCGATTTTTTTTTTCCGAGAAAGGAGAAAAGACTTTAAATCAAAATCAAATTAATAAGAAACATAAGCTCATTCTTGGGCATTTTTTGACTCTGGTCCAAAAGGATTCCTCAGGGGATTACAGTAGGAGTCAGAGTGACCTTCGCTGCGTTCGGTTTAGGGTTCATGGGCGGCGTGGAGTCCAGATGGTAGGTTTCAAGGGCAAGTACAGGGGCCTCAGCTGCGCTCGCCCCACCACCGTGCTGCTCAGGCTGAGCACACGCACATCACAAGATGCGGGGCCCCTGGTATTTCCGGGGCCTCCTGCATCGTCTTGGGGGCCCGGGACAGGAGCACGGAGAGGGCAACAGCCTCTCAGTGCCCCATGCTATGAAAGGACCACATCCTCAGCACGGTTTGCTCCTTCCTTACTTCCTCCAGAACACGTGGTGGGCAGTGGATGTGGCTGCCCACGGTGCACTCTCAGGGCTTTTGTGGGTGCTGATGGCTGGTGCTCGGCCGTCACCTTTCACAGTAAACTACAGCTCTACTCCCAGGGTCCTCTCTGGTGTTAACCAGATTGGGCTTTTGATGCAGGACGATGGCACTGTCAGCTGAACAAATCGACAGGAATTAAAGGCTCGTCCTCCCTTATCTCTCGGTGGTAGGAGCGCGGGCCTCGATAACGGAAAAGCGCCTGGGCCCACATGACATGGTACACAGAAGATGCTGTGGTCCATAATGATTATGACTCATCACCTGCTAATTTATCAAACACCTCAAGACATAGTTGCAGAAAGCATGTGCCGACACGCAAATGTTTATTGTTGGAAATGACGATTTGGCTTAGACAGCTCGAATGTCACTCCCGTCTCCCTCTCCAGGATCACAGTAAGAAAACCAAAATTCACTGCTTTGACCCTCAGGAGACCAGAGAGACATGACACCCCAACAATGTGGACACGGCAGCAATTAGCACAAGCTGAATAAAACATGGACGCAGTCAGGGAAAGTCGGAGACGACAAGATGGCTATTTCTGCCTCTGTCCTCCACTTAGCGTAAAACCCCCAAACTCAGCAAAGAGATTGTCTTCCAGCACATTGTACACAAATTTTAAGCTCCTAGGAAAGAAATTTAAGGAATGCTTTGACTGCATTTCTGGGTTTTGGTCATTCTGTGATTTTTTTTCTTACCTGTTGTCGAATTTCTTCCTCCATTTTCACTGGTGAGCCCAATTCTGCAACTTGTTTGACGCCTTCGCTGGCATATCCGCCGTACTCCCACAGCACGTAGTTCTTGGAGTGGGATCCGCCAATGATCGCAGACCAGTGATTGGCCCGACCTGGGAAAGCCAATCAGGACACAGTCATCAGTGTGGCTGTGGCTGAAACACGAGTCCCTTAAATGAGGGGAGCAGCTGTAATTGGACAGTGATTCAACCTGCACTGACTAAGCACCTACTCTGTCGTCTCAGGCCCTGTGCCATTCAGCAGTAAGACAGATTTCCTATAAGCAGGTAAGTCTTGGGAACGTGCAGACAGGTCAACAGCAGATGCGGAATAACACACAGAGGCAGCCCAGGATCGCCTTCTGTCTGGGAGGGTCTCAGAGATGGGGACAGCTGAGAGAATTTCGAAGGCTGATCAGATTTGGAAGGCAGAATAGAGAGGAAAGGCTATCTTGGCACTCTCAGAAACATTAAATAACATCATGTGTTTGGAGAGTCATAAGCAATTCAGCATTGCTGTGTCACCAACTGTCAAAGGGAGAGTTAGGAGATGATGCCAGGGAGGTAGGAAAGAGCTTGCTCATGAATGGCCTTGCTCTAAATGCTTCGGGAGTTCGGATCTGAAAACATTTGAAAGGATCTGAAAACACTGAAGGGTTCTGAGCAGGGGAGTGACACAATTGCATTTGAATTTTAGATAAATCATCCAGGCAGCAGCATGAAGAATGCATGAGAGGGAGCAAATTTGGAGTACAGAGCTGGGGAGGTGAGCAAGGAGCAAAAGATAAAGTATGGGTGCCTTAGGCAATTCTCAGGAATAAACATGGCTGTGTTCAGCAGAATTTTATGTGCGTTCCAGTATGAGACGCAGGCAGGCTGGCCGTATTTAAAGGATGGGACACACAGTCTGGATACGTGGAAGTGACCAGTCCACAGTGGTCTGGTGATGATCACACGGGATGGTGACTGTGGTGGGATGCAGGAGGGAATTCATGCACAGGCGCCTGGGGAAACAGTAAGATCTGGGCAGGACTGAGACAGAACTTGACTTGAGGATTTCCTCAAAGTCCCCAAGGAAGGGAGGAAGAGGGACCTGATAATCAACCTGAGTACCATACTGGATTTGTTCCTGCATGTGATGAATATAGATGCATATATATATTATTGACTAAGTCACACAGAGTTCATCGTAGGGTTGGCTCAATTCTCAGCCATTCTTTGGTTGGTTTTACAAAGTCTCAAGTTAAAGGACATTTTCAGGCACAGAAAAGAGGACAACTTGAACTGGGGGAGCCCAGCTGACATTTTCAGTTTACTACCCTGTGTCCCGGAGTGGGTAGAACTTCACTCCACCGACCACCTAAGAAAATGATTCTGAACAGGGCCTGGTCCTGCTTACACCTGCCATCTCTCCCCCAAGGCCCTCTGCTCTGGGGTGACATCAAGAACACTGGTGTAAAGCCAGGCTGCACCTCAATGAGCAGCCAGGGCAGCCGGGCTCCACCTCAGGCAGGTGGCATCACTATGTGGGTGCCCAAGTGCTCGCCCATTATTTCTTACCCATCAGGGAAATGCAAACTCCGTGTTTGTCCCTCACATCCCCAGAGAAGACAGATGGAGATGCTGCTGGCCGTTTCTCTAACCCATGTCCTGGGTGGGGAGAGTGTCCTAGCTGTCATCTAAGCCAAAGTGCACTTGCATAGGGATAAGGGCTGGTACCAGTGTGGCCTTTGGTTCATGATGTGGACACAGAGAGACCAGCTTCAGCATCTCTTGTTCCCCCTACTCTCTTCCACCCAAACACTCCCTTGTTCCAGGCCTGTCCTCCTGCAATTCTACACCTCAGCAGCTTAGCATATGCTGTTCCCTCTGTGCTCTTCTCTGGCTTGGCTTGGCCAACTCTCATTCCCCCTTCATGATGTAGTCAGAAGCCTCCCAAGACCACTCCAGGCTGACCTGAGCTCTTGTCACCTGTCTCCCCATAGCACATTTATTATCACTGTGACAGTCTGTTGTAGACTGTAAGCTCCTTAAGGGCGTCTGCTTTCAGCACTGTGTGCCCAGTGCCTAGCATTGTGCCTGATGCATTGTGAGTACTCAGTACATGCTTCCAGAAGCATTTCATCCAAACAGTCAAATGGGACGGTGGCAGTATATGGGCTTGAAACATTTCAGAGCAGGCTAGCAGATTAGATTCAACGTGATTTTTAAATTCAAGCCTCCGTTTAGCAGAGTTCCTGACACCTGCTAGGCCAAAGCACTCAGTTATCCTGTATGCTGTTAAAAAACAAAAAGCAACAACAAACAGGAAAGTCACTGATCTTAGAGCCAGCAGACAGGGATTCACATCCTAGCATGGCCACTCACTAGCTGGGTAAACTTGGTGAAATTCAATTACTTTCTTAGCTCCCTTCTTTGTAATTCAGGAATGATGATGCCAACCTTATCAACCTATTATGAAAATGAAATTAAATTATTTAAAAAATGAGATGATATATGTGAAATCACTACTGGCACACAAAAGACACTCAATAATTATTGTTTCCTCCTTTCATGGTTGTCAGGAAGGTTACAAAAATGAGTAAAACATGAAACCTGCTCTTAATTCAGTATAAGAGATAAGAAATATGTACAATATGCAATATGATAAGTAAGATAATGGGAATAAGGGGCTTAGGAGATAGACCCAGATGGGTCTTTCAGGTTTATTTGTTCGACTTCCATTAACTGTGTGCCAAGAACAGTGGCAGGCCCTGGACGTGGAGAGGAATTGGATGTGGTGCTTGCCCTGAAGGGACTCACAGTCTGGGGCTGGGGGAAACAGATGGATAAGCGGATTAATTACAGTCCACCATGGTTAGGGTTATTTATAGAACAAGAATGCAGAGCACAAGGGATAGAGTAGCCAGCTCCAAATTCCCCAAATCCAAGGAACCAAAGTCCAAAGGCACAGCACAGAGAAGCAGGTACCTCAAGAGTTGGGTCTGTCTTTATGGTTCTTACTTCGAAATCAAATTTAATTGTACCAGTTCAACCTTTTAGCCAGTACAGTTGTTAGTTCCTACAATGGCCTTGCAACATAACGCATTAATTCAAACTTCAACACACTTAATGACATCAGCCAAATAACAGATACTGGCAAGGCATTTGGCTGGGGGAGTGATCAGACCACATCGTCCCTGGGGAGGACCAGGCAGGTGCCTATGGAAAAACAATTTGCAACAACAGAAAGGCATCGCTGTTGAGTGAGTGGCAGTCACTCAGGTGCAAAGTGGCACCAGGGAGAAAGGCAGGTGACCAGGAGCTAGAAGACGTGGGCTCTAGGCCTCCATTCGTGATCATGAATCAGTCACTCAGTCTCTTAGAGCCTCGGTTTCCCTTTTAAAAATAGTAATAATAATTACTACGTTGGAGTTGTGCAAATCAATTGGTCTTCTTAAAGAGTTCTGTGAAAGCTGTAAAAAATTGTACAAAACAAAGTTCTCAGGATTATTACAGATAGAAAGCACTATGGGAATCTATGAGAGGATTGCAAAAGAAGGCGGAGGAGTGAGGAAGCTTTCTCATTGGGAGGGGGGCTCCTGGAGAGGTAGAGAAAATAGATAGACAGGAGGACAGCATGCTGGGGGCGGGGGGAGACTGGCAGGGCAGCTGGAGCAGGGATTCTACTGACAACGTAGATACAAGGATCCAATGCCTAGTAGGCGTTCGGAGGATGCTCTCCTACATGTAATCCTCACTACACCCTTATCCTCATGTTATAGACGAGAAAACTAAAGCCCCAAATGCTTAAGGAAACTGCCCAAGCTCACAGAGGTAGGGAGGGAGGATTCAAACCCAGGTCTGCCCGACTCCAGGACAAGCGTTCTTTTCCCTGCATCCCACCAAGAGGTCAGGAAATGGAAGAGACTACCGGGTGGAGAAGACAAAGAGCTTAGATGAAAAAGACAACCAGGGCCAGGTCAAGAAGGCTGCTGAATGCCCATTGTGGGAAATGGTATTTGTGAAAAGGGGAAACACTATGGAAGATTCCTTCTGGGAAGAATGACATAGCCATATCTAACACGTATGGAGCCTTTACTATGTGCCAGGCATGATGCCAAGGACTTGACCTATGTTATCTCAATAAACACTCAAAAAGAAAACTCTTTTGATACAGGTGCCATTATAATTCCTATTTTCTCACGAGGAAACTTAGAGAGGGTCAATGAGTTAACCCAAGAACACAGAAGCAGGTGAATGAAGACTCTGGGATTCAAAGTCGGGGCTGTCTGGTGCCACGGGCCAGCTCTTCTCTGCTGCGTTGTTCCATCCCTCTGGCAGGACATAACAGTGACGGGAT
Source organism: Propithecus coquereli (assembly GCF_000956105.1). Classification (NCBI taxonomy): domain Eukaryota; kingdom Metazoa; phylum Chordata; class Mammalia; order Primates; family Indriidae; genus Propithecus; species Propithecus coquereli. The sequence continues at coordinate 5,749,361 of NW_012150174.1, forward strand.
GGGAGAGGCCCTTCAATGCTGCCTGCATGAATTGTGTAGGGCCTGATCTGGGGCAGTGGCAGAGGGAATGGGGACAAGGCGTCAGGGGTAGCAGACGATAAGGTGCAAGACTGGACAATCCTTGGTAGGCAGTTTGGTGAAATTGTTAAAACTTTTTTTTTTTTTTATCAGACCAATGTGTATGCTAGTCTCAGTTCTGAAACTTTCTAGGTTGAACAAGTCAGTTATTCACTCTCAGCCTCAGTTTCTTCATCTGTAAAGTAGGCACAGTGACATGGTCAGCCTCCTAGTATTGTTCTGAGGCTGGGCTCCATGAAATAATGACTAGTGTCTGGCATATAAAATGGGCTCATTAAATATTAGCTTGTATAATTAAATAGGGCAGGGCAAACCCAGACAAGTTTCTGGACAAGTTTCTGGAAGGCATGGAAACCAAGGGGAATCTGATTGGGTGATTGGGTGGCAGTTTCATGTAGAACTAGTAGGTGGAGATGACAGTAACGTCAGATACAAGGACCTGAATGAATCTGGAAAAATGGCAGAGAATCATCTAAACGGGACTCAGTGGTCTGGGGCCTACAGAATGAGCTGGTTAAGCAGACCCCAATTAGCTGGGACAGAAGAAAGTTTACCCTTGGGCCCCACGATCCTTTAGGAAATGAGGGAGGAGAGAGAGAGAGAGAAGACCCAGGTATCGGGAGGAAGGGACGATGTTAATGTTTGTGGCCTTCTTAAAGGAATGTTCAGGGAGGCCATCTCTGGGGTCTTCGATGAAACACTGGGGCCTCAGTCCTAGGGGGAAGAGACAGAGAAGCAAAGACTATCGCCAACCCCTCTGGCTTTCAGCTCTTTGGTTTAGCATGTCCCTTGCTGGTTCCAGCAGTGCTCAAGTGGCCTACACTTATCTGGGTCTAGGTATTTATTCCAAACAGCTTGGATGAGGCTTACATGGGACAGAGGGAAGAAGCTTGGGGCAAGAAATGATTGGACATGTGAATTTGAGATACTGATGGCTAACCAGGTCCCTTTGTCTAAAAAGCCACTCCAGGCAGATATCTTGAATATATGTGTAGTAACTTCCTTTCTTACATCTCTTCTGTTGTCATCACTGGTACTAAATCACCAGTGTTCACAATAATGCCTAAAAGGCCAGTGCTGATCAATGAAGAACCTCATCTGGCATTTTGTCTGTTGTTGAAGGAGGCATGTTGTGTGGCAGATAGATCCTCTGAGGTGTTCTGCACATGGCAGCTGTGATAGTTAATTTTATGTGTCAGCTTGACTGGGCTATGGGGAGGCCAGACATCTGGTCAAACTGGGTGTGTCTGTGAGGGTGTTCTGGATAAGATTAACATTTGAATTGATAGAATAAAACAGATTGCCTCCTCTAATGTGGGCGGGCCCAATCTAGTCAGTTGGAGACCTGAATAGAACACCAGGGCTGACCCTCCCACAAACGAGAGGGAGCACCTCCTGCCTGAACTGCCTTGAGATGGGACGTAAGTTTTTTCCTGCCTTTGGTCTCAAACTGAAACATTGGTTCTTCCTGGGTCTCAAGTCCACTGGCATTCAGACTGGAACTACACCATCAGCAGTCCTGGCTCCCAGGCCTTCAGACTCACACTGGAACTACACCATTGGCTGCTCCCCTGGGTTTCCAGCTTGTTAATTATGTATCTTGGGACTTCTCAGCCTCCATACTCAGGTGAGCCGATTCCTTATAATGAATCTCTTTACATATATATAAATACATGTGTGTATGTGTGTACATATGTAAATATAAACACATACGCACTCTATTGTTTTTATTTCTTTAGCGAATCCTGACTAATACAGCAGGTGTTCGGTGACTGTCCAGATTTCCTGGCCAGTGGCTGCATTTCCCTGCCAATCCCAATCCTGCAGAAAGCTGCCCATTCATTTCCTTGACATCCATTTACTATGCTTCACTGGAGAATGTCCTACAACTTTAGTGACTAGATTGCTGCCACCTCCTGTTATCTAACCTCAGCCACCCCATAGTTCTTTCAGAAAATCTTTGTTTTGGGTCTCAGTGGGGCCCTTATGGAGTTTGCTACAGTAGCTACACCAGGCAGAACTCCTCCAGTCTCCAAGTTCTAAGCTCCCCTCCCCTTTTTATCTCTTGGTAGATGACCTTGCCACTTACCTCTTCTGAAAATACCAAGGTCAACCCATCTACAGACTCATCCATGCACAGTGTGGCCAGTGATCAACAGAAAAGTATTGTGGACTTACCAGTTGTATTCATAAAAGTTGTCTTGGAGTTGTCTCATTCCCCTCTTGCCCTTGTTATTCTCATGCTAGGCACAGTTCCAGAACCTGCTTGGTTTCTGACACTTTGAATTTGGCTACAGAACTTGGCTTCTGTGGGTTTGCCCCTGGGTGCTGCCCAGGACACAGCTTGTACCTGCCCTTTGGCATTCTCTGTTCTTGGCTGCTTCAGGAACTCACTCTGGCCATCCTGATTTTCAGGATCTCAGCCCAGTATGGCCTCCTGGCAAAAATCATGCATGGGGAGGTCTGTCAATTAGGCCAGAAATTCCTCAATTTTCTATTATTCTGCCTTGTTCTCTCAGTTATCCTTTTTTCCATCCCTAAGGTCTCAAGAGAAGTGTCACTTTTTCATTCCCAGGAAAACTCTTGCATTTATGAAATTGATTACATTTTTCCCCATTTCCTCCAATAATGAGATTCTATTCTACTTTATAAATTCATTCAGTGAACATTTACTGGGCTTATACTATGCGCTGGGCCAGGAATCAGCAAGTTACAGATGTCTGTTTTTGTTCCAATAAAGTTTTATATTTTATATATTATCTATCTATTATTTATGGCCACTTTCACACTACAATGGCAAAGTTGAGTAGTTACAGCAGAGGCTGTCTAGCCTGCAAACCCTAAAATATTTACTATCTGGCCTTTTATATAAAAAGTTTGTCAAAACACATGCCAGGCCATAGAAGACTCTGAGATGAGTCAACTTCGTCCCTGGCTCTGAGATATTCAGTCTGAAGGGTGGGGTGAAGGGCATGGAGGATAGGTCAGAACAGGCAATTACAATAAAGTGTGTGCGAACAACTTTGATAAGGCAGAAACAGAATACTAAAGCACAAAGAAGGGAATATATCCCAGATGGTGCTAGAGAAGGCTTCATGGAGAAGATAGATGGCAGCTGAGCTAAAGTCTGAAGGATAAATAGGAGGCAGCAAAGTAGATGGGGAGTTGGGGGAAGGCTATGTCTGCAGAAGGCACAGTAGGTGCAAAAGCAGAGGCATAAGGAAAAGCCAGAGGAACACGGAAAACCACAAGTAGGTCACGGTAGTGTGTGTGTGTGTGTGTGTGTGTATGTGTGTGTTTGTGCATGCACACATGCGCTCGTGTTCTTGTGTAAAGAATGAATAATCAGTGATGAGACCAGTCAGCCAGGTAGATTGTGAAGAGATACGAATGTCTTAATAGAACCTTCTTATTTTATCCTGAAGGCCATGTGAAGTAGAGAAGAGAGTAAGAAGATAGTCCTGTCTACATACAATCCCCAGATCTGTATATGCTCATTTGACTTTTGCTTCTGACTCTAATGGAGTAAATGGCACTGGATTAGATCTCTAGACATAAATACTATAAAACTGGGCAAAATATATGAAGTGCCAGTTTTCAGATGCTGGAAAACAGACAGCAAAGGACTATGATCCTTGAGAAAAGGGAAACATGAGAGGTGAGCCCACATTCGCCTCAGCTTTCTGCCAGGGACTCTTTCTGGTTGGTGGTGCAGGACAGAGCATAGCAAAGTGGCTGAGGTGAGAAGGTAAAGGAATTGGGGCTGCTTATGTAGATAGGATTTGTGGTTAGAATGCCAGAGAGGAGAGCTGCATAGAAAAGGAGCTTCAGAAATATGCATGGAAGTCTCTTTAAATCTTTGGCCAAACACTGAACTGCACATGTGTAGGCTGAGACTCCACAAGGCCTGGCAGAGAGCAGCTGCTGGGGAGCTATGAGCTGAAATCAAGATCCCAGAAGTCATACAATGCTGAGATATAGGACTTCTAGTCACTCATCTTAGAGAGATTTTTCTGAACACTCTGAACATTCAATTGAAAATCTAGAAAAGCCACAGTGTACTAGTAAAACTACTTTAGCCCTAGAGCAAGGGCTACTCTAGACTTACCCTAACAAAGCTTAGAAAACAGACCTTGAAAGGGAATCAAGCAGATCCAACAGAAAATTAGCCATCCGCCAGATCAAAACTCCATATTCTTTAAAGGAAGACCAAAAAATCCAGATGTTCAACAAGGTAGTATTTACAATGTCAATCATACAATCAAGAAGTACTAGACATGTGTAGAAGCAGGAAAATGTGGCCCAGAACCAGAAAGAGTTCCTGAGATGACTAATATGTTGGGATTAACAAACAAGGACTTTAAAATAGCTATGACCAGTAGGTTTAAGGATTTAAAGAAAAGACAGACATGAGTGAACAGACAGGAAATCTTGGCAGAGAAAGTAAAACTATATTAAAAAGCCCAAATGGAAATTCCAGAACTGAAAAATGTAATATTCGTGTTTGGACTTAGCAATGGGAAAAAAATCAGTAAATGGAAAGATAGGGTGATAAAAACAATTCAAAATGAAACACAGGGAAAAGAGGGCTAAAAAAAATGAGCTAGAATCTTAGAGACTATTGAATAAAAATACATAGTTTAACATAGGGAAAACTGGGGTTCCAGAAGGTGAGGCTGTAGAGATTGGATTAGGAAAATATTTAAAGAAACAATGCCTAAAATTTTCCCAAATTTGATGAAAAATATCAACCTACAGATCTAGGAAGCGTAACAAACCCCAAACAGGATAAAAACAAAGCAAATGACACCTAAGCACATCATAATCTCATACCTGGAGAGGAAGAAAAAATCTTAAAAACAACCAGAAGCAATAGAAGACACATTACAATTTAGGGAAACAAAACCAAGAATGACTGCTTGCTTGAAAAGTAAGGCAAACCAGAGGACAATGAAATGACACCTAACTAAGCTTTAGAAGAAATAAAAACTGTCAACATAGAATTCTGAATCTTGCAAAAATAGCCTTGAAAAATGAGGGTAAAAATAAAACATTTTTTTTGATAAATTAAAGCTGAGTGAATTTATTACCAGCACATCTGCAGTTTATGAAATATTAAAGGAAGTTCTTTAGACTGAAGGGAAATGAAAACAGATGGAAGCTCGGATCTCCATGAAGGCACAGAGCGCTGGCAATGGGGAGTATGTGGACAAGGTAATCTCTTCTTCGCTGAAGAGCTTCTCCCTTTATGTAAAGACGTTCCAGTTTTCTCATTCTGGGTGAAAAAAATCTTCTATCATTGCTTTCTTCCTACAAAGCCTATCTTTTGTCTTTCCTGCACCTCTGGGCTTTTCAGGAAAGTCAGTCTGAGCCCACTGTTTCTACTTCCTGTCTGTGAGTTCTTTGCCCTGCACTCTGAACCGGAGTTTCCACCTGAACTCGTTTCCTCCACCAAATCTTTACAACTTTGACTTTTGCTTCATTCTGTTTCTGTGGTTGGACAATTGCCGAGGGCAAAAAGAGGAAAATTACTCTCTGCCTTCATTTTTCATTTTAAAACAAAAGTATACTTTAAATTCAGTAGTATTCACCTTTTTTAATGTACAGTCTAGCAAATTTTGACAAATGCATATAATCATGTAGCGACCATGATAAAGTATAGAATAGTTCTATTACCTAAAAAAAATTTCCAAGTGACCTTTTGTAGTCAACACCATTCCACCACCCTCAGCCCTTGGCAACCCCTGGTCTTTTTTTTGTCCTTATAATTTTGCCTTTGCTAGAATATAAGATAAATGGACTCACATAGTGTGTAGCCTTTTGAGTCTGACTTTTTAAACTGAGCATGATGCATTTGAGATTCATTCGTGTTGTTATAGGTATCCTTTCATCTTTTTCAAATGTCCTGAAAGAAAAAGGGGACTTCCTACTGGTTTAAGGATATCATTACATTCCTGTTTTCACCATGTACTAGCTGTGCAATCTTGAACAAGCTACTTAAGTTCTCTAAGACTCAATTTTCTTGTCTGTGAAATAGAAATATTAATAGTACCTATCTTCTCGAGTTGTTATGAGGTTACAGAAGGAAATCCATATAAAAACACTTAGCATGGTTCCTAGTACATAAGAAAACATTCAATAAATCGTTATTTTTATTATTAATTTTTTTTTCCTCTAGGGAAGATAGGGATTGGTAGCAAACTTGAGCATGCACAGGACCTGTCCATTAGCGTAGGGCAAGGTCTCAGAGGACAGCAAGAGTTTCCAAGTGGTGTGGTCAGCTCAGTTGGGGTCCAGGCAGCAGTCAGCACTGGGGTGTACTGAAGCCCACTGGGTAGGTGGAGCAAGGAGTGGGAAAATGGCAGCAGAATGAGTCAGGCCTACAGACAGAAGGGCCTAGAAGCAAGCAGTAGGTCCCCTAACATTAAGGTGGGGGTCACCATTCAGGTTCTAGGTTCTGAAATTAGAGTAGGGAACTGACAAGAAACTGAAAGGGAAGCAAGGGTCAAAGCAGCACCTCTATTTGGAGACCTGGGGCCATAAGGGCACGGACATCTTAAGCATGGAGACAATGTAGGAGCCCAGAGATGAGCCTTAAGGGACTCAGGGCCTGGATCAAGGCTGGAGGCTCTTTCAGGACTGCCTGCCTCGCACAGGTATGCCCTGGCCACTGGGAAATAATAACAATCATTAACACTGCATGAGACTTTACTGTGTGCTTTATATATCGTTACTCATTTAATCCTCGAAATAAGCCCATTTTACAGATCAGGAAATTAAAGCACAGAAAGATTAAGTGACTCGCCCAGGACTACCCAGGTAGCATGTGGTAGAGCCAGGATTTGGAACCAGGCTGACTCACTCGAGAGTGGTGCTGTTGAATTGAACTGTCCACGAAGTTGAAAGTGCTCTATACGCCACTGTCCAATGTGGTAGCCGCCCACCATATGTGGCTACTGAGCACTTAAAATGTGGCCAGTGTGACTGAGGAGCTGACTTTTTCATTTTATTTAATTTTAATCAATTTAAGTTTCAACAGCCATGTGTGTCTTGTGGCTACTACACTGGACAGCACAGCTCTAGAATTTAGGGTAGGTCTGAGTATTACTAAGTATAAGGACCAACTATGTGGGTAGCCCCTTCTGGGAAGACAGGATGGGAGAGGAATGGGGTCTCTAACAGTTGTGAAGCACATGTGGCAGGTAGACAGCTTGCAGGAGGAGTCTGCACTTCGAACTAAGACGTGGCCTGTCGCAGCTGCATTTGGTGCCCTATAGACACAGCCTCCCTCCACCTCCGATTTCAGCCACAATTACAGTAGGCAGGTGTGAGCACACACTCATGCTGTTGAAGAGTGTCCACCTCAAGTGTCCTGTGCTTCTTTCTGTCTACTGACTCAGGGTCTTCTCTGAAGCTCTGAGAGTCTACTTGGCCAGCAAACAAGAGCTTGGGAGTGTGAGGAAGTTAGTGCTCCCATAGACAACCAGTGGCCTGTGGGGGTGGGGGCCGAAGCTAGTAGACAATTCTGGAAGGTGGACAATTCTGGACAGCATTCTATATACTTCTCAGAGGTACACTGATGCTAGTGACCCCAATAATGCACTCTTAGGCTGACTCTTCCTCCTCCCTTGTCACTCTCTCCCTACTTCCTCACTCTTGCTTCTTCCTCTATTACCTTCTACATAAACTACCTACAGTCCTTGCCTCAAGTCCTTGCTTTTGGGGGAACCCAAATTGAGACGTGGGCTCATTCAACTAAGATCATGTATCTGGGCCCTGACATCCATAAAATAATTGTGGGGATTAGATAAGAGCCAGTTGGTGATGCTCCTCCTATTTCCATAAGCAGAATACAGGTCACCCTTCACCACCCCTCCTTCCAAAGCTAGGGATGTTGTCTTCATTGTCATTGTCATCATCATCATCGACATCATTATCATCACAACCACTACCATTTATCGAGCATGTTCCCTGCATCATGGACTTCATAGATGTCAGCTAATCACCTTCTATTCTCACAGTGGTCCTGCTAGGTAGGTCAGTTACCATCCCCATGTCATGCAAGAGGGAACTTAGTAGCAAGTGGGTGGCAGGGGTGCGATTTGCCATTGGTCTGCCAAACTGAAGGCCATGTCCTTTCCACTCCACTGGGGATCCACAGCTTAAGCCAAGTCCAGATCTAGCTAGAAGGTCATTCTGATGTCACCCATCGCTGTCACCAGAATTAGCTCTTGGGGTGGGGATAACAGGCACCGTAATAGAATGAATAAATAAAACATAGCATATTCATGCAATGGAATATTATACAGCAATGAGAAGGAACAAACCAAAATTATACACAATCACATGGATGAATCTCAGAAACTATCAAGTTGAACAAAAGAAGCCAGATACAAAAGTGTACACACTGTAAAATACCACTTAAAAAAAGTTTAAAAACAGACTAAATTAATCTACGATAAAAGTCAAGACGATGGCCTTTTCAGGAGGGTAATGCCTGGAAGGGGACAGAAGGAGCCTTCTGGGGTCCTAGCAACTTTCTGGTTTCTGTGCTGGTGATGTGAATGTGTTCACATGAACGTGAAGCTTTGAGCTGGACACCTATGATTTACCCACTTTTCTGTATGTATGTTATGCTTCAATAAACAGTTCACATTTAACAAAGCAAAATTGACAGTAGAAGCAGAGTTACTTTTCTTACATTGTATCTCAAGCTTATTCGGGCCTACCCTGTGCTTGAGCCGCATGGGATGGAAACTCAAAGTTTGATTCTCCTGTAATGAGGATGGCGACAGGGAAATGAGAGCAATGAACTGTGAGCTTGTAAGAGGCAAAGGTGGAGGGAAAAATGTTACCCCAGAACATTTTAAAGCTCAGAGGTCAGATGCCTGGGCCAGGAGTGCCTGCCTGGAGCCATTAGCTAGGAATTGCAAAGCTGGTATCTTTGGTCTGGGATTTGACCTATCAGGGAGGCAGCTTGGTAGAGAGAATTTGCTCCACCTAACTCACTGTCACATGTTATGCTCTAAGTCCTACATATGTCCTGGGGGATTCAGAGATGAACCAGACAAGGGCCCTGCCCTGAGGATCTGTCAGAATATTAGGGGATTAAACATGAGGACAAGCAATTACAAGGTAGTGCGGAAAGTGTTAGGATAGCCACAACGCAATAAAGAGGAGGGCCGCTAATCCAGATTGGGGAATGGAAAAGGCTTTCCTAGTAGCGGGGTTTATGCTGAGAATGGAAGGATGGCCAGCAAACAGCTGGGTGAAGGGGGCGGAGGCTGGATGGAGTGTTGCAAGCACATGAAACAGCCTGTGCACAGCCCTGGAGATCAGAGTGAGCAGGGTGCTGTCTAGGAACCGAAGACATACGTGGAGCCAAAATACGAGTTGCAGAGGGCAAGAGATTAGGCTGGAACAGGCCAAGTACCAGTGAAGCTAGTGAGACTTGTCAAAGAATTTGTATTATAACCCAGGATGATATAATTAAATCTCGGATCTGCCCCCTCTGAACTCTGTGACCTTAGGCAAGTCCCTTCTGCTTTGGCAGCATCAGAACTTAGTTTTGCTTTGAATATTAGCTTCCTTCTAATATTTTTAAAAGCACACAAGGAAGTGACTTTTTTTCTAAAGGCCTGCACATAATAGATGCACCAAAGAAAGCTGGTTGATAGATGAGTGTCCAGGGTTCTATCGCTAAGGAGGACAGCATTTTAGCCTTATTATTTAAGAACACGAAAGCTGGCTCAGACCCACACCCACCACCATATGCTGGCAGCTGAGAGCACTGCAAAGGCAATAATCAGGATGGAAAATTCCCCTTTCCATGTTCCTGAAACCTGCAGCCCTAGGCGGCAGCTGGTGGCCTGTTAGTCCCCAGAGCTCCGGTGAAATGGAAGTGTCCTGTTTGCAATTCTAGGCAGGAGAAGTCTGTTTTCTCTTGATGAAGAGGGATAGTTTACCATTAGAGGGATATTTCCTTAGTGCTTTTTTGAGCTTCTTAGAGATTAAATTATTGCAGTAAGGGGGCAGTAGGAATTCCTTTGACTTGATAAAGTCTGGCTTCCTAGTTCTCCCTTGGAGGAAAATAAAGGGTTGAATAATTTATTCATTGCCTGAACAAATTTCAAGGGTGCTGTCAGAATCAAGACCAGACCAGGCAGCTGAGCTTCAAGACTAGACAGGAAGACTAGTAGTGGGGATGAACAGGTAGGCCAGGAAGCCCCTGGTGTTAGGAGAGACCAGGGATTAGGAGCAGATGGCACCAGACAGACATTGGGCATCAGGCAGGTCTGGCAGCTCTAAGAAGCAGAATTCTAGGAGTTGGAAGGATCAGAAAGAGCCAAGGAGGGAGCTCATCCCTGGAGGGGCAAAGACAGAGCTCCGACACGGGTCTCACTGGGAAAAAGGCAACACAAAGGACAAGGTTGGTTGGATAGTAGGCAGTCCCCAAATACCTGAAAATGCATGAAGATTGAGACTCAATTATGAGAACTGGGGTCCAAGGCAAGAAATAGATCACAAGTAATAAGTTATAATAATAGCTAACAATTACATAACACTTAATATATGCTAGGCACTCCTCTGAGCTCTTTACATAGATTAATTCATTTCATCCTTATGAGAATCCTATGAAGTTAGTATTGTTAGTATCCTCATTTTACAGATGAGAAGACTGAGGCACAGAGGGGTTAAGCGTCCTGCCTAACATCTCACAGGTGAAATGGTGGAGGCAGGATTCAGTCTGACTGCAGAGTCCGCATGCTTAATTAACCTTTAGATGTGATGGCCTTGTGAGAATTGGGGTAATGCCAGGTTGCTAATCTCTTGTCGAACTCTTCCAAACAAGGAAAATTGCTGATTTTAGAACCTGGAGTCTGGCCTGAGTCTGAAGGGTCTTCAGCTGGCTCACTTTTCAGGAGGACTTTTTGTCTGTAAGTGCTATTTATGGTTATTTTCCAAGCATATAATCTCTAGTTGCTGCGATTAAGACCTTGGTCAATCTAAGACCTAGGCCTGTCAATCTAAGACCTAGGTCTGCCAATCTAAGACCTTGGTCTGCCAGCTTTCTGCTTTTTCCTTTTTTTTCTTGCATGTTTTGGCCCAGGAGCCACCAGGATGGGAAACCGTTTTCTTGCTTTGGCTGATAGAAATATCTGACTGACAACCTCTCAGGCTCCCAGTGCCTGTGGCACAAAAGGTAGTGTGAGCCGATTTCCAAGTGTTGGGTGTTCAGAACCCAAATGGACATTACAATTCTATTAACTTGTTTCCATGCTCTTTGGTCACTTTGTCACTTCAAAAATTTATGTCACTTTGTCAAGCAGAATAAGCATTTTGAAACAGAGTTAAGACGTTGCTCTAATCAGCATAGCCTAAGTAAGCACTAATGAAGAATAAGACCCATGTACATTGGGTTGAAGAAGCGTTTTACTACTTTACTTCCAAAATGAAACCCAAGAATTCTTGCAAATTGGGAGGACGTTTGGCAAGAATGCAGTGGCTGGCACAAAACACGCAGCAATTCCCAGTCATGATCATGAATAGTCGGCCTTATTTGGCATAAACAATTCTTCAGGGTATATTTTCAACTCATTGTTTGGAAAACTTAAGCACATAAATGCTGTTAGCTTCAGCAGAGTTTTGTGTGTACAATTCTGAGTAACCTTATTAAGATTTTCAGAACGTACACATTCTTCTGCCTATGATTGTTTTAAGTGGTTGAAATATTTCGATAAAAGTGAAGACTTTTTGCAGCAAGTCCGTTGAGTACCACGTATTGAGCACTAACTCTATATCAGATATCGTCCTGGAGCTGGGGCTAGGGTGATGGTCCCAACCCACTCTAATGCCTTTCTTGGGAGTCTGCCATAAGATCATTACAGAACACAGAGAAAAAGCAAAGAGAACACAGGAAATAGAAGCTAAGGAAAAGGATGTGTTCATCATATAGGGAGCTTGGTCAATGTTATTAATAGTTCTATTATACATAGTATCTTAAAGATACTAATTATGATAGCATGCCCCAGGGTTGAGGGTGATATGAGAGATTTTTCCAGGACTTACAGATTAAAGGAAGCAGGATGCATTTAACTAAGGTAGATTTTTAAAATTTATTTATTTTTATCTATTTTTTAAAATTTCAATAGATTTAGGGGGTACAAGTGGTTTTTTGTTACATGGACGAATTACGTAGTGGTGAAGTTAGGGCTTTTGGTGTACCTGTCAGCCTAACTAATATAGATTTTAAAGAGGGTTTAGATTCTGTCCTTTGTGACATTTCCTTGATATATTGCAAGGGGTGGAAGTGAAGCCCAGGAGCCCAGTTCATCCGGGTATCCTTTTATCCCCCGCCATGCTCCCAGGTGTCCACTCTGTTTTGCATAGGCTGGGAGACAGTGATATAGTCACGAACGAAGCATGATTTCTGCCCTCAGGGAAATAATAGTCTAGTGCAGGACACAGACTGATAAATAATTTTGCCAATTAGGATCTGTGCTGTGATGCAGGAGTGGCCAGGATGCTGACGGAGCCCAGAGGAAGAGGTAACTCTTTTCCTTCCTCTGTCTTTGAGATGGAAGACGTGACTGTCCTTCCTGCCCATGGAGAAGAGAAAGTCAGTCCTCTTTTTATTCTCAGAAGGTGTCAGTTTCTACCCTTCTCAACCCCTCCCAGGTTTCTTGAATGTCTACCACACACCAGGCATTTTGCTAGGCACTGAGTGTGCTGCAATAAACAATAGGTAGTAACAGTTCCTAGAAGTTACCCTTTAGTGGAGAAGCCAGTTAATTTAATGAAGCAAATAATTATGGAGCAGCCTCCTTTTATGTAGATGTGAATCACAGGGCATAGAAATATATAAAAATATTAATAAAGACCTATCAAAAAGAGATTTAAAAGTATCAGTAAAGCCCCTCTGTGCCCAAAATGTAAAACAACGCAAATTCGCTTTCCTCAAATTAAAAAGACATTGTCAAGAATCGTAATTTCAAAGCTGGTGATTGAGTGAATTTTAAGCTGTGCTTATGCTATTGGTGCACAGATGTACCACTTCATAGCTGGTTTAAAAATGCACTCTTAATCCTTTTTCAGGCTTGATCTTGAATTCTGTAAGCTTTAAATTATATGGATATCCTCAGGAACGTAACCCCAGGGAAACCTGCCGCAGCTGCACTGAACAGCAGATAGTTAGAAAGGTACAAAGGGCTAGAAAGGGGCTTTGAGAACAGGACCCAGTCCACTGTGGGCTATCAGGGAAGGCCTCCTTGAAGAAGTGATGGTTTAGGCTGAAATAAAAAGGCCAAGTAAGACTTGGCCAGGCAGAGAGAGAAGGGGCTGCCCCAGGCCTCAGCTCAACAATGAGGTCAGTTTCCTTGCCCTCTCTTGGCTTTTCTTCTCTAACTCATTGTTGCTCAGCCGCTACTACACCTTAAGACAGACTCCACTTAAAAATTGCTTTTATGTGTTTGGGGGGTGGGAGGTGGGGAAAGAGGGAGAGAGAAACCAAGAAAACTGATCTTTGCCAGCAGAAATCACAGAACACGTAAATTCCAAACTCCGTTGACTTCCCTTAGCTTATTTACCAAAACACAAGTCGGCAAATACAACTTGTAATTAAAATTAGTTGATTAGTTCCACGTGTTTGCCTGGCTGCTTGATGAAATGGATATTTTATTTGTTATTAAATTCCTCTCTGATAGAGGGAAAATTCACCAATATAAACTCTGTTTCCTCATTGCTGGTTAGGCCTTCTAGAATGAGATCTTTTATAAAGTGTTTTCAATTGTAAATTTGGGGCCAGTTGTCTTCAGTGACATTTGTAAAGTTAGGGCTGATAAAATATACCCGGACTTGGCCCTCTCTCCATTTGGGACACAGTGGAAATTCAGAAGCCAGGTTGGAGCTTCAGCAAATTCTCACCAGATGATGGAAGCCAGGCAGGTGAGAGGACTTGTCCAAGATATTCACATGAGATCAGAGATAATTCCTCATTTAAAGGCCAAGGATTTGTGTGAGTATAAGGACAAGGCTAGACATAAGCACATTACAGCCACAGCTAACACAGCCCTTGCTGTGTGTCTGGTCCTGAGCTAAAAACCATTTATGCGTTATCTCATTTTAAAATAATAATGACTAACACTTTGTGAGCTTTCACTATATGCCAAGCCTGTTCTAAGGGCTATAAGAATATTAATCCATCCAACCCTTCAGTAATACAATGATGGAGATTCTGGTTTTGCTGAGAGGAAATCAGAGCTCAGGGAGGTCAGTTGGCATCTTTTGCAAGGTGCTGCAAATGGTGGAGGTTAGCTTGGAACCCAGGTTGTCATCAAAACAGCTTCACGAGGTAGGTGCTTTGATTATCCCTGCTTTATAGATGAGGAAACTGAGGCATTGGGAGGTTAAGTAATTTCCACAAGGCGCTCTAGTAAGTCTCAGACTCAACACTCCAAGATGGATCTGACTCTCGTGTGGTCCGAGACCGTTCAGACTACGTACTCTACATATTGTCTTTCAGTGAAGTGCTGATCGTTGGCCACTCTTTCTTGGGTCAAAGGAAACAGTTCCTCTCACTTCAGAAATGCTCCTTTTCAGCTCTCACATTGCTCTGATATCTGGTTTCAGGATTCAGTATTCCAGCAAGAACCTGCTCTCTTCCACCTTCCTGCTTTAGTTTATTTTTTGGGCTTTTAGCTTCTATGTTAAAAGAGAGCCCTCTTTCATTTTTCCTGATGAGTTTGCCTTCAGAATACAGATCAAAGTTTAAGAGGGAAGCAGAACTAGCCCAGGAGCTGGGTAGCTTCTCAGGTCTAAAAGCACGCAGTGTTTACTAAAAAATTCAGTCAATGGACCAAAGATGGAAGCAGAGACTTGAAAAACAAAGCCAAAGGCATCCATGTCTGCTGGAGTACGGACAGCCAGACAGATGTACAGATCGCTTTAAAGGTTGCTTAGGGACCCAGTAAACCTGAAAAGACTGTGCCCTGAATCTCAATGTGGGTGGGCGGATAAAGGAACATTATTCCTCTTCCTCCTCTTGGTTTTCCCAGGGTGTGTGCAACAAAGCAAATGCAATTTACATTCAATGACCGAAAGCCACTCACATCTGTAAACACTAACTGTCCCAGCCAGCAAAACCCTTCAGAAAGCCTCTTTTCCCCATTTCAAGAAGCCAGATGTAAAGAGAAAGCCTTCTGGTTTCCATTGTTCTTTCCACTTGAGCTGCAAGACCCTGGGAAGCTCCATGTGAGAGGAAAACATGGTACATTTTGGTCTTAAACTGAGGCAAGCTTTATAATGTTAGAGAGAGTTTAATTAAACTCTTGCTGGCGGTTGTGAAAAAGTTTCTCTTCCTCCCAAGGCTTTTTTTCATGTGTTCCCTGCAGGTAGTATGCACTTTTCCCTTCCAATGGAAGGTCATTAGGACCATTTGAATATGCACAGACTCAGGAAGGTTCCAAGATGCTCTGGGGGCATTGGACTCACAACTTTCAATTTAATCAATCAACTCAGTGGTATAGTTAAGGGATTACAACTATGCTACTCCCTGATCACAGGCGATCAGCTTTATTGCAGGGCCACCCGTGCTAATCCTTTTCACTAAAAATGAGGGAGGGCTGCCTGTGCTGTGATTTCCTATACCCTTTTATATGTTGGTTCTTTCACTTTGAATTTAGCTGAGGCTAGAAAAAAAGCTGCAAGTATTTCTTTGGACT
The DNA here is from genome assembly GCF_000956105.1 of Propithecus coquereli. NCBI lineage: Eukaryota > Metazoa > Chordata > Mammalia > Primates > Indriidae > Propithecus > Propithecus coquereli. The sequence goes on from NW_012150174.1 coordinate 5,765,158, forward strand.
CATGCTTCACTTCCAACCCAAAACAGTAGAGTTCTTGCAAATTGGGAGGGATTTTTGCCAGGACTGTAGTGCCTGGCACAGACCTTTGCAGAAACTCCACTTGTGATTATAAATAGTTGGACCTTCTTGGCATAAACAATTCCTGAGGGTGTATTTTTCAACTCATTGTTTGGAAAACGTAAGTACCTAACTGCCATTAGCTTTAGCGGGGTTTTGTGTGCAAATTTCTGGGTAACCACACATAATACTTTTGTTGAATGGACTTTGATATTCCCTCTCCTGTAATTTCATAAGGCTTTTTGGTGTTTAGAATATTTTCATGCAAAGGGAAAATTAAGTCTTTATTATTAAAATATGCATTTCTGGGAATCACAACACAGGAACTGGCAAACAGGTCTGAAGAAAATAGTAAATGAAAAATGCATGGGTTGGTGTCATACTTAAATGTTAATCACATCCATTTTGCTAGTGAAAGTGGTAGCATAAGAGCTTACGTAATAACTGATCCATGACTTGCCAGTGAATCCAATCTTTCTTCTTCCTCAAATCAGTTCAAAACAGGTGGCTATTTAAGCTTCATAAATGAGATGCAGGAAGCATGTGCTCTTTAAACTGCCAACCAGCAGGAGTAAATGGCAAGCAAGTTATCAATAAATTAACTTACCCTTCTCAGTGGTAATGGGACTTTACCTTGACAGATAAAAGGAAAGTAATACTTTATATAATATTGAATTCTGAACGGTTAATCCAATACAGGAGTGTCTTATTTAAGAAAGAATATGCTCAAGAAACATAGTTTTTGAACTTCCAGGAGGAAGGCAGAGTGAGAGGCTGTGAACCTTCCAATTTCAAGGCCCATTTAAATGCCAGTAAAATAGTCTAAAGCAAACGTTTCAGAAATAGCAGCCACATCATCATGAGAAACTCAAGGAAAAATGAGTAAAAGGGGGAAAAAGTGAATTATTAAAAATGTTTGGCAGTATGAAAGAAGAAAGATGCATTAAGACTCCAGGTGCAGGGCCAGGCGCGATGGCTCATGCCTGTAATCCTAGCGCTCTGGGAGGCTGAGGTGGGTGGATCACTCAAGGTCAGGAGTTTGAGACCAGCCTGAACAAGAGCAAGACCCCGTCTCTACTAAAAAAATAGAAAGAAATGATCTAGACAATTAAAAATACATATATAGAAAAAATTAGCTGGGCATGGTGGTGCATGCCTGTAGTCCCAGCTACTCGGGAGGCTGAGGCAGGAGGATTGCTTGAGCCCAGGAGTTTGAGGTTGCTGTGAGCTAGGCTGACACCATGGCACTCTAGCCTGGGCAACAGAGCCAGACTCTGTCTAAAAAAAAAAAAAAAGATTCCAGGTGCAGGGTGAGGTGGGGGTGGGGGTGCAGAATCAGTAAACCATGAAATGAAACAAGAATCAAAACAGGATTTAGAAAATAGTTGTAATCTATTTCTTAAATGTGGAAGAAAGATATGTCTATTTCAGAAGTGCTCATGATGGGAGGAAGGGGTGAGAAGGAGTAAACAAAGATAGTACAGGTTAAATGTGGAATTGGATGCTATAGGAAACTCAACAGGGAAAGGGAAAATATGAACTAGGGAACAATACACAGAGCATGGAAAGAGATATGAAAAGATGCAAAGGATGATCTGGAGAATGGAGCACTCCGGGAGACAGAGGGAAGGAAAGAACTGAGCACACTCCCTGAACGCAGTAGATGCTTGGAATAGATTTGTGGAATGAATGAACAAACCACAAGAGCAAAAAATCAAAGATTGGGGGGAAAAAAAGATCCACTAGAAGAAAAATGTCACCATTAATAAAGTAGTTGAAGGTATAAATAAAGCACTATTTAGGATCCATTTAAAATAATTGAGATCAACATGCATCATCAAATATTTTAACTATAAAAGAAAAAGAAAGCATTTTGTAAGGAGCAGGGTTACAAATTTCACGTGAAAGATATAGTCATAAGTGAATAAGGACTATGTTTTCTTTCATTATGATGAAAAACCATGTATAAATTATAGTCAGAATAAAAAGCAATATAATTTGGATTTTTATCTAGTCAAATTATTATCCAAATGCAAAGACTTTCACAGATTTTCAGTCTTAAAAAATTTGATCATCCACTAATGGACAGGCTCTGGCTTCAAAAGTTGCTTCAAAAACAAGTCTGATCTTAAAAGACAGACCTGAAAAAAAGACGGTGCGGCTAACAATAGTACAAAATCCTAAATTAATAAGTATCTGTTGAAGAGATAGGTAAATAGGAACAACAATAGGGAAGATTTGTCTGTGACAGGAGCTGGGGATTAGGAAAATTGTTAGAGCAGAAGTAGATGAAAGTAAGTAAAATGAGCAGCAAGTTAAATCAATGAGAAGTGGAAGCTGGAAGAGAGTTGAGAAAAACTAAAAACAGCAAAAGTTTGCCATAAAAGTGAATCAACAATACTATTCTAATAATGAAATCTTCGTTGTTTAATTTAAATTGACAGCTAATTGAATTAAAAAGAAGATAGTTGCCAAAGGCAATTAAAAATAAGCAAAACCAAAACCAAACAAGTGCATTCTCTGTATAATACCACAGAAAGTCTAGAAAAAAATAAAAACCAAATTAACTATAAAAATTGAGAGGTTAAAAAGTAGAATGACAGAATAAACTTAGGAGGACTAGAGTTAAAATAAGGGTAAGTTTAAACAATTTTGGGGAAGCAAAACAAAAGACAAAGCACAAAAACAAAAAGAATGCTTCCAATTGGTTTGATGCAATAATTTACTAGGAAATCTTTTAAAAGGCTTAGAAAGTCGAAAAATACTAAAAAATAAATTTAAAATACAATAAAAAGATATATTAATTAAAGAGAAGAAAAAGCAAGTGCTATTTCAGACATGGTGGAATTTAAAGCAAAAGTTATTAAAGCAAGCTAATTATGTTAATTATGTGATGATAAAAGTCAGAGTTAATAATGAAAGTGTAATGATATTATATCTATAGGTCCCAAAGAACATAGCAACAAAAAGAGAGTAATCACTTTTAAAAATTAAAGAGAAATTAATAAATATACAATTTTAGAACAAGGTATTAATACCCCACTATCAGAATATGATAAATCAAGAGGAAAATGATAAAATAATAGAGAGACTGAAAATTATAATTAAGCATACTGAACTATAGCAGAAAACAGTAGATACTGCCAAGAATTAAATGGATTAAACAGCAACAACAAAAAACCCTCCAACATTTTATCGCTGGTTCCTTATTAGATGGTGAATTAGCATGTGCTCCTCATCTTCTAAATTCAACTCTGGAACTTCAGAAGCAGAGGGAAGCACAGATCCAAGGAACTAACAGAGACACTGAAATAAAGGGGAGATCCAAAGCTATCCTGAACTGGATAGTGGGGAGAGGGTGGAGGCAATATGAGGCGGAAGGTGGCCTGACCCAGAAAAAAGAGGATGGATGGAGGACTGATGAGTCCTTCTCTTTCCTCTGGCCCAGTGGTGGCAGGATGGATTTGTGAGAACTGTTGGAGTTCTCTTATTTCCTCTCCTGACATCACCAAAGGAGGGTTGTTGCCTGTCCTGCAGCTTAGATATCTACAGGACCAGGCCAGCCCTATTCCTGTCCCCAGCTAGAGTGCTATCAACACAGCAAAAAGCCCTCCTCAGAAGAGAAGGGATAGAGGGAGCCCAGCCTCCACTGAGTATGCACTTCTCCATCCCTCCGTCTCCAAACTTGCAGGGCTGGAGATTAGAACCTAAGGAGATCACTTCTTCCTCTTCCTGCTTTGTTCTAAGGGAGTTGGGATGAATCCTAACTGGAGAAGTTACCCAGGAGAATGGAAGCAAATGGGGGAGTTGCTGGCACTGATGTGATGCCTGGGGCTCATCTCCTTCCCTTTCCTTAGACACACCAGAAGAGATATCACCTAGGATTTGGCCCTTCCTCATCACACGCCACCAGGCATAACATTTATATCACCAGAGAAACATAAGACCACCTGCCGCAGTAACAAGATCGCAAGGAGTACAACTAGTAAAAGAGAAAGCAAACTGAACACGAAGCAGCTTATTGCAACAGATGGACCGAAAATTTAACATAAGCACAACACATATCCTCAAAGACATAGGGAGGATATTAGTAATACGAAGCAAGAACACGAAGCAGAGAAAAAGAAGCAAGTGTAAATTAGATGTGAAACAAATATTCATAATGGCTGTAGTGTCCCTGCCAAACATGCACAGCCTGAACCTAATCATGAGAAAACATCACACAGCCCCCAAACTGAATGAGAGTCTACAAAATAACTCCCTGGTACTCTTCAAAAATGTCAATGTTATGAAAGTCAAGAAAGACTAAAGAACTGTTCCAAATTAAAAGAGAATAAGGAGACATGACAAGTAGATGCAGTGTGGGATCTTGGATTGGATCCTGAATCAGAATTTTATATTTTTATTTGTTTATTTTTTTTGAGATAGGGTCTTGCTCTGTCACCCCGGCTAGAGTGCAGTGGAGTCAGCATAGCTCACCACAACCTCAAACTCCTGGGCTCAAGCAATCCTCCTGCCTCAGCCTCCCAAATAGCTGTGATTACAGGTAAGCCACCACACCTGTATTCTATTCTTTTGTAGAGATGAGGTCTCACTCTTGCTCAGGCTGGTCTTGAACCACTTACCTCAAGCAATCCTCCCTCCTCAGCCTCCCAAAGTGCTAGGATAACAGGTTTGAGTCACCACACCTGGCTGCTGAATCATAATTTTTACTTTTTCTTTGCTACAAAGCTGTGCTGTGCAATATGGTAGCCACTAGCTATATGCGGCTACCGCATGCTTGAATGTGGCTAGTCCGAACTGAGTGTACTCAGACTCACTCTCGATCATAGCATGAAAAAAAAAGAATGTAAAATACTTCAATAATAAATTTTTATATTAATTACATGTTGAAATGATACTATTTTGGATATTTTGGCTTAAGTAACATAGAGTACTGAAATTAATTTCACTTGTCTCTTTTCGCTTTTTTAATGTGGCTACTAGAACATTGTAAATTACATATGTAGCTTATATTTGTGGTTTGTGTTCTATTGATATGGTACAGTATTGCCATAGAGAACATTACAGGTACAATTAATTTGACCAAGGTATGCAGATTAGATAACAGTATTTCATCAAAGTTAATGAGAAGAGTACTGTAATTTTATAAGAGAATGTCTTTGTTCTTAGGAACTACACACTGAAGTACTTACAGGTAAAGGAGCAGGCACAATGGCTGCCACTTCTCATAAGTTCACAAAAAAATAATACTTGTCTACATAGAGAGAATGATAACGCGAATGTGGTAAAATGTTAACAATTGCAAAGTCTGGTGAAAGATAATCGATGTTCTGCGTGCTATTCTTGCAACTTGCATATACATTTGAAGTTATTTCAAAATAAAAGTCCATAGTCAAACCCCCACAGTGGTTGAAATAAACAGTGCAGGAGTTGGGATAAAAGCCGAATGGTCGGCACGAAAGAAAGAATAAGTAGTCCGGGGCTAAAAGTGAGGAACTCTAGAGAAGGCAACAAAAAGGTAGAAAGGAAAAGAATACATAAAATAAAACCTAGATGCTATGAAGGAGATGGGTAGAAGTGACAACGCCTGAGTCACTAGAGGCTGAGAGAGAGAGAATAAAGCAGAGAAAGTATTTGACAACAAATAAATCTCTCAGAATTAAAGGAAGAGGAAAGGTCTCGTATTTAAAGGACTCAGAGTAGAAAACTAATTTTTAAGAAGAAAAAAAATCTGCACCCAGTCACATTAATAGTGAGAATTAAGAACACCAAAGAGACAGTTAAAGAATAAGAAAGAAAGAAAAATTGAGAGAAAGAGAGATCACCTAGAGAAAGAGTAGATCACTTAGAAAGGAAAAAAAATAAGATTGACATTGGACATCTAAACATCTGGATATAAGGATACAATGTTTTAAAGTATAAAATAAAATGGTTTTGAACCTAGGTCTTATATTAGCCATATGTCATTTAAATGTGAGAGCATAATAAAAATACTCTCAGACATATAAGGCCTTAGGGCATTTGTCTTGCAAAGACCTATTCTAAAAATACTCTAGTAGAAAATACTGAAATAAAAGAAATGCTAAAGAGCAATGGGTGATCAAAACCTTAGAAAGTTTATGGCTGTGTTAAAAAAAAATAAAGACTAAAGGAAAGAAAGGGAAATTATCCATACAATTCAGAAATAAAATTCCAGAAAATAATCAATGTAAAGTATGTATTTGGGTAGAGAAATAGTAGAGACCAAAGGAATCAGAGAGTGTGCTGCAGTGCTGGTTTTGTTCAGGGGAAGATATAAATGTTAAAATGTTTATGAAATCTACAGGGATAAATAAACATAAGTCTGTGTCTTATGTTAAAGTAGTTACCATAAGAACAACAGTAACGACAAAAAGAATCAAATCACTTTTAAACCAGCAGAAGAAAGCTTAATCTAACCAATGGAAAGCAAAGTAGATGTTGGGAAAAAAAAAGAAAGAATATTCAGAAAATATAAAATAAGATGGCAGGAAAATTACGGTATGTCAGGAATCACAATAAATGTGGGTAAATAGAATGAAACAAAAAACCAAGCCAGAGGGGTCTTTCATAGACCACTGATGCTTGTATGTCATGGAGTGAGTAGTGTATCCCTTGGCATCTGGGGTGGAATAAGAAAATAGGCTTTCTAGAGTAAACATACACTAGGTTATTAAAAAATTAAAAACTCAGTAAATACAAAAAAAGCAGAAATTACATATAACCTACTCTGTTACCGAAACAAAATTAGTAACAAAAATATGAATCAAAAATCCCTGACTACTCGGAAATTTTAAAATACTCTGCTAATTAACAAGTATGTCAAGAAGATAAAGTACACAAACGAAAACAATGAAAACAATGAAAATGAGAACTATATATTAAAATGCCTGGAAGGGTTCAGAGCTCAACTAAGAAAATTCACAGCCTTAAGTGCATTTATTATTAATAAAAACAAAAAACAAAAATGAGAAAATCAGCATATTAAGTAAACAATATAAAAATTTGCCAAAGGAACAAAGGGACAATCCAAAAGAAATAGAAGAGAATAGTATTGAATATATATAAAAACAGATGTATGTAAATTAGTAAAGGGATAAAAATAGCTTTATTTAATGAGCTAACAAAACTTATTAGACAAAGCCAACACAGGTAAATTTAGTCAGGAAATAAAGGAGAATGATTTCATTGTACTCTATAGTTGTATGCTAAGAACTATGGAAATCTGAATGAAATGGATGATTTTTAAAGAAAGCAATAAAATCCTAAAACTAACATAAAAGAAAGAGCCTGAATATACCAATAACTGATGAAGAAATTGGAAGACAACTTCGAAGTGAGGATGGGAGAAAGTGCTCAGTATTTGTGGGTAATTTTTTCACAGTATAGGTTATGAATAGAAATGGGTAGGTAGTAACTCACTAATTTACCAACCTCAAACCTAATATGCTCTTGAGATGAAAGTCAGATAAAGAGTAGATTTCGAAATCAGAAACTATACACCAATTTCACCCTTGCATGTAGATGTGAAGAATTTAAAGACAATATCAGTGGATTACCACTTTAATGAAGTGGCATGGCAGAAAGAACAGTAGGGTTAGATGTACCTGGATTCAAAGTCTGGTTCTACTGCAGATTTTCTATAAACAGGGAATATAATATTCATCCTATGGGGCCAAGGCAAGAAATATTGAGAAAATGTATATAAAAAATTAATATAGTGCCCTGAACATAGTTATAATATTGGAAGAAGAATAATCATGCATGCGTACTAAAGGAAAAAACACACCATGATTAAGTTAGGTTCATCACAGAAGAATAGTCTAGCAAATTGAAAACTAGTAATTATAATACTCCACAACAAAAGATTAAATAGTAACAATTATGTGTTCAGATCAATAGGCGACAAAATGGCACTGGAAAAATCCAACATCCATTTAAAAAATTAAAAATAGACATCTGTATTCAATATACTTTAAGCCAAGAGTCAATATTGTACTTAAGAGAGAGTAAAGGCATTTTAAATGCAAATAGGAGCAAAGCAAAGCAACCCATTTTTTAACAGTATTATTTAACATTGTACTGGAGGTTCTTGCCAGTGAACAAGAGGGAGACCATAGAAATAATGGAAGAGTAATCAGAAAAGAAAGACAAAAACATGTTGCTTTTTGCGGGCAAATGATTACATACATAATTCAGGGAATACGGGGCAAAACTATTTGTAAAAAGCATATAGATAAAATAAAAGTGAATAAGGATCAACAGCATTCTGTGTACTAATTAAAACCTGGTAGAAAACAATGAAAACCAAAACTTCATTTATAATAACAAAAAATATAAAAAATAATCTTAGGAATTAACTTCATAAAGGGTATGCAAGAAAGAGACTGCAAATCTTTCATGGGGAAAGAAAATCATTTAGGAAAAATTAAAATTTGTTCAAGTATCAGTGTTTATAGAAATTGCATAGATCTTAAAACCAGGAAACATGATCTATGCAAATGTACTCCCATTTATTAAAGGATGGCCTTTAGCTGGGCATAGTGGCTCACACTTGTAATCCCAGGACTTGGGGAGGCTGAGACCAGAGGGTTGGTTGAGGCCAAAAGTTTAAGACCAGCCTGGGCAACATAGCCAGACATTATCTCTTAGGCAAACAAAAAGGGGTGGCCTGTTAGCTAAAATTCCAGAAACCACCTAACAGTCTGCTTATAACATTGCTCCTTTGAATACATTTTGGGTGAGATGGGAGCCTAGTGTTGGTAAAGGGAGAAGGGAATTAGACTTGGGAATGGCAGCTGGATTGGCACCTGTTTTTAGCCACAGACCAGAGAAAAGACATCCCATGTGGGTATCTTTAGGTCCCAGGAGAGCAGCAGAGGGAAGAAGCATTTGAGGGGATTAGGCAGAGAGTGAGGCAATTCTGAGTAAGTCAAAGAAGGTGGCAGTATGGGGGGCTTTGTATGATCCTATACAAAATCCTATAGTAATAACTGACTTTATTGTCTTTGTTAATTTTATTTTTTATTTCATCAAAGTAATACATGTGCAGAGTCTAGGCACTATTCTTATTTCTTAGTCTTTATTTCTGAAAACGTGGCAGTATCTGTCATGGTCCCGCAGGAAACAGATGGCATAATCAAATGGGACAAGAACAGAGATGAACGTGTGTGTTCAACCTTCCATGTTTAACCAGAAGATGTGATCACTGACTTTCATCCTCAATTACCACCCTTAAAAGAGTGAATTGTTGCTGTGAAGCTTCCCAGAAAGGTGGAAGGAAGAGAGGAGGAAAGGGAAGCAGGTATTTAATCCTTTCTCTTTTGCCCCTTTGTTCACTGAAACTGTGAATTATGACCTACGGATTGGGTACCAAATTCTATTTCCTGGTGACATACTCTGTGACTCAGCCTGCTGGTGGCAGCAGCATCTCCTGTCCCATCTCAGCACTGGCAGCTGGGAGGCTCCGATGGGCAGAATTACTGTTTTGGGAGGGGTTTCCCAGTGTTGGAAGTAAGCAGTGGGATTATTTTTTGTTGAATGTTTGTGATGGTTAATGTTATGTGTCAGCTTGACTGCACCAGGAGTGCCCAGGTTAATCATTATTTCTTGGTGCATCTGCGAGGCTGTTCCCAGATGAGATTAGCACTGGAATCAGTGAGCTCAACTACGCAGATGGCCCTCCCCAGTGTTGGGAGGCATCATCCATGTGACCAAGGGCCTGAACAGAGTGAACAAGCACAGGAAGGAAGAATTCACTTCTATGGCTCTTTGCTTCCTGCTGGCCTGCTTGAGCTGGGACATTGGACTTCTCCTGCCCTTGGTCTAGGATTTACACCACTGGCTCCCTGTTCTCAGGCCTTCAGACTCGAACTAGAACTACACCACCAGCTTTCCTGGGTCTCTAGCTTGTGCATGGCAGAATGTGGGACTTCTCAGCCTCCATAATCATGTGAGCCAATTCCTCATAGTCAATCTCAATATGTAATTCTATCTGTCTGTCTATCTGTTTATCTATCTCTCTGTCTATCTAATCTTCTGTTGGTCTGTTTCTCTGGTGAACCCTGATACAATGTTTAATTATGCTTCTGAAGTTAGATTGAGAAAAGAGGCCTGCGGTCCACGTTATCACTGTTCTAAGCACTGTGCTAAGGAAACCCATAAATGAGGAAGAAAACTAGGCGGCTAAACATTACAAAGCTAGCAATTCTTCCCAGCATAATTTTGGAATTGAATGCAATCCCATTTAAAATTCTAACAGGATCCCCTACCGAGCTTGATGAAATGATTTTGAAGTCATTTGTAAGAAGAGAAAGACAACAATATTGAGGAATATTTTCAAAAGAAAGAGCACCTCCATTTCCAAGCAGGAAACCTGGCTTGTCAGCTTTGATGTTTCTTCCTCTTACTCCTCTGCAGCCAATCCATGACAGAGTCCACCACTGAACGGTATGTCAGATCTATCCATTTTCTCCGTCACCACAACCACCGCTGCAGTCCAGGCCATGCCATCGTCCACTAAATCATTGCAACGTCCTCCCGACCCATCGTCCCACACACTCCGCCCCGCCCCATCTGCTCTCCACTCAGCAGCCACGTGTGGTCCGATCCCTCCCCTGGCCTGACCTCCTCTGTAGCTTTCCATTGCTCGTCTCCTTCCACTGTCTCCCTTACTCATTTTGTAATTTATTCATTCATTTATTCATTCAACACTATTCAGAACTTTCAGTGTGCCAGACAATGAGCGAGGCCCTGGGGAGATAATGAGCAAAATCAGACTTGATTTAGGCCCACACCTAGTGGCCTTAAAGGCAAAGGACAATAAACATGAAAAAGACTCAAATGTGTTAGTAATGAAACCAACGCCAATTTAAAATAATAAGATTAATTTTCTAATAACTATTAAATTGTCAAAACCCAAACAAAAAAGGTTACATTGAAAGCTAATGAGGCTGGGAGAAACAAATATATTTATTTATTATTATTAACATGATGAATCAATACAAATGTTTTGGAGAAGAATCTGGTAAGAGGTCTCAGGAGTGAAAAGAAAAGTTCATATCCTTTGATCCAGCAGTTTTCCTCTTAGGAAATTATTTCAAGGAAGGGAGAAGGGTGGAGGAAGACTTTAGGTACAAAGTTTTTTATTGCAGCGCTTTCTATGTTAGTAAAAGACCTGACATCACCTAGAAGGTCAATAAAAGAATAGTTAGGGCTGATGCAGTGATTCACACCTGTAATGCTAGCACTATGGGAGTCTGAGGCAGGAGGATCACTTGAATTCAGGAGTTCAAGACCAGCCTGAGCAAGAGTGAGATCCCGTCTCTACCAAAAAGAAAGAAAAAAATCCCAGCTGGGCATTGGGGCGTGCACCTGTAGTCCCAGCTACCCAGGAGGCTGAGGCAGAAGGATCACTTAGAGCCCAGGAGGTGGAGGTTGCTATGAGCTACAATGACGCCACTGCACTCTACCCAAGGCGACAGAGTGAGACTCTGTCTCAACAACAACAACAACAAAACAAGGCAACTGAACACCCCTCTTCACAATCCCATACCCCTTTAAAAAATAGAAAAATAAAAAAAGAATAGTTATATAAGCTATTTAGAGTAAGCTGATATAACAAATCAAGGACTATGAAAATAAAATCAAATGCAAGATGTAGAATACAGTGTGTTCAAATACGATGTGGAAACTCTGTATAGGGATGAATATGTGAAGGAATAAAAGTTGCCAAGTTTTGGAGTGGTGGATTTTCACATGCTCAGACTTAATAATAATTTTTTAAATGAGTTGACTCAATGGAAAACATGGCTGAATTTCACTGTAAAATTAACTTTGATTATGTAGAATGCATTTCCCAGTGGCTATATTTATATTTTAGGCAATGTGTTCTCAAACGAAAAAAATAACTGGCTCCTGGAAAATGGTGTTCTTTCCATCAGTGGATATTTGTTAAATAGTATTAAAACTGGTGTTGTATCAAGAATAGGGGAAGTTGTGCAGCTTACATCGCCAAGGGAGATTGCAGAGTCCCTCTCGGGTGGAAGCATTTGTCAGAAACCCAAAAACTGTATTTCTTCAGAGCAGAAAGTAAAGAGACTAAGTATCTTTCAGGCAACTCCCAATCCCTTGGCAAAGACTGGGCATGTCTCCAGCCCCTAGGACACCCTTATGTGGTAACACTCCCAGGTCACCTTGTTCCTGTGAAGCGACTGCAGCTGGGACCTGCAAACTCGCAATGCCTGGGACAAACACTGTGGGATCTGGCTGTTCTCCTGATGCTTCAGGGTTTAGGAACTCCACTCAGTCTCAGCACATCCAGACCTTCTCTTTCTGACTTCTAAGTTAGGATCTCTGCAAAGTAGGTCTTTGTAGAGTGGGGCAAAGCTGTTCGGTATGGCACAGAATTTGGTGCCAGTTAAGTTGTTAGTACAGCAGAATCTTATTAAAAGATGCTTTGGGTATAAGATATTAATTTTACTGCAGAGGACGGAAGATTGATTGCCTCATGACAGCCCCCAGGGGAAGGCAACAGGGAATCAGGAGATCTAAGCTTTGATTGCGGTTCAGCCACACTCGGGCTACACTATCTGAGCCTGTAACTTCTTTGTGCTTCAAGAGTGTTTTACTTATAAAGTTAGCACATAAAACTTATGTGATCTAGCTTTAAAATGAATTTCTAGAACTACTCAATTGGAAATGTTTTAAAAGGATTTCACTATTTTCACATGCCAGCAGGGATTTATGGCATCACAATAGAGAAGGAATGTCAGAGGCCATTTAGGCTATTCCCCTGCCTCCCTTCTTATCTCACCATGTCTAGCCCCTCCTAAAGAGAGGGGTGTCATGACTGCAGAGTGCTCTTTATGCCATGGAGGGAATCCCAGAAACAGCATTTGGAACAAACCATTGTGTATCATGATTGAGAAGAGCCCCTGCAGATGTGGCCCACCACAAGAGACGGCTGAGAGCACAACCATGTTGCCCAATCCTTCCTGTACTGTGAATTCTCAAGGACAAATTACCCAAAGAGAACCGAAGGTCAGACACCTTAGGTTTCTATCTTATCCCATTGCAGAGGTTCTCAAAGTGTGGTCCACAGACCCCTGGGGACCCTGAACCCCTTTCAGGGATCTGTGAGGTGCAAACTATTTTCATAATAATACTAAGACATTATTTGCCTTTGCAATGTGTCGACACTAACTCTGGTACTGAGCATGGGTCAAGGCAGTGGCTCCGAACTGTATTAGTAGTCAATGTATTCCTCACTGCCAGGTATTTACAGTAAACAACAACAAAAGTCAGTTTCACTTAAGAATGTCCTTGATGAAACAATAAAAATGATTAATTTTATTAAATCCCTACCCTTTGAGTACACATCTTTTTATTATTCTATGTGACTAATTGGGAAACACACAAAAGCGCTTCTCCTATATAACTGAAGTACTATGATTGCCTTGAATAAAAGCACTTATGTGATTCTTTGAGGTGCAAGCTGGACTGGTCACTTTTTACATTCATAAAACATCATTTTTACTTGAAAGAAGAAATGACAGACAAATTATGGTTATTCACACTTGGGACTTTGGCATACATTTTCTCAAAAATGAAGTGACTCTGTCACTTCAAGGAAAACAACCAACAGTATTTGTTGCCAATGATAAAATTCAAGCTTTCAAGCAAAAATCAGAATTTTGGAAAACTTATATCTATTACTACGAACTTGATGGCTTTCCAATACTTAAAACTTTTCTGATGAGATTGGTAGTGATATTAATGGATGTGATTTTTGATATTGTTTAATGAACTGTCTCAACACTTGGATAATCTGCATAACTCAGTAAACGAATATTTTCCAAATGATTAATGTATGATGTTACAAAATTATGGATTTGTATTAGGTTATTAAATATGTAATGTCTGATTTTCAATCCAAGTTTATTAAACTATATAATATAGTTTATTATATCTCAAACAAGAAGCAGTACAATTAATCGAAGTAGGCACCTAACCTATCAACAATTTTGCCATCTTAACGGTAGCTTGTTTATGCCAGCAGCAAAGAAGCCTGGAAAGCGACTGGCAGTGAAATTGCAAAAGGCATTTTCCATAACTTGTTGAGAACTGAATATTTTTCCTTGCAAGAAGTGTTCCAAAGCCTGGAAGAAGGTGGTAGTCAGTTGCTGCAAAGGCTGATGAATATGGTGGATGACAGAGAGTTTCCCAGTCCAGCTTCTGTGGTTTGAGCAACGTTATTTGTGTGACACGTGGTTGAGCGTTGTCTTACAAGAGGATTGGCCTGTCTCTATTGACCAATCTCAGCTGCTTAATTGCAAGCATCTTCATCATTTCATCCAAATGACTGCAGTAGGCATCGCTATAATCGAATAACCAGGATTAGTGGATAATACCAATGCTGGACCACCAAATAGACACCATTAGCTTTTTTTGATTAATTATTTGGTTTTGGGCTGAGTTTCAGCATTTCATCTTTATCCAACCCTTGTGCCAAATGCTTGCGGTTGTCAAAAAGAATCCATTTTTCATCACATGTCACAATACAGTGTAGAAATGGTTCACCTTTATTTCCTAGCAGCAAAGAAAGGCAACCGTCGAGACGATTTCTCTTCTGACGCTTGTTTAATTCATGTGGAACCCATCTATCCAGCTTCTTTACCTTGCCAATTTGTTTCAAATGGTCCAATATTGTTGGAATAGTAACATCAGACCTTGCTGCTAATTCACACGTAGGTTGAGATGGATTCGCTTCCACTACAGCTTTGTCCCCATCATTATCCACCTTGGTCTCAGGTCACTCACGTGGCTTAGTTTCAAGATTAAAATCACCAGGATGGAACTTCTCAAACCATCGACGTACTGTACTTCATTAGCCACATCCTTCCCAGACACTTCATTGATATTTCGAGCTGTCTGCATTGCATTGGTTCCATGATGGAACTCATATTAGAAAATATCAAGAATTTTTGACTTATCCATGATTTCACAAAAATTGCTCTAAAAACAATGTAAAAGATAATCAGAGGCCAAAACATGGGTTTGAAAGACTGAGGATGTCCCTTCACAATGAAAATAAAACTAGAAGTGTCAAAGTGAAATGTCACAGACATCAACTGTCAAACTTAGTACTTAAGGAAATCGGACATTTTGTACTTAATAACCTACTAAAAGAGCCATTCAAGTGGAAGGTAAAGCAATCCATTTTAATATAACAGAGGACAAGTGCATTCATATAGTTTCCTATTCTACATTGTAATTAACCTTTAAAAAACTACCATTCATAGAGTTTTGGTGTAGGATAAAAGATTATCCATAATTATCTGAAAAGGTTATTAAAATACTCTTCCCTTTTCCAATTGCATATCCATATGAGACAGAATTTTCTTTATATACTTCAGCCAAAATAATAGAGCACAACAGGTTGAATGAAGAAACAAAGGTGAATGGGAATGCAGGTGTCTCCAATTAAGCCAGACAGTAAAGAGATTTGCAAACATGTAAAACAGTGGCACCCTGGCTGGGTGTGGTGGCTCACGCCTGTAATCCTAGCACTCTGGGAGGCCGAGGCGGGCGAATTGTTTGAGCTCAGGAGTTTGAAACCAGCCTGAGCAAGAGCGAGACCCCGTCTCTACTAAAAATAGAAAGAAATTAGCTGGACAACTAAAAATATATAGAAAAAAAAGTAGCCGGGCATGGTGGCGCATGCCTGTAGTCCCAGCTACTCGGGAGGCTAAGGCAGGAGGATCACTTGAGCCCAGGAGTTTGAGGTTGCTGTGAGCTAGGCTGACACCACGGCACTCTAGCCCGGGCAACAGAGTGAGACTCTGTCTCAAAAAAAAAAAAAAAAACTATGGCACCCTTTTCATTAAACTTCTTTTGTTTTGGACAACATAGTTAATTTCATAAAATACGTTAATTATGTTAATCTGTAATGAGTTTATTTCTAATTTACGTTTCTTTTAAAAATTAATAAATCATATTTTAAAATTTCTCAGTTTTAATTTTTGATACAGTGAACATTGATGGACTTAATCCATATAAACAGAAGTATACGTAAGGGGTCCTGAGATTAAAAAGCTTGAGGACCACGGTCCTAAGATCCTGCGGAGAAACTGGTGTTTTGGATGACTAATTAATAAAGGAGTGGGGGACTTGATATTTGTCAGTTTGCACTGTTATGGGGAAGCTTCTCTGGGCTTGATGACAAGGGTTGATTATCAAGACAGAATCATCCCTGCAACAGCAAAAGGAAACTCATCTGTGACCTAAGATTGGTAGAAATCACTTTTGAGAACATCGAATTTTCAAGGTCCTGATTAGATCCTCTCTGTGCCCTTCCAAATGGCTCCAGTACCCTGAGTGTACAAATTCACCCCTTTCCCTCCAGGGAAGGCGTGGCCCACACTCCCTGCTTAGTACTGGCTGTCATGACTAGGTGTAGGCTAGACCTCTGCCTCCCAGGTCATAGTGAATGCCACTCTGAGTTCAACGATCAATACATAGCGCTTGGGAAGGCACCAGGCTCTTCCAGGCACTAAGAATCAAAGATGAGCATGTCATGGCTTTTATCCTGGGGGACTTCTCAGTCTAGGGGGGTAAGAAAGACTCCCGAAGAAATAATTGCAGTATGATGTGATAAATGCTATTTTTTACATAAGTGACCAAAGTTTCCCAACCAAAAATTAGGACACAAGCTGACAGACAAGGTGCCATAATATCCGACACCGAAACAATCCTAGAAGATCTGGAACACACCTCTGCTATATTTATTAAGAAACTCCCAACAGCTCCACAAAAATTCTGTATAGATTTGTACTTGATTTGGATCCAACCCATGAGAATTGTCAGGAGACCCCAGATTTGTTACTTTGAAGTAGAAGGACCCAAAACAATGGTTTTCTACATTCCCCCTCCCCCGTATTCTGAGAAATGACAGTGGCAGAACAGAAAAGGCCAAGATGCTCCTTATGATCACAAAAGATGAGTAACGGGCTCCTAACGTTTTATTCCCTCTGGTTAGTGGATGGGAGGGGCTGGAGGAAATTTTTTCCATCATCCTTGTTCCAAGTGTTTTTTTTTCCCCCAGTCAGAGTCCAAGTTTGTTCACGCAGGTCTCCCACACCAGCTGAAGCAGATCAGGCCGAATCCCAGAGTCAGAAGAATGAATTAGTAAGAGGCTTCAAAGATCCCAAGCCTTGATTGCATGTGGGTAAAATTAAACAACAGGGCTCTTGATCTGTCAGCAAATGTTGGAGTTCCCTCTGGGTGGGCTGGTTGGGGATCACAGAGGTTCTGGTCTGGCCTGAGTCTTCTAAAATCCCAACCATGTACCCTTTTCTCCCCTTGCCTTTGGGACCTGACCCAAATCCCTCTCCTTTAATCTCTTTCTCCCATTCCTACTGTTTTTTCCCAGCTGTGGTAACTCCAAAGTGACATGCACAGAACAAAACAGACAACGAACAGAACAAACATGCTCAGTGCCACACACGGACATCCTGCCACCCACATTCAGAGAGAATGGGCAACACAGGGTCCCCAAAGCAACCCGGACTAATGGCAAGACAAGAAGCCTGACAAACCCTTCTTCACATCTTGGATCCACTACTTATATTTGACTGTGGGCAAATCATGACATCTCTCTGATCCCCAGGGAGCTCACCCACAAAAACAGGTTATTTTGAGGATTAAATGATATAACATATGTAAAAATGCTTGGTTGGTACACAGTAAGCCTTCATGGTTGTCATTTTCACATCATTCTGTGTGATTATTTGATTAGCGTCTGTCTCCTCACTCACCCCTGAGTGGTGTGAGAGCGTGGGCTGCATCTTTTTTTGTTCACTATTATATCTCCAGGGCTGAGCACAGTGCCTGCCACATGTTAGGCATTTGTTGAGACAACTGTATGATCAAATTGTATGATCCTGATTAAAGATCTACTTCAAAGTAACAAATCTGGGGTCTCCTGACAATTCTCACGGGTTGGTATTGGCTATCTGGAGCACCGTGTCATGCAGGGATTCTAAGGTGGCAGCCAGAATCAGTAGGGAAAGGGCATACTGATTGATTACCAATGCCTACTGTGGTTGAGTATTTGTTGACCTTGATCTATGGAGTCAAGAGCACATCCCTTTTGCCAGCTAGTTCTAGCACCAATAGGCCTGTTGCATAATTCATGGAGAGGGCCATTTCAGGAGGATTGAGGTTACCAAATGCCAGACCCGAAGATAAGCAGCATGACTTCAGGAAAATTTCTTTTAATCACAGGTAAGAAAACACTTAGAATAATGCTATGCAAAGAAGCTAAAAGCATAGCCCTGTTATGTCCGCCTGTCTCAGTGAATTTACTACGTACTTAGAATGTATAAGTGATGAATCAATGGATAACAGGGAGCAGATCTGACCCACTGCAGCCAATGTGCCCCACGACCAGACAGAACTTTGGCAACGTGGTTTCCCCCAACCCACAAAGCAGCTACTCTACTCACGAGGGTAATCCTTTGGGTGTGTCTTCTCAGACCAATTCCCATAAAATGTGAGTCTGTACTTGGCAGTTCCACAGGCACAGCAGTCTAAGATTGGTTTGTCAGTCACTCCGTCAAACATGGAATCTGAAAAAGGAAAGTCGCCAAGTGAGAAAGCAAATGTCAGTTGTGTGTAAGGCAGCGCCATAGTGGTTTAACCCCTAGGACTAGAAGGCGCAGTTTTCATTGAGTAATCAGACTCAGGTCTGTACTTAGCTAGAAAGGATTTTATAAAACTCTTAAGTATGGTGACAATATTTTACAAGTAAAAAAAAAAAAAAGATTCAGAGATTTTGCTCTAATAACTTGAGGAGCTTTATATAAGGGACCAGTAGGGCAGAATATTTGGTATGGGGGCTATGTTGGGACACCAGGGGGAAAATTCACTCAATCATCCTTTCTGGACCTTGGTCTCCTTCCCCAACTCTCTTACAACAGGGTTTCACTACCAAATTTTAAGAGGAATACATGTGTTTTCTCTAAGAAATATGCTCTGGGACCAAAATGCCAGGACTAGAAGGAACAGCTTTGAAGCAGAGCAGTGAGAACAAGAAGAGAGACATAAAGTACTGCTGAAATGGAACAAAAAAAAAAATACATGCATATATAATCACATCACTTCTTATCACGCTTTCAGAGACTTTACTGAAAGTCTCTGAAGGGTGGGGGTGAAAATATGTTCCTAAGTTCAGGTTTACTGTACTTCTGGATACAGAAGCAGCCAGGAACATCTTAAGATTCCCTCTCGGCCCCCATTTTTAGCTGTGAATAGCTGATAAGTGGGGAAAGAGAGATTACATGAATAAATTCAGTCTTTCCGATTGTCAAACCCACATCCCTAACTGCACATTGTTGCTTTTAGTCTGCTCTGCTTCCTGCAGGATGAAAACAATGACTACAGATGCAACTTGCTTCAATTGCTTATCTTCAGTTCGCCGAGCAGTATTAACATAAATGGTTTTTTTTTTTCTTTTGCAAGTTGGACATTTATTCCTAAATATTATACAAAGAGCAGTGACGAAAAGTATAAAAATTGTTCTGAGTGTCAGGAAGAGCATTTTACAAGACTTCTTTTCGGAATTCACTGGGTTCATTTGGTTCGAATATGTAAAATTAGGGGTAGAAGTGAATTCCAGGTTCTAGGATAGAGGCAAAAGTATGAGACATTGTAATAATAACTGCAATGTATTGAGTCCTTGTATGTGTGATCCCTTTCCATATATTGTCTCATTTCATCCTAATAATCCTAGGAGGTACTTCGGTTACCCCCATTTTACAGGTCAGTAAACTGAGGCAGTTGAGGTAACCTGCTCACGGTCACAAGGTTAGTGAGTAGTGCAGGCAGAACAGGAGCTCAGGACTTTTTGGGTCCAGAGCCCACACTCTTAATCTCTGCACTGTATCACTCCAGGAAAGACCTCTGGATAGGTCTGTATAAACACCAATAAGGGAAAACTTATTTGTTTCTGTTTTGCTTTTTCCAGATGAAGAATGATACATTTAAAAAAACTGCCTTCCTACAAAGTTCCAGGATTTCTAAATAGCCCAAAGAAGAGGGCTGTGACCACGCAAAGTAGAAATCGTTGTTTGGCTACTTTTTGTACACTTGGGAGAGGCCCAAGCAGTGTCCATGCCTAGGAGCAAGCTCCCTGTCGCCTTATGTACATGAAGTCCAGATCTGATTCCTGTGTGAGCCACTTTGGTAGATAAGGGACAAGCCATGCTGAATATGTTTCAGGAAAGGTAGCATAAATCAGTAACACCTGAAGAATTTGTCTTTTTACATTTCCATTATGATCAACAATATTGTTAAAAACCCTAAATTAGCTTTGAAAAAGGGATTCAGAACTAAGAGATACATGCTGGGGTCTCAATTGTAACTACCAGGGGTTGTTAAAGGAGGCAGCAATAATCTCTCCAAGAACCAAAATAAGGCCAATTGGTAGCTTTACCCTACCAAGAGGGCTTTCAGATGTAGGTGGTAAAAAGATATTTCCAAGGATTCAAAGGAATGCACCTATAAGAAACCTTTTGTATTTCCAAAGAAAAAGAAGCTTCTGTTTAAAAAATAAATTTCCAAGTTTGAAAATAAAAACAGACATACTGTTTCCTACTGAGGAAAAGCCTATAGAAAATGAATCAGGCTTTCCAAGGGCAGTTGTAACAAGTGTCAACTCACTCCTCTTCTACCCAGAGCAGGGCCTGCCAAACACAGGCAACTTTAGGCCCTGGAGCATCTCCTGAGTTGCCCTCTCTTCCCACGTCTGCCCTGAATCCACTGACTCCCTTTTCAACTCTCTTCCTGTATTCTTTGTTCCTCTACCCTTTTTCTGCCTTTTGTCATTATCCCTTTTCTGTTCACATTTTCCTCTCTTCTCTGCTTTTCCCTTCTCTTGGTCTCTCTCCTTTAATTTTGACATGATATTAAAGTATGTGTATATATATATGTTTATTATAGGTCATCTTTTTGAATATTTTGTTTCTGTTTTTAATTGTAAGTAATTTAATGTTTATGCTGTTTTTGAAAACTAATGATTACCATTGCTTCTTATCTGTGCAACTCTTAATTTTTCCTGTATGGATTAACAGTTTTAATTGGGAAAAAAAAATAATAGATTTTCTCTCCCCTTCCTTGATAGATTTTATTTGACTCAACAAGGAAGCAAAGACTGTAGACACCTTAATGGAAGAACTAGAGATAATTAAGAGAGCGTGCACATTTAAAAATCCCTTTGCAATTTGTTTACATTTTAAAGACTTTCTTAACTTGATTTGCTCTGCTAACTGATGGATTTCCTCATGGGTCTGCTGTCTCCAGAGATTATCTACAATGATCCTACAGCCCACTGTCTTTTTCTGTCTACCAAGTTGCCATTGGCAAGCAGTCTTTGTATGTGGAAGCATGATTAGTCATTTTGATAGGATCTCTGTCTCACAAATGAGAACTGAGTAGAGCTTTGCTGCACCATTTTATTGACACCGTATCTACAGAATTGTAGCATACTCATAGCTTAGACAAGGCTTCACACATCAGGATTGAGGCTTTGGGGAAGTGCACGTTAGTTAACGATTGCTGTCAGTACATGGGGGTGTCAGTGAAATGTCTCCTAAGAACCCTTAAATCCTGGAAATAAGGCTGTCCTCTGATAGTCAGACCACACCATAGCAGTATGATTAGCCATCTGTGAGGGCAGACTAACAGGTGGCTGGTAAATGTGTGATCTAGAGTACCCATAACACAGACCCACAGCACCAAGATGTCATCTCATGGAAGCAAGGCAGGAATGGGATGGTCATTGAGGAACCAAGAGCCTCATCACTTGAGATGCGCCCCGTTTGCAGAAAGGCTGGGTGAACTTGTGGGCAATTGGACATAGGAAAGGAAAGCCCCAAAAGGCACGTGTGGTGGTGCCTGCTCAGAAGCTGGCCAGGGCTCTGGCTTGCAGGTTCCAGCTCTCTGGCCCCTGTGGGAATTAATGCAGGGTATCCAACTCTCTCTCCTTTGCTGTTTCCTTGCTCTCCAGGCAATCCTCCACAGACGACCTAGTTTCTACTCAAGTTCACCTACAGGAGGACAATGCGTCGATCTGCCAAAGGCAATGATGCAAGCTCCTGAATTAGGAGGTAGTTGATTTGATAGAAAGGCATTGGTTAAGGGGACTGGCTCCTAGCTTCAAACCCTGCCCTCTACTACTAGCTGTATGATGCCGAGGGAGCTATTTAAACTTTTTGTGTCTCCGGCTCCTCATCTATAAAGTAAAGGTAATATAATAATCTTTACCATGTAGAGTTGTGCAGATTACATGATTAATGCATGGGAAGCGTTTAGAATATACCTACACACCTGGTATGTAGCAAACCCTCAGAAAACATTAGCTATTATTATTGTTTTCCTGGAAGACCTTTATCAGCCTTTCTTTTTCATAATAGCTTATAATTTGCTAGAGTTGGAAAGGATTATTTCTTCTCAAAAGACTAATTGCTCTAAATGCAAATAAAAATTCTGCTAACGTAAATAGAAATGAGATAGTTAAACTGTATAATTATAGAACATTTTCTATTTTTATTTAGTTATCTAATGACTTCTAAACACATTCAGATGTTTAGGGACTTAATTTTTTTTACAGTAGATTAATGGACAAACTTTCGGATGTAGATAACAAGAGCTAACACTTCCGTAGATAGCATTTACTATGTGCCAAGGAGGCACTGTACTATTTTACCTATTGAAGTCACACGGCTAGAAAGAATAGAGGCAGCTTCAAACCTAGACCTGATGTGAATCCAGGCCCCGGCTTCAACCTTCCTAGTCTAGTTGATTTCCATGAGCTTTGTTATTATAGACGGCCTTCACCCTAAGGAGAGGAGGTGGATAAGCTTGCAAATCTAAGGGTCAGATCCTTTACTGTGGTGAAATCACAAGGTCAATGCCCCCTTGACATCTCTATCTCCTGCTGGTCTTCCCTGGAGAAAAGCTCCTCATATTGTCCAGGTGCCACGCAAGTTCCTGCTAGTGATTTTTCCAGAGAACCATTATAGACTTTCTAAAGGTGCACAATTGTGCATTCCTTAATTAAGTCCTGTGAATTATTCCAAGGAACCTCTTCAGAATAATCACTGTTTCACAAAAATAAGAAGACGACACCAATATAAGGTACATTATCTCCTACCGAGGGAATCAAGCTGAGTAATTAGAGCTCAAGGCGGATCCAATTATCCACAGCACACAGCCAGATTAAAAATCGGAGCTACGTGAGGAAGCAGAACCCAGAGGAACTCTGAAAGCCCTGTCGTCTTAATTCCTGCAGCAGAATGAGCTGCCTTCCGTGTATCTGCCCATCCGCCCATGCTGTCTTACCTTGTTCACAGAGTTTCTTGGTCAGAGAGCCCTCATCTTGAAAATAAATAATGCGTTTTTGTACAATGCTGGCCCTGTGGAGAAAGAAGACACAAGAACAGTGGTGAGGAGGGAAGGAGGGCAGGTTTAGGGGATCAGTCAGACATGGTCCTTGCCTGGCCACCTATGGCCGTGTGGCTTTGGGTGAGTCACCCCAACTCTCTGTGCCTCAGTTTCTTCATTGGAAAATTGGCATAATAATAATACCTACCTGATGGGGTTGCTGTGAGAACTAAGTCAGAACATACATGTCAAGAGCTTAGCACATACCTAGAAACCATTCAATATTAGTTACTGAGTTGGTGGTGGTCGTAATATTATTGTTAAGGTAAGAAAGTAAACTAACAGTATTGTAATAACTTTTCTCAATGGCTCATTTTACTCTACTTTTCATATTAAACTATTGAGGCCATATAGATCAACCAAATTCAAATCATAGAAGCATGTCAAATCTTCCTAGAGGAGAAAAAGGAATTTAAAAATATTTTTTGATTTGTTCTGAAAATGTCACTCTGTGTCTTTCCTGAAAGTCTAGACAAAACTGTCTCCTACATTCTGAACAAAGACAACTTCAGCTGTTACATCTCTCTCTTAAACTTGTCAGACACAGGATCTTAGAATTTGGAAAGAATAATTTTGAGGTTGAAAAATGACTTGCTTTCTGGCTAGCACATATTTTCTCTTTAATTTATGATTGTGGAGACATGCTACTTCTCCTTTAACCCACTCTGTTGTTTACTTTCAGCTGGATTTAAAGTTGAATCCTGAAACCAGTGTTCCAGTAATTTGAAAGTCTACAACACCTAAAATGAGACAATGTCAGTGGATCTTGGGCCACTTCTATTGATTTTCTTCAGCAACGCTTCTCAGTCAAAAGGTAATTTTCACTTCGATTCGCCTTACTTAACAAATAAAGCGATCCCGTCACTCTATTACAGCTGACCACACTGAACAAGCATTACAGTCACACAATCTGCCCTGTGTCATGTGATCTCAACCCAGGATCGGGCCCATGTGTGATGGAGCCGCTGAGTACAAAGGCAATTTTCCTGATGGTTTGGGTCTAGGCCAGGATGACTTCCCAAAGAAACGTCTACTCAACATCCAGTCTTGCACAAGACAACACAATTCAGACCAGCCTACAGATGGCTTTTACAGTCTTTCCCTACCCAAGAGAGGAGATGTTGAAATAAATGAATGAAATATGCTTCCTGTCTATACAAAGCTATTTTGATCATTTACTCTGTTGACCACTAAACAGAAAAGTTTCCTCAGGCCAATAGAATAACAATTATCCCCACCCCAAAGACAAATAACAAAGCCTTTTGTTAGTCAGAGCATCTTATCCCCTCCAGCAGTGCTTTTCAGAGAGTCCCCCACTCTGGGCCTCAGGGACATCTATGGCGGGCAAGGGGTAGGCTTGGTAGGAAGTATCACAGGCCCCACATTGCTTCAAACAAGGCTCCATCCTTATTTCAACCAAAGCAGCCTCCTCTCCCATTTGTCTTCCTGTTGTATTTGCTGGTGTCTTTCCAACAAATAGTTGTCGGGGGCCTGCTTAGTAGCTCACACTGAGAGAGGTGCTGGGGAGACATTGTCGTGAACAAGACAGATGGGGCCACACTTCTCTTTCTCAAAGTTTACAGCCTAGTAGGGGAGAACACCAGACACCCAGACCCACAGCTAATCACTTAGTACAGCTGTGATTAGATGCTACAAAGGAGAAGTCCACAGAGCACAGGAGAGCATAAGATAGGGCATCCTGTCCAACCTGGGAAAGGCGCCCTCCAGAAGGGGTGGCTGAGTTGAGTTCTGAAAGAGCTGACTAGGAGCTAACTAACTAGGCAAGTGGGAGGGAGAAGAAACGGATAAGGCATCCCTTACAAAATCCTCGAGGTGGGGAGGGATCGGAGCTCATCGGAGGAGCTATGAGTGATGAATCAGGGAGGTAGAACAGGTTGAGCATCCCTAATCCAAAAATCTGAAATCTGAAATGTTCCAAAATCCGAAACTTTCTGAGTGCCAAAATGACACAGTGGGAAACTGCACATCTGACCCCATGTGACAGATCTTAGTTAAGATGCTTCTCAGTAGCATATAAATTCAGAGTCAGGAATGACGGTGATGCCAAACAACAGATTGTCCACGTGGGTGGCTGAAATAGTGACATCTTTGCTTTTTGGTGGTTCAATGTACACAAAGTTGTTTCATGCACAAAAACGAAAAATATTGCAGAAAATTGCCTTCAGGCTATGTGTATAGGTGTGTATGAAATATAAATGAATTTCATGTTTAGATTTGGGTCCCATCCTTAAGATATCTCATTATGTATATGCAAATATTCCAAAATCTGAAAAAAAATCCCAAATCCAAAACACTTCTGGTTCCCAAGCATTTCAGATGAGGGATCCTGAACTTGCATGAGATGAGCGGGGGAGGTGGGCAGGGCCACATTACCCAGAGCCAGCAGGGAGATGGCACTTCACTCCAAGTTTAATGAGATCTCTTTGAAGAGTGTGCTCTGAGGACTGAGATGATCAGATTTGCTCTTTTAAAAGAGCACGCAAGACATAGTAGAAACAGGTTGGTGTGTAGCTGCAGTGGACGGAGTTCCCATGCAAATCAAATTTTGTCTCATAAAATTCTTTTGCTAAAAAGGTTTGAAAACCACTGATCTACGTGATCAAATACAAACTTATGGTATTCAAGGGTCTTTATAATCTTCCCCCCAAACCCTCCTGGCTTCATTTGTCACCACTTCATGCCAAACTTTCTGGGTTCCAGACTTTGGATGTTTATTCTTTTTGTCTGAACACCTCTTCCGCTCTACCAGGCCTCTGCCTGTGCAGCTTCCTCCGCCAGAATCGCCCATAACCAGGCTTTGTTTGCATCTGTCACGAATACTCTGAGTTTTCCTTCTCCTACTGTGAATAGGAGGGCAATAGCAAATCTTATGATTTAAAGGTGTGATCAGGCTTGGAAAAGTAATTGCCCCTAAATTTTTGAAAAATGTGACTGTAAAGATTTGGGGGGCCTTGGCCCGGCGTGGTGGCTCACGCCTGTAATCCTAGCACTCTGGGAGGCCGAGGCGGGCGGATTGTTTGAGCTCAGTAGTTCTAAACCAGCCTGAGCAAGAGCGAGACCCCGTCTCTACTAAAACTAGAAAGAAATTAATCGGACAACTAAAAAATATATAGAAAAAATTAGCCGGGCATGGTGGCACATGCCTGTAGTCCCAGCTACTCGGGAGGCTGAGGCAGGATGATCGCTTGAGCCCAGGAGTTTGAGGTTGCTGTGAGCTAGGCTGATGCCACGGCACTCTAGCCCGGGCATCAGAGTGAGACTCTATCTCAAAAAAAAAAAAAAAGATTTTGGGGGCCAGAGATGGAAAATATGTATTTCCTATAAGATGTCTCAGTTTCCTTCACCCCTCAATGTTTTATAAAGTCTAAGGCAGCCCGTTCCCTTCTTAAATAATTGTTGTCATTTCTGAGTCCTTATTATGTGCCAGTCACTGTACTAAGGAGGCATGTTATGTACATTACCTTATCTAACTTATGTTTTACATGCATGACAGGTCCTCAAATTCCTCATCCAAAATCCTTGGGCTGGATGTATTTTTGAATTCAGAATTTTTCAGATATTAGAAAGTTAAGATAATACACATTCCATGAATAATCCTATAATCAAACACATCCATATTCTGCAGCAAAATGCTAGATTATTCATATTAAGAGGGTAAATAAAAACTATAATATAAATAACTTGACATCAGTTTAGGTCAGATTTGGAAAACTTGTCCAATTTTCTTGTTTTCAGAAGGATTAAGATGAGGGTGTGTGGCTATTCCGCCTTTGTCTTATAGGGAAGGATGGCTGAGATGCAGGGAGGGTAAGTAACTTGCCAGGTTTTGAAGGTCCCCCTGTCTACCTCCAAAGTCCATGGTCTATCTTAACACTCAGAGCGGTTGAAAAGATTCACGGTGATCATGTATATAATGCACAATTGACCTGTGAGATAGGTAGTATTATGAAATGTTATCCCAAATTAACTTTCCTTGGACCCATTTTAGCATCTCACAGAACAACCACAGAGAGCTGAGACCTTGGTGGGTTTCCCCGGAACCAGGTCATGGTCCTTTGAAGAGTTTCATGAAAAGGTTGAGCTTGGCCAATGGCTTCAAACTCTATGGAGTCAAATGGTGGGATACAAGTTCCATTCTCATCTAGTCCCCATGATTGGTCTTCATCTCTGTCCAGCCCTTTCGAGCACTCATTCCAAGCCATGCTCCATATCCCCTCTGTCCATGGGGCTCCTTCCGCCCCTTCTTGTGGCTCCCCAACACACACAGGCATGCGCACACACTCTTCAGTTACCTGACTCGGACCCAACAAAGATGTCCCTTCCTTCAGGCCGATTCCTTGACCCGGGTGTCCTTTCTATGAGAGCCTCCTGGGCTTCTCCTAGCACAGCACTTATTAACCTGTGTTGTCATTGCCTGTTTCCTTTTCTGTCTCCTGTACTAGATTAAAAGCTTCTTAAGAGCAGGAACTGTATTTTACTTATTTCTTTCCAATACTGGGATTCAAGGAGAAGGAACAAGGCTTGGAGGAAGGGAGAGAATTTGAGATTAATGTGGCTATAGGGTGATGGTGGTCAGTCTAGCAGGCAGTTAGATGTAGGGAATTGTAATTCGGGAGAGACGCGAGGGGCCGGGAGTCGCCAGGCCTAGGTAGGAGTTGAAGCATTTGGGGTGGCCGATGTCACCCAGGGACAGTGTGCAGAGTGAGAAAGAGAGTCGAGCTGAGCCCAGAACTCTGAGGAAGACCAAGATTCACCTACAGAGATGCCAGCGGAGACCAAGACTTCGGTACGTTTGGTTGCAAGAGTTTCTTTTTATTACTCATTTGGTCAAATCCTGAGAGAATTTTATATTCTGAGAAAATACATTTTACTTTGAGTCTATTCCCATCAAAACTGTAAAACTCAGCTGAGGTTTATAAATCATATTATCGTTCAGAAAAATAATAGCTTTACAAGACGAGAAAGCTATTAGTAAGAATTCCCTCAGCATTTCAAAATGACAAATTTCTCCCATTCTGTGTTGCAATTTGGCAGTCCTGTTGCATAGCATTTATATACTGAATGCTCTCTTATCATGAGAGAGTGTGTTAAGGAAATCTAAATTAAATTTCTCAGTATGTTAGCTTCTCAAACTTTGGAATATTGAATTCTAAATAACTCACTAATCATTTCAAAAGTTTTCTTTTAAACCTAAAGTGAACATTTCCAGAAATGTCATCCTGCCTCTCTTACGTGCTCAGCTCTTTTCTGTCTGAAGGGTTTATTCATTTTGCTATTCTTTTTCCTTGAGGAATTCGCCTGTTGGGGTGAAGTTAGAGTTTGCTAAGTTGTGGCTTTGCTGTTTAGTGCTGAAAAGGGCTGGGATCCCTGTTCCCAGGAAGAGGGAGATCTCAGAAAGTAAAGCACTTGGGAGAGATCAGGTCATGAAATGACTTTAAAAATACACCTGGACCCTCAGTGGCTGGGTCACTTCCACGTACAGACAATTCATGTAAGGTCCTACTGCAGCATAAATATCTGGTACGTTGTGGCCATTATCATTGCTGTGGTTAAATCACCAGCCCCTAATGAAGTGCTTGGCACATAGTAAGTGCTTAATAAACAGTAGCTATTATTATAATTGATGTCAGGTCTGTCTCCTTTGCTCAGGGATGGGGGAGTGAGGGTACTACCTTGGTCAGCTGCTTCAGGCAGAGATAATAAATTGCCAAAATAAAGCCCGGCTTTGTGGTCTCTAGACTATTTGTGCCAACGTTCTTCCCAATTCCAGTAAAATCCTTATTACTGAACATTTCTTGGAATAGCTTCTAAAATTCCTCTATGGTCTTGGGGATGTTTTCCGTAGAGGTGGTCCAGTTTATAACCAGCGATGTCTATTCCATTCTACCAATGAAAGAATAACTGTGGGAGGACACAAGAATAAAATATTGAAACCATAGGGATGGTAATGTCATCAGGTGCTGAGGCTATCTGCCTTATTTTACTTCATGAGGAAGCCATGTTCTAACGGGACCATGGCTGCACATTAGTCAAGAGGCTGTGTGAGTGCATGCCACGGTGCAGATTTTTACCAATCTTTTATATGGCTTTAGGTGGGTCTGAGGAAATGGAGCTACCCAGGAGTTGACAGGTATCCCGGCAGCCCATGATAATGCGCCCATGGGAGGAGAAAAGTGAAAACTTATCTGCAGGGATCTATCTACAAGACATACAAGAACTCCATGACTGCCCAAGGGTAAGGTCCCAACCTCTGCTTGGGGTCACAAGCAATAGATTCAGAGACTGGTATAGTCATCTACCATGACTGCAAGGAAGCAATTCTATATAGCTTCCATGAGATTATTCATAACATATTTACTGAGCACTTATTTTGTGCCAGGCACTTTGTTAGGAGCTAAAAATTCAAAGATGAATAAGAAATGGTGCCTTCCCCCAGTAACGAGTTCCTATTCCAGAGGGTGAAGAGAGAGAAACAGAAGAAGGAAACTGGAAATCAACGTTGAGCACGATCATGGAGGAGCCACGGCAGGCAGAGGCGAAGTGACTGACTTCACAGTGGCAAGGCTTCCAGAGGAGGCGATGATGGGGCACTGGAAACGGAGACTCCACGAGACACATGGTGGGGAATGGTATCAGGACTTAGTGACTTACTGGATCTGGGGCAGAAAGAGAACGTTGAACCTAAGATATGTTACTTACTTATTGTTTATTTAATAATTAAGCACTTTTCGAAGTGCTTCACAAACATTAACTCATGTAATCTCCCCACCAGCCCCGACAGGTAGGCATGACTATCATCCCTGCTTTACAGATGAGATACCTGAGGCAGAGGGAGGTAAGAAATCTGACTCTCCATATAAATCCCCAATGACTAGGCAGAGGAATGGTGATACCAGGGATTGAAACAAAAAACAAGGAAGAATTTTTTTTAATTTTTTGAATTATTACTGAGATAATCATAGATTCACACACAGTTGTAAGAAGTAATACAGAGAGTTCTACTCTTTGCCTGGTTTCCCCCAATGGTAACATTCCACAAAACTTAAGTATAATAGCACAACCAGGTTATCGACATTGATATAATCCACTGGGCCTAAGTCTGGGGCCAAAATGGTGCAGTGGGGTTAGATGAAAGCCTGATCACGCCGTTCTAAAGAAACTGTGCCTACGACAGTCTGCCACTCCCTGTGACAGACATACCCAAATGACTCTCCAAACAAGTCTATTAGAAGCCCAATCGGAGAATGATCAGTCAATGCTTGGTACGGTGACCCAGCGGCAGGAAGGCCATTTCTGGCTGAGATGAGGTGGAAGGAGGGGTGGAGTTAGGGGACATATTGGTAGGAATGGGGTCAATCAGGTAAAACTTCTTGGAAAAATGGCACTGGAGCTGGACTTGGAGTCCCAGAGGCTGGGTCTACAACCAGGGACAGGAACTTTGCAGTAGTTAGAGCTACATACCAAAGAGAGACCGTTGGCAGGGCCACCATGCACGGGCCTTGGAAGCAATGACCTCTGCCCTGAGCAGACACCTCAACCTGACAGTGGCATGGGCTTTGCACAGCGCGGCACACCCACGCGCAGCTTAGGCTATGACCAGAATCTGGCTACAAGGTCAGTTCGGTTCTTAACAAGACTACAACCCAGTCCCAACCTCGTATGGCCACTAGGTTTCTAAAGCTCTTGATTCACATCATGGATCAAAGTTCCATCTACAAAGCGCTGGTTCCAATTTTAATACAAATTAGAGGAAAACTAGTTTTAGCCCTCAGTTTATTTCCTCCTAGAGTCTTAGCCTGAACCTAGGGATAACAAACTTAGCATGGTTCCATTTTCTCTCATTACTGTTCAATCTTAGACCTCATCTTTCCCATATATCTTGTCAATACTATTACTCCAGCACTTTAAAATTTACACCCCCCCCAATCCAATGGAAAACTAATGAGGTTTTGATTTTTTATATAATATGAGAGATGTAAAAAGAATAGAATAAAACTGGATTGTGTTTTAAAAGAAGTAATTTAGATGTGAGAGGTAGTAAAACCAGACAGACATTCATTTACTCATGAATTTGTTTAACAGAGTAGGTGCCACGAAGCTGTGTTAGGACTTGGAGGTACAAAGATGAATAAGACGTCGCGTGCGTGATACCAAAGAGCTGACAGGAGGGCGGCATGTAATCTGATGAATCAGGGTACTGTATAACAAGCACTGTGGTCTACAATATCCACTCCTTCCACCTTCCACGTTTGCAGAGCCATCATTTTGTTTGGGGAAGTACCGGCTAGGCCAGTCATGAGAGTCCTGTTCCTGCTTTCTCAGCCTTCCTTGCAGCTGGAGGAAGGGAACAAGTGACCCACATGTGGCCTCAGTAACATAAGGAGAGGCTTGCAGGATGGAGGGGAGACCTTCTGAGGAAGTTTTGCTTTCCAGATAGAAGAAATTAATGACCCATCCCGGCCTGTCCCTCTTTTTCCAACCTTCATTACAAACACAATGTGTGAAACAAGGCAGCCATTTTGCTACCATGAGGAAAGGCCAAGAAAAATCACAGATAGCGTTTAGTTTCTGAAACAGTATTAGCAGTCACTTACCTCAGGCCTTCTTGTTATATGAGAAAAATAAACCTCTATCTGTTGAAACTATCATTAGCTAAGTTTTCTAATGAACACTGCTCTCTACCAACTGAAAGAGGTCTGAATAAAGTATCATAGGATACGGAAGAGGGCAGTTCAGAAGGTCAGAGGAGCCTACGGGCCACCTGAGGTTGCATTGGGAGCCACCGAAGGTCTTCGGTGGGAGCGAGAGGCAGGGATACTTTGATCAGGAGAGTCTCTGAGAAGGACGACTGTGGACAAGGCCTTAAGAGAGGGCCTTAGATTTGGGAACCGGAGGTCCCTGCCGCCTTGTGCTGGGGCAGGCCTCTGAGTGTGTCCTCCAGTCTGGAAAGGGCCGTGGCGGTAAAGGGAAGGCGTGGCGGGGGCTGGGGGTGGGAGTTTGACAGGAAACTGCTGGGGAGGGAAATATTCTGTTTTCTCTGGAGGAAACTTTCACATGCCTGGAAGCTAAGGCTGAGGAAACAGTGGAAATCCTTAGAGGTACCTGCTAGATCACGGGCTGAAAATTTGTTAGCTGTTGGAAAAATCTTAAATAAACTCACGTGAACAAAATAAAGAGACTGCAGGATGTGGTCCCAGTTGTGGATGCTCTAACAGGTAGGCAATTCTAGGCAGTGAACAGGACCGTTTCTAGTTTTTGTAATTGTTTGAAACAAGTAATCAATTTTTTTTTTCAGTATCTTTTGGCCCTTAATGGTTTCCTTTCTCCGGCTTAAATTATCCATGGCATTTCTTAACCTTGCAAAGAGATACATGTCTAACCTCTGAGTCTGGGTGAAGGCAATATCTCATATACATCATTAGGCCAAAAAATCTTTTCCTCTGTTTTATTTTTTATTTATTTATTTTTTTAGAGACATGGTCTCACTTTGTTGCCCAAGCTGGAGTGTAGTGGTGCGATCATAGCTCACTGCAACCTCAAACTTTTGGGTTCAAGTCATCCTCCTCCCTCAACTTCCTGAGTAGCTCAGACTACAGGTGTGTGCCAATATGCCCAGCTAATTTTTAAATTTATTCTGTAGAGATGGGGTCTTGCTATATTGCCCAGGCTCGTCTCAAATTCCTGGCCTCAAGCAGTTCTCCTGCCTCAGCATCCCAAAGTGCTGGGACTACCAGTGTGAGCCATTGTACCTGGCCTTTTTTCTCTTAATAATACATGAACAAGGAGTTTGATGTTACTGAAAAATTACTTTTCTTTTTCAATCAACATTAGCATATTATTTAGCATTTTGCAATGTGATTATTGCTACCTGGTGTATTTCTAGTTAAGGGACAACTGACAGGTTCACTCTTTCTATGATACTGTTGAACCGTGATTATTATTAATAATGCCACTTACAGTTAACCTGCTGGTCAGTGGCTTGTCTAACTTTCCCCTGCAACTTCTTCACATCTTCAAACCCTCCCCGTGAGACCCTGAAGCCCAGGGACTATCTCTTATTCATCATTGCATCCCTGGAACCTAATAGAGGGTCTGTCCAAGGTTTATCAAACCTGGGACTCTTAATCTGGGGTTTGCAGACAGCTTTTAGGATGATGAAATGTTGTTTGATGTGCATAAGTGCATGTTTCTGGGTAAGAATTCATAGCTTTCATCTGCTTCTCAAAGGGGTTCCTGACCTCAAAAAGCTTAAGAACCACCATTAAGTCTGAAATGCATGATCGTAGATATGTGGAATAGCATGACTGTCATTCCATTTAATAAAATCTCCAACTAAGATATATGCTTTTTTTCTAAAGATTAAGGTTAAATTTTTATTCCAGGCACCCAGCGCTTCAACTGCTTTCTCTCCAGACTATGCTCGGATCCAAAATAGAACCTGTCTAGGCTGGAAAACAAGAAATAGAAAGTGAAGCATTGCTCTTGGGTTTCTCGGGCGTTCTGTGCAGAGTCCTTGCTGCTCCCCGGCAGGGCGTGGGTGTAATCACATAATCACCCCAGCCTCTAAGGAAGAGGAAATGCTGCCACATCACAAGCTGCCTCCTGGCGGGGTTCGCACAAGTCATTCCTCTCTGCAGTTTGTCCCACTTTGCCTTGGCCTCTGCCCTCTCCCTGTTCTGTGAGTTCCTGTGAGTCAAGGCTGGCAGCCAGAGCTCTGTCCTCTCAGGTGTATGGAAACAATTCAGGTGACAGAGCAAGGTCTTTGAGTGCAGGCCACCTGCCATTCTTTCTGTTTCTGCAAGCCTCCCTGTCACCCTGGCTTTCTGCCGTGGAAATGGGAGCACCCTGCAGAGCAGCAGAACCATGCGTTGGGAGATGCTTCCTTCTCTAGGTGGGGTTGGGGTGTGGGAGGGTGGTGATTGTTCTCAGCTATGGATTCATGGTTCATGAATGGGCTCCAGAGGGTCCTTGAACCCCTGAAAAAGACTGTATGGAAACTATATGCAAAATTGTAAGCATGTGCATTGCTCTGGGGAGAGATTCTATAAGCGCCAGTGCTCTAAATTAGAAGTCATGATTTTTATGCTTGTTAGTCCCCACCTGAGTCCCCTCCACCCTCACCGTGAGGAAGGACAGTCATGGGAGATGAAAGGAAGGATTTCCCAGTCAGTCACTGCAGTAAGGTCCCAATGGTCTCCTCCCCTTGCCATCCCCTCCAGCTTACCTACACCCATCACCTCCTACACGTCCTCACTTCCTTTCACGATTATCAGGCCACAATGGCACGGTGCCCTAATTATCCCACCCCCACCCCCGCCCCACCCAGCGCAGGGTCTGACACACAGTAGGTCCCCTCTCAACAAAGGCTCCTCTCTCACTTAGGGGTTATAGGCCCAACTCTTGACTAATCATCCAGAACCCTGAGCACGAGGTACAGCTGCCTGTCAGGTCGGACACTCCCCCTTTCCCAGCTACCTGCACCCTACCCACGCTGCCCTCACTGTGTGCATAACGTGTCACATGTCCCCTCCCGACTTCTACTCAATAACCAGGAATGCACTCCCCCTCCTCTCTGCCTAATCAGGTCCCAATCGTCTGTCACCATCTCCCTTCCTCCTCAGAGCCTTATTGACCCGGACCACCATATGTGACCTGTTCCTCCGTCCGACTTCTAGGACACGGTCTGTCTTTACTGTTTATTCTGCATGGGGGCATTGGGTACTCCTGATGTTTGCTTGAACTTTATTTAATATCATGCATTATCCCTTGACTTATTGTGTTTATGTTTTGTGCTTCCACCTGAATTCTGAGACTTTTGAGAGTAGGGGCCTTGTCATTTCCTTGTGGCCCATCTTAACTTGGCACAGCACCTCTCCTACAGGAGGCATTGAAGGTGGGCTGATCTGATGCATTTTTTCTTTCTTTCTTTTTTTTTTTTTCTTTTAGATACAGTCTCACTCTGTTGCCCTGGCTAGAGTGCAGTGGTGTCATCATAGTTCACAGCAACCTCAAACTCGTGGGCTCAAGCGATCCTCCTGCCTCAGCTTCCCAAGTAGCTGGGACTACAGGCGTGCAGCACTGAGCCTGGCTAATTTTTTCTATTTTTAGTAGAGACAGGGTCTCACTTTTGCTGAGGTTGGTCTCAAACTACTGACCTCAAGCGATCCTCCTGCCTCAGCCTCCCAGAGTGTTAGGATTACAGGATGAGCCACTGCGCCTGGCATCTGATACATTTTAAGTATGTTGACTTTCCCCATAATTCAGCTCTTTTATATTCAACCTATGGGTCCACAGCCTGGCAAGCAGCATAAATTCCTCTGTACTTACAGTGCCACCCAGAGTGCTGTGTGATCAGCAAACAGTGACTGGTTTGAGTCATGAAACATTTCCCACTGCAGAAAGGCCACTTATGTCTGCTTTGCTTTTTTCAAGCAAGGCAGTTTGGCTGATGGTAACCATTGTTCTCAAAAGGAACCATTGCAGTTGACTTCAAATTCCCTTCACAGTGTAGGGAATTAGCAGGATGATGGTATGTCCACCAGCAGGAGGTCAAACCAAGGATAGAGATTTCTTTATGGAAAAGACACTTGCTGCTTGCACTATGCATTCTAGTTTGCTCATGCCTTGAGTTTCCCTGTGTTTCTTCTTTTCAGTGTCTGCATTCCTCTTGTAGCATCTGACCTCATCCTCATGTGACATGAGCTCATCAGGGGTAGGCCACGGTCAGCTCAGACCCCCACAGAGTTCTGGAGCAATAACATGAGACCCTATGTAGGCCACAAAATCTGGGCATGATTTGTCCTGTTTTCTAGCCTTTCTCCTAGAAAATGCTTTCAGAGACAAGAAAAAAAGGATGAAAGGAAGGGTAAGAGGGAGGGAGGAAGGAGGTTAAGACTCTAGTTTTCTTAGTGAAAAATGTGGAAGAGAAATTAAGGGGACCCTATTTTAATGCACAGCAGAATGTAAGTGACTAATTGTTATTTTTAAAAATAGTAAACCACTAGTGCTTGTGATGGGGGACTTGGGGCTGATTCTAGAGTCTTTTATCTATGTTAAACAAGGTCCTGCAAACCTTTTTTTCCTCAAGTTGCAAGGAGTAAATTAAAACCCAGCAAATCAATAAAAAGACCTATCTGAAAGTTGACAATGAAACATGTACACATTACACGTCTCAGAGAGATGAGAGAGTTGAAGTTCAGAGCACATGTCCCAAGGAAATGCTTAAAACCTTTACAAAGTAGGGGTAGGTAGGAGAAGTCACAGAGGCGATATAGAGGCGGGAGCGCCCTCAGTCTCCTCGTCTCTATTAGGGATAAGAGTAAAAGCACATGGTCACCACTTCCATGGAGCAGCACAACAGACATCCTGGAAGCTGGACCCTCACATGCGGTGGACCCAAGGATCAAACTTTTCCAGGGCCTGTACCCTGGTCCATGCATGGTTCTGTGTTTGCAAATGGATGAGTCTGTGCCATCAGGTTGAGATGTACATTTCCCTCGTTTTCTGGATGGCTCCATGTCAAGGGTGTTTCTAATACAAAATGTGATACATTTCAAGAAAGTAAACCAGCAGAATCCTTATCCCAGGAGGATAGTTGGTAATGATCTTTTGATAATAACTCTTTGCACTGTATCTAATGCCCCTCTATCTAAAGGCATCAACACACATAATGTTTCTCTGGGCCGACATACTTAGTCTTAAAAATCTATAATTGAATCTCCTGCTGACTTGGATTCTTCTCTGTTCAGGCTGTCCTAGAGATGACAGCTAGGAGTGTCCATGGCCAGAGGTCTAACGTCACCAACTGGCCCAATTTGCAACACTATTGTACTGGATAGTCCGTAATAAATCCTGGCCTTCCATGTATCTGGTACCCTTCTAAGAAGTGAAAACCAGTTCTTCGATTCATAAGTTGTTATGATTTGTACAACATGTTTTGGTGAAACGAATTAGCTGCAATCGATTACACTAGAGAATCAATGCCTGAGCCAAAGGCACACATAGATGAGCTGAACAGGAGGGGTGCTGGCCACTTCTGGGTTGCCTTTCTGCAAACTCTGCCCAGTAGGGGTTCTGAATATTGAACAGTGCAAACTGGCCTGCTTGAATTCTGTCTTTTGGGAAAAACAAATGTCAGTCAAATTACAAGAAGATGGGTCCCTTACACAGGCCTAGGTCCAGAGCAATGGACAATTGTCCAGAGCACTTTCCTCCTGGAGCCTGTGGCATATCCCATTGTGACCCAGCATGACTGTGGCTGAGGTGATGTTGTAACTGGCCATGCTATCCCACGTCCCATGTATTTGTGCAATAAACTTCCAGCGCTGATGATCAACTGTGCATGAGGAAGACCACATGCAAGCCTGCAGTTAGCAACGTTTCCGCTTGGATCCTGCTGGGCTCTTTTTGTTGTTGTCGTTAGGCCTCATCAGCATAAAAATGAAGTTGTTTTGATTTGCTACTGTCTGTCTGCTATCAGAAAACTGTTATTAGAAAAATCGCATTAATTAGCAACAGCTGAGAAGAGGACGGGCTATTTTGGAGCTGCAGCTGCAAGTCTCTCGACAATCTGACTGTTGACTAAATTTTCACAATTAACAGAATAAATAGTCTCTGAGTGTATTTAATCACGTTAATTTTGTTGTCCTCTATTTGTATTACTGTTTAAGAATGGCAGTTAATCTACATTAAATACTCAGATACCTTTAGCACACTCTAAAGCATAACCTCAGCTATCCTATTCCTCTGTGCTTTATTGGAAGTGATATATTGCTTAGCTTAATGCTAATTTTTTAACTTTATGCAGGAAAATGGAGAATTAATTAAAATTTATCAAAAAGGTTGGCCTATTAACTGAAATATTTGATTAAGCTGGAAAACAAATTTTACAACCATGCTGGATACAGAATGAGATGGATGGATGGATCCATGGATGGATAGGTAGATAGAAACATACAACATATGTAAATAAGGACTGGGATTTGAACCTTCTAAATTCTAACTCCAACTGGTTTATTACTTGTCTTTATTTATTTATTTTTTTGAGACAGAGTCTCACTCTGTTGCCCGGGCTAGAGTGCTGTGGTGTCAGCCTAGCTCACAGCAACCTCAAACTCCTGGGCTCAAGTGATCCTCCTGCCTCAGCCTCCCGGGTAGCTAGGACTACAAGCAAGCGCCACCACGCCCGGCTAATTTTTTCTATATATATTTTTAGTTGTCCAGCTAATTTCTTTCTATTTTTTTTTAGTAGAGATAGGGTCTCGCTCTTGCTCAGGCTGATCTCGAACTCCTGAGCTCAAGCAATCCTCCTGCCTTGGCCACCCAGAGTGCTAGGATTACAGGCGTGAGC
Source organism: Propithecus coquereli (assembly GCF_000956105.1). Taxonomy (NCBI): domain Eukaryota; kingdom Metazoa; phylum Chordata; class Mammalia; order Primates; family Indriidae; genus Propithecus; species Propithecus coquereli. The sequence goes on from NW_012150174.1 coordinate 5,804,108, forward strand.
CACCGCGCCCGGCCTATTACTTGTCTTTATAATTGCCATGAAATCAGCACAGTATAGACATGATGTAATAGAAAGCCCTTTGTAGTCAGGCAGATCAAGTTTGATCCTGGATTTACCTCCTCAGTGTGTAGTAGGCAAATTCCTTCCCCAAGCCTCAATTTTCTGCCCTACAAATTGGGGTTAATACCCACTCTATGGGGTTCCTGTGAGCACTAATGAGCTAAGCTGGTATAGAAAGTGTCTAGCATGAAGTAGGTGCTTGAAAAATGTTACCTTCCCTTCTTCCTTCTACTTTAAACCTTGTGTTACCATTTAACTTCTCGTGTACTTATGCCTTTTCTACCGAACTAGAGAATTAATTGAATTGAACCTTTATGAGGGAGGGACTCTCCCTTGTTCATCTTTGTGTCTCTCCCAGTGCACCGCACAGCAGCTGGGACCTACTGGACGTTGGTACCCATTGGTCAGTGTGAGCCCACATGCCTTGCTTGGCCTTACCATCAGCCGGTGTGACAGTAATAGCATCAAGTGAGCACTTGCCATGCACCAGGCATTTTACATAGTGAAAGGGTTCTCAGCCCTGGTGCCCATTGGTCATGTGGGAGCCCTGATTCCATCCCAGACCAATGAGACCAGGATTCCCAGAGGTGGGGCCCAAGCACTGGTGGGGTTTTAGAGCTGCTCAGGTGATTCCCATATGCAGCCAAGGTCAAGAACCACTGACACAGACTATCTTGTTTAACTCTCCCACCTACTAGGCAGGTAGTGTTATTATTATCTCCTTTTGCAGTTGAAAAAAGCCAAGGCACAGAGAGACCAAGTACCTTAATATAGCAGTTAAGAGGTGGAGCCAGGATTAGGAACCCAGTGGGTCTGGCTCCATGACCCACACTCTTCTCCACTGGGCTCGCCTACCTCCCCTGGGAGAAGGAAATCCCAAGCTAAAACCACTGGGCAAAGATAGTATGTAGGTGTCCCCAGAGTGACAGAACAGATTTTGACCATTGTAAGAGAAAAGGTGCAGAAGTACAGCCAATCCTTTCCATTTTAAAAGTGGAGGCCAGGTTTCTATCTTGATTTTTACACTCAGGGTCTGTGTGATCCAGTTAAAACCACGTTACCTCTCTGAGCTTCAATTTCTCACAATGCTTATGGTGTCAACCTTGCAAGAGCAATTGGGAGGTAGAGTGGAAGGTGCCCTGTAAACCTTAAACATGCAAGAAGCCATTTTTACTTAAAAAATATAAAAAGGGGCACTTCCCAAGCCTTAGCTCCTGATGCCCATTTTATAAGGAGGAAAACAAGCTCAGACTGGCTAGAGCTAGGACGCTAACCTGGACCTGTCCTACCCTCACGCCCACCTGCAAGAGGCAAACTTCGTTTAATGGAACATTTGCAGCCAGTCAAGGGCATTCTTGAAAACGCAATTAGCAGTAGAATCCGTAGTGATTGCCAGAGAGGTGTGGAAAGGGAGATTTTTTTCCTGGCTGTAGAGGAATAATGGAATAACTAGGCTTTTCTGTAAAGATCTGTTTTAGAGATGACTGTGGCAGCGGCTGCTGGGGGGGAGAGGGGGGTTGCTCTTCCCTCCCTCCCACACTCTCCCCCAGCCAGTAACTCTCTGTCACTTCCTGGCTTTGTTCCAGGGGCTAAAGTGAAAATGGAAATGCAGCCTGGTTCCAAAGAGAGCTTGGCATTTCAGGTTCTCAGATGAATATTCATGGGCCCATCCCTCTGCCTAGTTTTCTCTTGTTCCCTCCCCCATTCTTAGCACAAGCCTGGCACATAGTAGGTGCTCACTAAATGTTTGTCCAATGAAAAATTGAGTCCTATGGGGTAGTGGAGGGTCCAGGGTGGTGAAAAGTATTTCACCATTCCTTCCCGCCTGAGGCCAAGTGCCTAAGAGGGACCACATACAAAAGAGCCTTTTACACGTGACTTTTATCATTCAATTTCCATCCTGAACTGCTCACCTTGACCTAACTTTGTGCCCTATTTCGTGCCTTGCAACAGCCTTTCCCACTGAGGGCCTCTCGATCTGATGCTTCTTTGATTTAACCCTTTGCTGCCCTTCTCTACTATGAGCTGCTGTGAGTCTGCACCCATCCTGGGTAAAGCCCTCACCTGGCCCAGCCCAGGATCCAGGTTTCCCTGGACCTGTCCATGGTGGGTCTCACACAACTGATGACAGAGCAGGCATGGAGAGGTAGTGAGTGGGTTGAGGGAAGGTGACTTGAATGGGCAAGAAGCACCAACAGACTGCAGTTTGCAAGATCACCCCCCTTTTCCTCCGCTAGTTAGAGAATTATTGAGGCCCTCAAGCCCCTTTATAAAAGACAAAAAATCCTGAGAATTCAACCTCATTAAAGATATACTCATGCACTGTGGCAGATTAAAAGCTTGGGCTGTAGAGTTAGACTGTCCAGGATTCAAATCCCAGCTCTGCTACTTATGAGTTATATGATACTGGGCAAGTTGTGCCTCAGTTTCCTCTGAAAAATGGAGGAAATAATAATATCCTCATTATAGGATCACTGGCACATATTTTAGCTATTATTATGGTTGTTATTAAAAATTTAGAGCAATATCCAACGGGATATTCAAAGAAGGAATGTTTGGCAAAGGAAGGCATAAAGAAGAAAAGGAAAGTAAAGGAAAAAAGGAACATTCATTGAACACCAACTCCTGAACAAATGCCTTAGCATGGCCCCACTTTCATCCCAACCATACTCCTTCCTGCTCCACCCTCAGGACCACCTGCAGGTCCCCTAATGTTCCCTGCTTTCTCTGGTCTAGGGACAATCCCTCTCTCAGTTTCCTCTGCTTCCCTTCCCTACTGCATTTTTGCCACTGCCCTTTGGACTTTCTTCACTACCCTGGGCTGGGTTGGGTGCCTGCCCACCCAGCCCCCTGCTTCTCCCAGTGCAGAGCCTTCACACTGCGTGGTTGCTGCCTATTCACTGGTCTGCTATCCCACCACTCTGCGTGTTCCTGGTGGCAGAGGCTGCATCCTGCTCAGCTCTGCCTCCCGGTGTCTGGCTTGATGCTTGGTATGGGATGGTGGTGCTTGGTACAAGCACACTATGGGAAGGAATCAATAAATGAACGACTCAGCTTGGTCCCTGAGGCCTGGCGAGTCCTTGCCTGTCTTCCCCATTGAACCCAGTGTCTTCTCATCCACGTCTTGGCCCAACCTTCCGGGAGGAAGAAGCCAGGAAGGAAAGAGAAAAGGAAGAAAGAAGGGAAGATGCGAATGCAGCCCTCCTCTTTTCCTTCCACCCCACCACCTCCCTGACTTTGAGCTTTTTCATTTGAAACCATTTCAACCTTAAAGAAAACTTGCAAGAAAAACACAAGGAACTTTTTTACCCTGAAGCCTTTGAGAGTAAGTGGTTGACATGGTGTCCAATCACGTGAAGTACTTTATTGTGTATTTCCTACAAACAAGGATATTCTCCCACATAACCACAATAAGACCATCAGATTTAGGAAATTAACATTGATGCATCGAGTCCTCACACCCTATTCAAGTTTCGACAATTGTTCTTTTATGGACAAAAGATCTAGTTTAGAATCATGGTGTTGCATTTAGATTTTATGTCACTCTACTTTCCTGCAATCTAGAACATTCCTCAGTCTTTCCTTGACTTTGAAACTTTTGAAGATTATATGGTAGTTACTCTGCAATGTGTCTGAACTTGCCTGATGTCCCCTCACAGTTAGATTCAGGCAGGAATGTCACAGAAGTGACGCGGTGTCGTGCTCTGCTCATCCTACCCTTTCAGGAGGAACATGATTTAAGTTTAGATTTATCCCATTACAGGTGTCTGCCAGACTTCTCCTTTCTAAAGGTCCTGTTTTTCTCCGTGTATTTTTTAAATATCTTGAGGCGGGTACGTTGAGATTATATAAACATTCTATTCCTTACTGAACTTTCCAATTATTCATTCATTTATTTATTTAGCTGGCATATGTATTTATTTATATCAGATGACCCATGGTTTTCCAATTTATTTAATGGGTTGTGACCCACTGCTCTTATAACTGTATGAAAACTTAGGGCCCTAAGTGTGCCAAGGTCTTCCTCCTGTCTTGATGTTATATTTTCATGTTTATTTTCCTTGGTCTTGGTTTTTTAAATTTGACGTGACTGCTTTGTTTTATGTTTTTCTTAACGCCACTTCATATTCTTTATAGGAATTGGCAAGGAGCAGGCAAGCAAAAGGAATGGAGACCCTGTGAGACTGAAACTTAATAGTTTTTGAAGCTAGCAAAACCACTTTTAAACATGTACTGTTTTTGTCTTAAGTGCCAGAAACTGAAATTCACTTCATAGGGTGAACCACTTCTTTGTCTTAGGAAACATCTACATGATGGTCTTTGTTTTATTGCAAATGTAATGCAATAATAATAATAACAGCAGTAATAATAACATAGTCTTGTACAGCACTTATCCTGAGTGCACTTCACATATACTCACTTGATCCTCACAGCAGCTCTAGGAGGTAGGAACATACTATTATCACCCCCATTGTACAGGACAGGCACACGAGGCACCAGGAGTTTAGAATGACTTGCCTAATGTCATTAGTAAGTGGTGGTCCCAGATTCCAATCTCAGCTGCAGGACCTGTGAGTCTACCTTCTGCGATGCTAAACAAATTAGTCTGGAGGGCAGTCGGGTCTGGAGTTTGGAGCCACTGGGACTTGTACAGGGGCATTCCTTTGGGGGAAGGGCAACTAGCCACTGAGGTTAGGCAGGAAGCCTGATGCCCACCAGGTGTGAGACAGACTCGGAGCAGAGGGCAAGGAGTCCCTGAGGATGAGCTTGGACTCTTGGGCCCTGAGAGCAGCCAAACCTACAACCCAGTTGTGTAAGTTCTCTGTGAGGATCTTGTGACACCCCTCAAGCTTTCAACAGCATCCCATGAACCACTGTGATGTGGGTATGAACGGGTGGCCTGGAGTCCGAGCTTGAGGCAAAGGCAGGGAGAGCCAAGGCCTCAGAACAGGTCCAGAGTCCAGCTTCGGGTGGGTGGCCGAGGGGCAAGCAACAACCAGCAGTTTTTGGTACATGTTATAATTCCCTAAGGATTCCTCCAAATTCTTGGGAAGTCAACCTGTTAGAAACCTGGTCTTTCTACAGTTAAGAAAGAACTAATTCCTAACTAATAAACTGCCAATAATGCTTTCCACTTAAAAAGATGGGGACCAGTCTTTAAGGAATCAGACTCGCCCCTCAGGGTCTACATCTTTGGTTCTGTTTAGAGCATCCTCTGTCGCCTCTGGCACTAGTCAGGTGTGGCTGTTGGACCATTCCTCTGTCAAACTCTGAACTCAGAGCTGGGACCCGGGATATTTGCCAAATTTTTCTTTTGGGTGGAATCTTTTTGAGCACAGCACGTATGGAGTTGTTGACTTGTGAAGAAGGCAAGGTAAGTCTTCTATCTCAATGCACAAGCAAACAAGAAGAAAGATATGCAATAAAGCATGTCATTGCATTTAGTGTCCCCACTGCAGAGGCAACGTCAGGGAGGTACTTCGGGACATTGATTGGACACGATAGATGGTAAAAAGTCACAGCCAAGTGAGACCTCTGGAAGCCAAACACATAAAAATGAGGGTAAAGAAAGCAGACCTGGAAAGTGGGTTTACCTAGCAACACAGCTGGTGCGAAGGAAGATTCCTCCAAGCAACGTGGACTGCAACAGCAGGCCAGATCGAGTACACACTGACTCATCAGATTTCTACGTGGAGCCACAGATGTGTTTAATTTTATACTTTGAGACCGATTTGCGCACTGTGAGCATGCAGAAAGCCAGCTGCCTGGCCGCATGAGCATGGTAGATATGCAAGAGTGGGCGATGCTGGCTGCCGTACCAAGGGCTCTGTCCATTTGCTCTTGCTGGTTTCCTGATTCTAGAGCAACAGGACAAGACTCAGCCCTGCGGCTTTCATTCGGGGCTGTGGCCTACTCAGCCATCATTCACTACTCCCTGATTTTTTCTGCACCCTGGAAGGCTTTTCCGGGGAGCTGGGACTGTTGTTCAGAATCTGGGCGTAATTACCAAAAACAGCCTCTGACTTTAGGAAAAAAAACAAAATTAAAACCGGACTTTGGACCATGTAGGAAATGATAGCTAACTAGTTTTGCACCCAAAACTGCAATTAGAGCAATTCTGATGTCACCGTTAATCATACCGATTTACGTTTTGAAAGGAAACCAAATGATGAATATAATGATCATTTCTGTTTCTGCTTCCCCCTCTCCTTCTCCTCAAGAACTGGCAATAGCACTAAAGTCAAATTAAACATCTGTTTGAAAAATAAGCTGGAGTGCTGATGACAGCTGCCCTGGACTTACAAATGCACCACAGCTGTCAAACTCTAAATTAACAATGATTTTCATTTATGAATAGCACAGAACTAAGACATAAAGGAGCTTTTTCTCCTCTGTTTCCTGGCTTCCAGGGGCTGTTAAAAGTGAACTGTTAGGGAAATACCCAAGGAAAAATGTAGCTGAAATCAGCGCACAATAATTAATCATGGGGGGGCATTCTTTCCCCTTAGGTAATCTCATTTCTTCACTGGCTGTAGGTTGGGTTTCTCTGTGGCTCGCAGGCTCGAGGAGAGGCAGATCGTTCGGGACGACTATTTGATTTGTGATTGGAAATGAATAGTGACGGAGCTAGCGGGTGTCTACGAGGGAATGCCATCTGCTACAGCACTGAGGACCTCGGCTCATCTTTTGAGACCATTTGCATCTTCAGTGAGCTTCAGCCCTTGTTTCTTCCAGATGAAGTAACGAATGCCCAGGTATACGACTTTTTTGCACTGCGATCACATACTGGGTATAAAAGATCTAATCAAGCCATTTTGGTGACAGACTGTTTCACACTTATCCTCATGACCCTGAAAGACAAAGTAGGTGTGGAACCATTTCTTTGTCCTTTAATTTCTTTGTCCCAGAGTCATTGCTGTCCTCCCTACGGATGGGGTGAGACTCAGGTGTGAGGCAACATGCCAACTGTGTATGTTTCCTGGTTTAAAAAAATATGGACTGAAAGGTTAAGGTAGGTACCTTTTCACTGTTGTCAAAAGTTCCCATTTATATCCTGTTATCATCTCATGTCGAAAATATTCACAGGGATAAACGAGTTGTTGTATATCCATGTAATGGGATATTATTCAGCTACATAAAGGAATAAAGCAGTGATACAAGCTACAACATGGATGAACCTCCAAAACATTATGCTAAGTGAAAAAAGCTAGACACAAAAGGCCACACATTGTATGATTCCGTTTGTATGAAATATCAAGAATAGGCAAGTCCACAGGGACAGAATGCAGGGAGAGGAGAATGGTGAGAAACTGCTCCGTGAGTAAAGAGTTTACTGTGGAGTGATGGAAATGTTATGAAACTAGGTAGAGGTGGTGGTTGCAAATGTAAATGTACTAAATGCCACTGAATTGATCACTTTAAAATGCTTAATTTTAACATATTTTATATTATGTGAATTTAACCTCAATAAAAAAAAATGTTCACAGGGTCAAAACATCCTGTTTTGATCCCAACCTGACCAAGGCAGGGAAATATTGGCAACTCCCACTCCATCAGTGGAAGAGGACTATACTTGGTCTTGCTGCCATAGACGTGCGTGCTAGTGATAACTGGGATGGGCTATGTGCTCCCGCATGCCCACCGAGGTGCAGTCACCTACAGGTCCCCACAGTGTGGGCACAGTCCACAGAGCAGGGCTTCAGTCTTCCACCTGAGCTGCCGTTTACTGCTGTGCCTGGAGCTCTGTCTAGGGCCTGTTCCTCTGCGGGCTGTACTTCCTGTTTAGTTCTTGCTGGTCTAGCCCTGGGGGCTGGATCCTGCACCTGGGATCCCAGCTGCTGAATGACACTCTGCTGTCATCAGACTGCTCCCCTGGAGCCAGGAACCCCTGGTATCTGGATTCCACCTGTTGGGTGGTGGATTCCGGGGTATAGGGTCTTCCAGAACCAGGCGTATGTTTCCCTTTAGCCATGGCACTGGTCTTTTCAACTGCTCTCCCAAGAACCAGCCATGTTAGCTCGCTCAGGTTTTCCCATACCCTTTTCTGTTGACTCCTTGCTTCCTCCCTGAGGTCCTAGACTGCCTCAAGTGAAGCCACCCTGACTTACGGCAAAGGAGTCTATGGTTCTTCTTACTACCTAATGCCAGAAAAATTGTAGGGTAAGCTTCACCCCAGCCACAAGATCCTCCTAACCCTGCCATTTTCCTGTAAATCACACACACAGTCATCCTTGTGGTTTTCCATGTTATTTTTTTTGGAGATAAAAAGACTTGGTGGGCCCTATGAAGTTACGAAGTAGTGTGAGTGCTAGCTAATTCCTCCTTAATACTCACCCTTTCTTCCCACTGACAGGCTTTTCTCTTGCCAGGATCCCTGGGTTTGTTTTCCATTTTCTATGCGACATTAGTATCCTCACTTGGGGAACAACATCTCCCCCCACAGGCAGTCCTTGACCCCTTGGGTTATAGGAGGGGCTCTGCTCTGCTCCTCACAGACCAGCTAAGGCAAAAAGTGGCATTGGGGCTGGGGGGAAGGGAGTTGAGCTCAGTCAGTGTAGCTTAGTGGTGATTAGTTAACAATAAGGGCTTTGGAGTCGGGCAGAAGTGCGTTTAAGTCCCAGCTCCGGCGGATGGGGCCAGTGGTGCAATGGACAACACGTTTGACTATGGATCAGAAGTCCCAGCTCTGTTACTTAACTGCTTTCTTACCCTAAGTGAATCTCTAAACCTCAGTTTTCTCATCAACAAAATGGGAATAATATAGTGCAAATCCTATAGACCTTTTATGAGGATTAAGTAAGACATGGCATGCAATGTATCCAGCATAGTACTTGGCAATAAATGTAAGCTACTGAGAGTATTATTCAACTAATCAATGTATTGGGCACTGTCTTAGTGCTCACAGGGCTACTATAACAAAACATAAAACCATAAACTGGGTGGCTTAAAAACAACAGAAATTTATTTCGTACAGCTCTAGGGGCTGGGAAGTCCAAGATCAAGGAACTAGCATATTCAGTGTCCAGTAAGGACCCTCTTCTTGGTTTACAGATTGGCCATCATCTCGTATCCTCACATGGCAGACAGCAGAGACAGGAAGCAAGCCCTCATGTCTTTTCTTATAAGGGCACTAATCCCATTATTAGGGACCTCATGACCTACCTCCTAATCCCATCATATCGGGGATTAAGTTTCAACATATGAATTTTGAGGGGACACAAACATTCAGACCACAGCAGGCAACTCTATGCATCTCCTCACATCCTCTCAGCCCCCCTTGGAGTCCACCCATGGTTGCAGTGACCAGCTCTGCACACACTTTGACCACCTCTGCCCTACTGTAGTTGGATGATGCACACCTTGCCAGCATAGTGTACTTCTTGCTTCCTGTCCCAGAGCTTCTCTGGTGCTGTAGCAAGTGTTCAGAATCTGCTAACAGTCACATATGCACAACTCAGAAGTGCAGGGCAGTTAATGCTTGTGGGGCCACCTTTGATCAAGGGAGGATGGAGGCCAATGGATAGTGGATTCCCCCCTTTACCTTGGGGACGCTGTTCTAAGACACATGTCAAAAAGCTTCTCCAGAGGCCCTAGAGGGATCAAGCACCAGTTGCTTACAGCAATGGCCAAGTCAATAACACTTGACCAAATCACCTCCATCCCCTCCCCTCACTCCTGCTCCCTGGGGCCACTTCCCAAATAAACTACCTGCTCACAAGCTTTTGTCTCAGCTGGGCTTTTAGGAGAACCCAGGCCAGGAATCAACAATTATTGAATTCCTAGCACTAGGGTATGCATTAGAGCAGAAGCCAGTATGCTTTATCTATAAAGGGCCAGATAAGACATATTTTGTGCTTTGCAGACCAATCTCTGTTGCAACTTTTTAATTCTGCTGCTGTAGCTTGAAAATAGCCCTAAACAATACTTAAGTGAATTAAAGTGGCCGAGTTCCAACAACATTTTATTATATTTGCAAAAGGAGGCAGCGGACCAGATTTGGCTCATGGGCTATAACTGGCCAACTCCTATGTTAGAGCCACAGACAGGAGTGAAATTGATCCCTGCCTTCATGAAGCTCAGAGTCCTGGGTGGGGAGGAGGAGTTCCCAGAAACAAGGCTGTAAAGGTGGCTGGAGCAAATCATGAAGGGCCTTGAACATCATGCTAAGGAATGTTGACTTTATTCTTTGGTGATAAGAACAATGAACGAGTTCTCAGATCTTGGAGTGGTCACAGTGGGAACGGATTATTTCACTGGCAGGAACCAAATTGCTTCTTTTTAACACTTATATGAAACCCAGTCCTGCCAGTGAGTTGCCTACTCTCACATCTCCAGCACCCTGGGTGATGCTTCCATTACCAGATGCCCCACCATGGAATGCATTAACAGGGCCAAGGTCCCTTATCCCACACCCTTGAGGCCAGACGTGTGTTGGAATTCAGAATATTTTCAGATTTCAGAAAGGTAATATAGTATACATTCCATATATTTTGTAACACCCTCATCAGGGTCTAGGATAGCATCTCACAATCAAACACATTAATATTTAGATAAAAAGACTATAAATAACTTCAAGTCAGTTCAAGGCAGGTTTTGGTCCTAAATAAGTTATGAAAACTCTTTTGGATTTTAGAGCTTTCTGGGTTTCAGAATTGCAGACGAAAGGCTGTGGGCCTGATTTGTTTCGTTTGTGTTTCCCCCCCAGACTGTGACAACCTCAAAGATAGCCTCTGTGTCCTCAGTCCCTGCACACAGGAGGTGGCCAATAAGTGTTACTAAGAGAATGGACAGACAAGAGGGGCTGGAGAGTAGGGTTCAGGGAGGGATGCGGAGGGAGGCTGGTCAGGGGTCTGGGGAAGGACGTGGGGAGCCTTACACGCTCTGGCCAGGATGCTGGACTTTGTTTTAAGGTGGTGGGGAGCCCCGTTCAAGTTCGTCAGGTAAGTGGTGTGAGGAAGAGTCAAAGGGCAAGGACTAGGGTGATCAATTAGGAAGTTTGTACAAGAGTAAGGCAAGAAGTGTCTGCGAATAAGGCAATGACTATAAAGCAAGTCGCAGGCAGAAGAGACGGTTATAAGCCCAACTTCCAAGATCTGGCTACTTACACTATTGGGGGAGAGGGGGAAGCACCAGTGTGAGATGGCAGAGTATGGTATCAAGGTCACAGACTCAGGAGCCCAGATGCTTCTGTGTGAGTCCCAGCTCTGTCACTTACTCTGTGACCTTGGGCAAGTTACTTAACCTCTCTATGCCTCAGCTTCCTGGCATTGCTGTGAGGTTGAAGTATTTGTTATACACCCAGAACAGTGCTTGGCTCTTGGCTATTATTACTGCCTGTGACAAACCATTGTTTCCTAAGACTGAATTCACCAAATGCTTCACCAAGTGACTGTCTCCTCAGGAGACGGATGACCTAGATATAGACGCTTCCAGGAAGGGACAAGTTAAGTGTTAGAAATCTACCCAACGAATGAATCCATGGAAAGAGAGGATCACTTCAGGAGACAAAACTTTTGTCAGACTCAAGAGGACAAGGGTTCCTTCTGCCGGGACCTGTAAACATTTATTTTACTCATGAGGGCTTTCCTTTTCATCAGTTGCTACTTTGCTATAATGGTTTGCAGCATTTCACAGCACTGTAGCATGCCAGGAAAACCTGAAGTGCTGGGTCACTCATTTGTAGGGAGAAGGCCGTAAGGAGGGCTGCCTGGAAAGTCTGTAATTTAGAAATGTTCAAAGCTTTGCATCCAAATGGAAAATGGAAATGGTGTCAGGTTTGTGCCAAAAGGAAAGTCGTAATTGCTGTGTGCTTCCCTTCCCAGCCCTCCTGGGCAAAGGAGCAGAACCAACCACGCTGGCTTCAGAGCTGTCATCTGCTGACATTCAGCAGACTCTGCAGCTTATCTCCCAGGCTGCCTTCTCCCAGCAATATTACTCAAATACCACCTCGCAAATGCTCCTTTCTGCGAGAGAGGGCTCTGCAACCAAGTTGGTATCTCCCCTTTCATCTGTCTTGAACTTTGCTGCCAGATTCAAGCACCCTCACTAACTTTTTAATGAGCCTTCCTCCCAGCATGTCAGTCCACTGTTTAATAACCACTAACGATTCCCTCTCTCCTCTGGAATCAAGCTCAATCTCTTCATGTTGATATTGGAGGACTTCCATGATTTAGCAATGGATTTTGGCTCCCATAGACCTTCTAATCTCAACAAGTCTGTCTGTCTGCTGTCTCTCCGGGCTGCCATGTCTACCCTGACCTACGAGCTCTGATTTCAGCTTTCGTTGTCTACCCCTTTACCTGGAATAACCTCTTTCCTTTCTGTCCATTTATTCAAACCCAACCATTGCCTTCAAGACATAACCACTAATCTTTCAAAGCAACTCTGATTACTCCATTCCTTACTTATCTCTTCTCTGAACTTTAACCATGTTTAATTTGTCCCCCATTCATGTCTGTCTGGGGCTTGCTACTTTGCATACATATTTTTATTTACACCACAACTAGACTGAATGTGTTTTGAAAGCCAGAATCATTGTTTATACTTCGAGTCTTTCTCAGTGCCTGGTATACTCTGGGCACATGGTAGCTGCACATGGATTATTGGTTAGTTGATTTCTCAAATACCACCTTTGACATGAAAAAGAAGGAAACTTTCTCGGCTAAATAAAGGGTCTTCCTCAACTTGATTAAAGGCATTGATTTGAAACCTTGCACAACTACATATTAATATTATACTTAAAAGTGAAATATAATAGTATTCCCATTAAAATCAGGAATAAGCACGCATACCACTATCTAATATTGTACCAGAGGTGCTAGATAATAAGCTAAAATATGAAAAAGACAAAAAAGGCATACATATTCACTATTTTTAGATATGGTAATTTACATTGATGATCCCAAAAGAATGAAAAAACAAGAGAGTTTAACAGTATCCAGATTCAAACTGAAGGTAAAAAATCAACAACTTTTCTAAACATAAACAATCAGTGATTAGAAAGTATAATAGGAACAAAGATCCCATTTATAAAAGCAATAAAACTATAAACACTATAAAATACCTATGGAAAAAGAGCCTCACAAGAATGTACGATCTAAATGAAGAAAAACTGCAAAACTTTATGAAGGATTTAAAAGACCTGAATAAACAGGGTATATTCCATGTTTCTGACTGGGAAGACTATTATTAGGAATACTGATTTTTCCCACGTTAACCTATTAATTCAGTGCAACGTCATCAAAAATCTTAAAATAATTTTTTATTGAATACAACAAACTTATTCTACAATTCACCTGGAATTATGAATCTGCTCAAATGACCATGAACGTTTTGAACTAGAAGATTAATGAGCAATGACTTGCTATCAAAACATAAAATAATGCTATGAAATGGTGTGGGTTTCATGGAGGAATAGATAAAAAGAACAACCAAACAGAACAGACCTGTATAACAATTTTGTATTTGATGAAGAGGCATCCCAACATACTGGGGAAAGGATAAACTATTCAGCAAATGGATGTGGGACAACTATAATTATCCATTTTGGGAAAAATAGGTAGATTTCACTTTCCCATTGTGCTGGATATCTGTGGTTTGCTCTTCTAGGTAGATGCCTGCTCCACTCTCTTGCCCCCTAGTCTTTGCCTGAGAGAATAATCTGCATGGATTATATCAGTAGGCTCCGCAGTCCTCATGGTTGGAGACAAGCCAAATGGGAGAACCCACAGGGGATCAGGGAAAGGGGATTGGCTTGGGTCCCCCAGGCTAGATGCTTCCCTTAACCAAAGGCCTCAGCTCCTATAAGGTGGTCTTCTCAACCCATCCCCCCACCCCCACCTCTCACCTCTTCAGGCCTAGGTGGTACAGGCATCCTCCACTGTTGTTTTCCCTTGGCACCTCATTTGGAGCATGCCATCTATTTTCAGTTGAGGCTTATTGATACCATCTACTTCACAACATTAAATTCCAGGAAGATTAAAGACCTAAATTGATTTAAAAATCTATAAAAATATATAAAATATGGGAATATATTTATAACCTTGGGTGTAGGAAAATTAAAGTGAGGACTGGCAGAATCTTAAAGATTGATAACATCAAGGGCCGTTGAGCAAGTAAGGATTTAGGCTCTCTTGTTCACAGTCAGGGAGAGTGTTTAAGTTGGCAAGCTTCTTGGAGGCAAATCTGGCAGTGTCTATTAAAATTATAAATGTGCATCCCTTATGATCCCATTTCTTGGCATCAACCGTGGATAAAAGTTTGCATATTTGCTCAAAGAGGCAGGCACCAGGATGTTCACCATAACACTATTTGCAATAGTAAAATAATGGAAACAATCTGAATGTCCATCAGCTGTGGAATAGTTAACGTCCATACCATAGATTATATGCAACAGTTAAAAAAAGGTAGGTCTATATGTACTGACCTAGACATATCTCTAATACATCTTATTTAGTGAGAAAGCATTCAAGTTCAGGACATTACATGTAATATAACATGATACCATTTGTGTAAACTCAAATTCCCACAAAAATGAAACTATGTACTTTTATGTTTTCCTTTATGAATATAAATCCACAGATCAAAGTCTAAAACCTACACACCAAATTGGTATCTATTTCTGCCTTTGTGTAGGAAACTCTGGGATTTATTGGGGGAGATGTTGTGGATTTTAAACTTCTTCTGCATTCTGTATTTTTCTGTATTTCACTACTTTTTGTGTGTGAAATTTTACAATGTGAATGTGTTTATGTCTTATTAAATTATTTCTTTAATGATAGCTTATATATTATTCCTTCAGAAAAAATAAATATAAGAAAGGAAGAACATGGACTTTAGAGTTAAATGGGTGCGTGACTTCAAGAAACCTGCCTAATTTCCCCGGGGGCCTGTCTCCTCCTCTGTAAAACGGGAGTAGTTTCCTCGGAGATCAAATTAGACAGAGCCTGCTAGATGTGCGCTGAGTTCCTGGTATGCAGAAAGTGTTGGATGACCTTTTCTTGCTCCTCCATTTGACCTGTAAGAACCTCCAGGGCCACGAACATACCTCAGTGGTCTGTATATCCTGGATTCCTGGGCACATAGAGGCTCAGTGACATTTGTTGAAAGAATGAGTGAATGAACAAGCCACACATGTTAATTGTTAATGGATAAACATATGTTCATATATGTTGATTGTTAATGGGTAAACAAGAGATGCTTTTCTGGCTTCCACCAGAAAGATCAAATGCTTCTGAGTTGCGAGAATAATAAATCAAAGAAAACCAGAGATCTGGGCCAGAAGGATAAAGACTTTTAGAGCAGGAAGACTGATCATGTAGAACTGACATTTTCCAACCATCTTCTTTGGAACCCCAGGCTCTGTGGAGTAATTGGGCTGCCATGGGTAGGGGTGTGGGTACCGAGAGCCAAGCTGGGAACCCAGTCTCCAGGCTGGGAGACTAAGTATCCTAACAGATAGTGGCCAGACCACATATGGCAATGACACTAGAACTCTGACCCCCAGCCTTTGGGCCCCAGCAACCGGCCCAGAACATCAGGATTTAGTCAATGACTGATAACTGCTCTATTTTTTGTCCCCACTTTCAACTAAGAATCCAAAAACCAAATGTGCCCTGTAGACCAGTCGCATAAGATGCTCCACTTGTAGTTAGGTTGCCTTCAGCTTCCCCATACCAAGTGCCTCCAATCAGGGCAGACCTGAAGTCTTCCCTCTTTTTCACTGTAAGGCTTTCCCACTCTTCTGCCTGCCTTTGAGACTCTGCCAAATGCTAGTGATTGCCTCTGACTCCCTTGCTATATAGCAAGCTCTGAACACATAGCCTCTGTTCTCATTTCATTGGTCTTCATCGGCTTCCACAAAGCCTCCCACATTTCAACTAGATGCTAGATACAAGTCATATATCAATGTGTGTAGGTGATAAGATTTCATTAAAACTTTATTTTTTTAATGACCACAATGTAGATTAATGCCAAGAGCCAAACTTCTCAAGGAATCTGAGCGAAGGATGCTCGGCTTGCGTTATACTAAGAAATAAACAAACGATGTCCAGACAGATGGCAGCAGAGGGAGGCCAGACAAAGACAGGGCTGAGTTGGGACAATGGACAGATGCTTCCAGAGACTCTGTGAGACTTATTCCATAAGCCAGACGCAGTGGAAGTCTAGGAACTGCAGGGACCCGAATGCCTAGGTGGGAGGCTCGCTATCAGCATCTTCTCAGGGGTGGGCTGAAGTTAACCACAGCTATAAGTCTGTTGAAATGTCCATATTTGACAAATGAACCAAATACATAAATAAGGCCTTAGGGAATTTAAAGAAGAGGAAGATTGTTGGGAAGGTCCCAGATGCTACCTCCATGGAAAAATGACTTCTCAGATGCTGGCATTGGAGCCCTGTCCATCTACCCATGACTATTTGCCTGTCTGAAATCCTAAATTCCCAGCATCATTCCATAAGGACTTTAAATTTATTTAAAATAGATTATTATTGTGTTTCCCAGTTAATGTTAATAGACATTCACACACACACACACACACACACACACACACACACACACACACACACAAAAGAAAAAGAAAGAAAAGAAAACAAGGAGATTTACAGTCAAATAAATTTGGCAAATGCTGAGTGAAACCAAATTAAACAGATTTCTTTTTACCAGGACTTTGCAAAACCTTCATTATGCTAATATGTGTTGGGAATCTGCAAGAAGGGGATGCAGTATGCAAATATTTAACCACAGAGATTGTTTTCCTGCCCATGTGCTTACATTTCCCAGGACATCATTCTGTGGCACACAGTTTTAGAGACATAGGTTTGAGGCAATGCTACCTTTCAGAGGAAAATTTTTTTGCCCAGTTAATACCTCTTATTATCTATTGTAATTCACCAAAAGGAGGATAAGGAGGCCAGACAGGAAGTGGCACCCGAGGGCAATTTTGATGGGCAAGGAAGGAGATACGGTCAGAAGGCTGATCTTGGGGCTAATGGAGGTTACATTTGGGTCTCAGGTCAGCCTAACCACAGTTTAAGGATTCTAGGTGTTGTGTGTTCTGAGAAAAGAAAAAGTATTAAGTTTCAGATGGAGAAAGTCAGAGATAATCTTCACCTGGTTTGTAATTTTTCTTAACCAGGCCTGGTAGCATTACCTCCAGTAAGGTAGAGAGAGGCCAGGAGAATCATTCTATTCCATGAAAATAGAGATTCAGGCAAATGATTCTTTATAAAGAACTTTACCAATGGGTGGTCCATGGTGCTATTTTAGAATTGAGATAGGGGAGGGCAGAGACATGATGCAATTCATCTGACGCCCAGTAAAGCCACTTTTCTTTCTGCAACCACACCACAAAGTCTTTGGTAAACTTCAAGGAAGGAGCATGAAGTGCGTAAGGATGCCACGCTTACTTACTTTAGAATCACGCAGCCCGTTCCTGCTGGCGGCGCTATCCAAAACACCTGGATTCGTGTTCTCCTCCGTGGTGTGCTTTCAGTGACAGCAACAGGGCAGTTGCTCATAAACTGCGTTTCTTCTTCGTCTATGATCTACAGAAAACCAGTGGAAAAGAAACACATGAAAATGCAACATTGCTTTGGGAGAGCCCCTAAGTTTCTAAGTTGAAACTTGCTCAATTTTATTTTTAAACCTGTCATTTTGTGTTAGCAACTGTATATCCACAGGCACCAGAATAGTGCCTGGCATGGGGTCCCGGTCAACATTTGTTGAACTAACGTAATATGAGGATAATGATTAGGCACATCTTCTACATTCCCTGGGACCAATCTCGTGTCAGCACTTTGAGGAACCAACCACTAGGTGACGATCCTGCTCATTTCACTAGTACAACCTGTGTCCCATTTCAGGAAAGGGGGAGAAATATGGGGGAGGGATAATCCAAAGCAAATGTAGGTAGACTTTGTAATTCAGCTACTTAAAATTAAAAATGTTAAAAGAAAACACCCTTTTGGAGTCAGTATAGCAAAGTGCATAGCACTCTTGTGTAGTCCTCACTTCTTTAATTTGTGAGTTATATTCACTAGTTGGTATTCTTCCAAGTTAACCGTCATGGTTTCCCATGACATTACAAACAAGATGGCAGCCTTCCCCATTCCCAAGGCTCTTTCAGCCTTCTCCAGTCTGCTTGCTTCCAGGTCTGCTGCAGTACTTGCCTATCCTTCTAGTAGAACTATATAGTATAGTACATTAGACCTGAAAGGATCTTTTGGGGGAAATCACTTAAATCCGATTGGTTTTAAGTGCCAACTCTAATCAGTTGGTAGTAGCTATGTCATGAGTAGTGTTATTAGAATTAATAGATAACATTTCTTAAGCATTTAGTATGTGCTAGGCACTACACTAGGTGCTTTATTCGAATTACTCATTTAATCTTCAAATACAATCTTATGAGATTATTATAATCATATTGTATTTATTTTACTTTTAAAAATTTCTTTTCGGTGGAGGGGACGGGTATATGCATACACAAAGAGTGCAATGCACACCACCCGAAGGATGGACATATTTGAAACTTGGACTTAGGGGGGAGGGGGCGGCAAGGGCAACATACGTAACCTAAACATCTGTACCCCCATAATATGCTGAAATAAAAATAAATAAATTTCTTTTCTTTTTAGGACAGAAAACAAAGAATTAAGTCACTCAAACTCCTTAGTGCATTGTATAATTTCATCACTAGACAAAGCAAAGGCAATCTCCTATTACTTCCTGTTTAGCTCTATAGTTTTGATTCCATTTCCCTCCTCTATTTAACATTTACTCCTAAGTATTTAAAATATGTCCTTTTGAGTGTGTGTGTGTATGACCTTGAAATTACATAGAATTGTTTTGTTTTTTAATGTTTCTTTCATTTAACTTTATGCTTTTGAGCTATGTCGGTGTTCCTGTCTGTGAATGTGATTCATTGTTTCTGACTATTGCCTGTATTCCATTGCAGGCACAGACCACGTGTATATATATACAATGGAATATTACTCAATCATAAGAAACAACAGTGATCTAGAACCTCTTATACTTTCCTGGATTAAATTTAAGCCCATTATCCAAAGTGAGGCACCACAAGATCGGAAGAATGGGCTCCACTTGTACTTGCCCTCAAATTGGTACTAACTGATCAACACTAGGGTGATTACATAGTAGCAATACTCTCCAGGGATTAGGGCGATGGGGGGGATAAACCTGCAACTAAAGGACATGGGGAGCATTGCAGGGGGAAGGGCATGCCTTTAACCCTCACTTGGGTGAGGCAAAGACATAAAGTGTAACCATAATGTTTGTTTGTTCATAATACCCTGAAATAAAAAAAAAAAAGTAGCTCACAGTGTGGAAAAATGGAGATGTATCCCTACTCCATCATATTAAAATATAAACTCCAAAAGGATTGAAGATCTAGATGTGAAAAGTAAATTTATAAGGCTAACAGAAGAAAATATCAGAAAATACCTATGTGATCTCAGTTTTTTTAGGCAAGGTCACAAAAGTGCAAGCCATAGAAGAGAAGTTGATGAATTTGACTAGATGAAAGTTATTTCTGTGAAATAAGAATTCTGAAGATAAGATTAACCTCTGGGTGACAGAAAGGAGAAGGTATTTGTAAATGACGCAGTATTCATATCTAGAAAATTTCAAAAAATAGCAAGAAAAAGACAAGAAAATTCACTGGCAAAGATTCTGAGTCGACAGTATGTAGTGTTTGCAGATTGGCTTCTTTCACTTAGTAATATGCACTTAAGTTTCCTCTGTGCATTTTCGTGACTTAATAGCTCATTTCTTTTTTAACACTGGATAATATTCCATTGTCTGAATGTACCACAGTTTGTTTATCTACTCACCTACTGAAGGATACTTTGGTTGTTTCCAAGTTTCGGCAATTATGAATAAAGGTGCTATAAATATCCATGTGCAAGTTTTTGTGTGGACATAAGCTTTTAATTCATTTGGGTAAATATCAAGAAGCACAATTGCTGGATCACACAGTGAGAGTATGTTTAGATTTGTAAGAAACTGCCAAACTGCCTTCCAAAGTGGCTGTACCATTTTGCATTCCCACCAGTAATGAATAAGAGTTCCTGTTCCACATCCTCCACAGCATTTGCTGTCGTAAGTGTGTTGGATTTTGGCCACTCAAATAGGTATGTAGTGGTATCCCATTGTTGTTTTAATTTGCAATTCCCTAATATCTTACGATGTTGAACATCTTTTCAAATGCTTACTTGCCATCTGTATATCTTCTTCAGTAAGGTTTCTGTTCAGGTCTTTTGCCCATTTTTTAATTGGATTGTTCACTTTCTACTTTTTGAGTTTTAAGAGTTCTTTGTATTTTGGATAGCAGTTCTTTACCAGATGTCTTTTGCAAATATTTTCTCCCAGTCTGTGGCTTGTCTTTTCATTCTCTTGACAGTGTCTTTCAGAGAGCATAAGTTTTTAATTTTAATGAATTCCAACTTATCAATTATTTCTTTCACTAATCATGCTTTTGGTGTTATATCTAAAAAAAATCATTGCCATATACATTGTCATCTAGGTTTTTTAGTCTATGTTATCTTCTAGTTTTATAGTTTTGCATCTTACATTTAGGTCTGTGATCAATTTTGAGTTACACCTTTCTGTGAAGGGTGTAAGGTCTGTATCTAGATTCTTTCTTTTTTCTTTGCATGTGCACATATAGTTTTCCAGCACCATTTGTTGAAAAGACTATCTTTGCTCTATCGTATTGCCTTTGCTCCTTTGTCAAAGATCAGTTGACTATATTTGCATGGATCTATTTCTGGGATTACTACTATATTCCATTACTCTATTTGACTATTCTTTCACCAATACCACACTGTCTTGGCCCTATCCCTTCCTCCTGACTCTAGCAGTTATCCCTTTACTCTCCTCCAGATTCAACTTTTGCCCCAACTGCATTAATCCCATTAGCCTTTTAAGCACATTCAAGTCTCTCCCATTAAAACTTAAGAGCCCTCACTTAACCCTTCATCCCCCTCTAACATGGTTTTATCTTTCTTGTATCCAACACTATCAAATTACTTGAACACATTGGCTATACTTAGTGTCCTCACCCCTCCCACTCATTCCTCAACCCAGTTCTGTGTGTTTTCAGACCACGTCACGCTACCAAAATAACTCTAGCTAAGGCTTCTGTAATCCAATGGATAACACGTAGCCCTTCTTCCTGAAACACTCTCCTGCCTGGACTTCTGGGCCATAGCTTCTTGGTCCCGCCCTCCTTCCAACTTTCCCCACCTACCCTCTCTCCACTTTCTTTGGCTGATCAGCCTCCACTACTGGCTTTTAAATTTGAAACTGCTCAAGGCGCAGTCCTGATCCCTCTCCTGTTCTGACTTTATTCTCTTTCAGTAGGTAATCTCATTCAACTCATGGCTTTAATTACTACCTCTGTGTAGAGGACTCATAAGTTTGTTTCCAGTCTAGGCCACTTCTCTGAATTTCAGGCATGGATCTCCGACTTCTTTTACCTGCATTTCCCTTTGGATATATCAAAAATATCTCAAATCCATCCTGTTAATAAGTAACCTAACCATCTCTCTTCTAACCTGGACCTACTCCAATTCTGCAAGTCAACACTGGAGGTCATTGGAGGTCATCCTTGGCTCTTCCCTTGCCTTCATCCTCCATATCCGTGCTGTCCATTTTGCCTTACAAATATCTCTTGAATTTCTACCACTATTCCTACTGTTACCCTATACTAACTTAACATCATTTTTTCTAAGAACGAATGTAAAGTCGTTCTTTTTTTAAAAAAATTCTTTATTCTTTTTTTTTTTTTTTTTTCAGAGACAGGTTCTCACTCTGTCACCCAGGCTAGAATGCAATGGGCACGATCATAGCTCACTGCAGCCTTGAACTCCTCAGCTCAAGTGATCTGCCTGCCTCAGCCTCCCAAGTAGCTGGGACTACAGGTGCGTGCCACTGTGCCTGACCTGAAAATCATTCTATCTAGTTCTTCCTCTCTTGCCTTGTTCCAATTTGTTATCTATATTTCAAGCCAGAGTGACCTTTTAAAAACACAAATATAATCGCAGTATAATATCTCCATCCTTACAACAATTCAACAGCTTTTCATTACTTCTACAATCAAGAATAAAATCCTTAACAGAGTCTAGTTCCTGCCTTTCTACCTCTAGCCTCACATTGCCCCATCTCCCTTCTTGCTTTCTGCACTCGGCTCCACTGCTCATGGGGTTTCTCCTGCCAAAGCCTGGTCAACTCCTATGCCTTTTTTTTTTTTAAATCATTGTTTCCTCAGCACTTTGTATGGTGCCTGGTACATAATAGGTGTTCATTGAAGAATTAGGTATACTTGCCCCCTCCCCTTGGTTATGAGACTCCTGGCTTTATAACTTGGTTACAAGCTCCTTTAATTAGACAACTCCCTGGACTTCCTTCTGAATTTGGACTTTGTTTCCCTAGATGCTCATTAGTAGCCTTGATAGAGCAGGCACAGTGGCTCACTCCTGTAATCCCAGTGCTTTGGGAGGCTGAGGCATGAGGATCACTTGAAACCAGGAGTATGAGACCAGCCTGGGCAACAGAGCAAGACCCCACCTCTAAAATAAATTTAAAAATTAGCTGAGTTTTATGGTATGCACCTGTAGTCCTAGCTATTCGGGAGGATCTCTTGAGCCCAGGAGTTTGAGGTTACAGTTAGCTATGATCATACCACTGCCCTCCAGCCTGGGCGACAGAGTGAGACCCTGTGTCTAAAAATAAAAAAAATATTTAAAAAACCTTGATAATAATAATAGCTAGCATTTTTGAGCACTTTGTCTTGGTGTAGGACTTTACATATATTTAATATTATTTCCATTCCCCTCAAACACTGAAAAACAAGCATTCTTAAGCCTACCATTTAGGAAACTAGTGTGATGCAGATGGGTTCAATAACCTGTCCAAAGTCCCACGGTGGCAGAGCCAGGGCTTGAGCTCAGCCCTGCTTGGCTATAATTCCCCTGTTCTTTCCCCCGAACTGTAGTCCCTCCTAACAGCATGATCACCCTTATGACAGGTAAGAAGTTTCTCTCTAGTCAAGCCTAGTCCAATGGAACCACATGCACTGGACCAGCCCACAACAAGAAAACACCCCACTCCAACACACACACAAGTACTTGGTAAAAGTAAATAGCGCTTTTGCTCTACATTTTCTTGAAGCATTCTGAGATTCCCTTTTGCAGCCTTGTTGGCGTGAGGGTGGATCTGCAAACAACGTGATTTTCTTGGCCTTGCAGAACTACAAGTCCAGCAAGGACCCTCTTTGTTGTCAGTCATAGAGAATTTTGCGAGAATTTTTATTTTCCTTTTTTTTGAAAGAAGACATTTATTAAATCAAAATCAATACTTTCTTTTTAATATCTAAAAATATGGAACATTTCACAAATTTGCATGTCATCCTTGAAGCGCAGGGGCCATGCTCATCTTCTCTGTATCGTTCCAATTTTAGTGTATGTGTTACTGAAGCGAGCACCGCAGGAATTTTTAATCCTAATTCTTTAAAGTCTTTGGGAAGGTTCTAGGTGATTACATTTGGAAAGCCAAAGGGAATGGACATTTAATTAATACTTACTATGTGCCAGGTACTTAACATGGCCATATCATTGAATGTTTGGTAGTAATAAAGATTTTACAGAGGAGGAAAGGAAGCTCAGAGTGAGCTGGAATTCTGACCCAGGGCTGGCTGAAGCCAAAGTCCATGCTCTTTCCAGTTGAACTCTGAGAAAGATCCCAGAGAGGGGCAAGACTAAGACCCGTGGCCATGAAGTGAAACAAAGAAGAATGTTTTCCAATCCATAGAAGCCACCTCAGGTAAATATGATTGTTTATCCACAACCTCATTGCCAGATGGTAATTAAGCATTGAACAGAAGGGGCTGTTTCCTCAGATTCAGAGAATGCTCCCAACATTGTTTGCGTCTCAGAAAATATCAGCTGCTTTTGAAAAGCTGTGAGCCCATCAGAACCTGCTCCGTCCCCTTCCCCACGTCCCACACGTCTGCACACTTGTCATGGTCTAGAGCAGACCTTAGGATCCCACCGTGTTACCCACCGACTAAAGGGAAGTCACTCATTTCAATCTGTGGTTTCTTCTCTGAATACCTGAGACCAGAAAATTCAAACATACTACAATGGAGCAGCTGTGTCTGGTAATAGTACTATGGGTGGTTTTTATTTCCTTTGTATGCTTAGTGTATTTTCTAAATTTTCCACAGGGATGATGTATTTAGATGAATAGGTTTTAAATATTTTTTTAAGAACCTCATTATAATATTCCAAGGATTACATTTCCATTTTACATACAGGTTAAAATAAACCTTCTCAGATTAAGTTTAAAGTCATTTTGGGACAGATTTGCTGGTAAGGCAGCTGCGTGACTCCCTAAAAGAGAGATCTTAATCTGTGACTGGTTCCCATCCAGGTGAGGCAGCCAGGTAAGGACAACCCAGATATCCACCAAGGTTTACACAGGTGGATAAGGTTTGATTTCCAGAATATTTATCAGTCTATAATTAAAGCAACTGGTTGGGTATCTGGTCATGAATAGGTCTTTTCAGATGTTAGGGACATTCTATGCTACCCAGTAAGCAGGATTTTCAAGGCATCCAAAACTTTTCATTAATCACAATCTTAGTCCTGAATCACATGCCATATCTATTTTGAAATCTACATCATGACTGCCTTTACCCAAGGGTGTCTACTCTTTCCTCATCCTATTCATGGCCTCACTTTTCTTTTCAGACTTGGATACACACAACTTCTTTCCTAAATCTACCTTTGGCTCCCCTCCTCAAATCGGATTTGGATTCTCTCAGCTGGTATGTTACCTCACCCTTTCTGGTCCAACAGACACAAACGTGAAGGTCCCTGATGAAGCTGCAAGTGTTCTAACAAGTGAGTGAACCATGGCAGTGGGACGTCTAAGAGAACACTATTCAGAAGTCCATGTAGGTGGCATCTGGGACATTTGTTTTCAGGAAGCAGAGGCCCAGCATGGAGATCAGGGGCTAGTGGTCAGGTTAGGGCTCCAGTTCTCACATGAGAACCAAGAAGTCAGATCATTAGAACAGGAACTTGGAACAGCATCGACAGCAGGAAACTGGTCCCATAAATACAGACTTGGAGCAGAGTTAGCAGTAGAGGTTAGGCTTGGGAACTTGGGCCTTGGGATAATAAGGGGCTTCTGCTGTGAAGGGTGTGAGATGTGATTAAGAGAACAATTCGGGAGCCCATCGACTGATGCTGGGGCACCACGATCAAGGGTGCCCATCAAGATAGTGATATGGTAACCCCCGAGGGGGAACAGCAGCTGCCTACCCAAGCTGTCCTCAACGCTGAGTCCTGGGCAGGCTACATTTGAAGGAGAGGGCATTGCTATGTCTAAATATGAACCATTGAGTTAGGGAGTGTAGGGGCACTGATAGTTAGGGACTGGGGTGAGGAATAAGGGAGAAGACGTGCTGTGACATCATCTTGTAAGTATTTCTTCTCTGCAATCTGTGAGAAGCACATAAATTTTGGAGTCAGATAGATTTGAACTAAATCATGGCTCTGCCACTTTCTAGTGAAGATGACTTTGGCCGAGCCAAGCCACTTGACCAGTCTGAGGATGATAATACCCATCTTGCTTGGTTGACAGAAGGAACAGATGAGATAGCAGGCACAAAACATCCAGCACCTATCACTGGCTGCAACTAGAACTGCAACGCTCTCTTCACTGATCATGACCCAATCCCCGGGAGAAGTATTCTCTTAATATCTCAGGCTATGGACACAGGAGGAAGACACCTGAAGAGGGGAAGCAGAAATAAGCTTTTTATTATTACTACACAGCAGAGTTTGTTCATTGTAGGAAAATCGGAAAACATAGAGGAGCAAAAAATATGAAACAGACATTATTGGTATTTCTGCCACCTCAAGATAGTTATTACTAATACTTTGGTGTATTTCTTTTCAGATTATACATATACATACATCAATGAAATTCTAAAAGATAGGATTATATTGTACTTCCTATCTTCTAACCTTCCTTTTCACTCTACAATGCATCATGAACATCTTTCTTTTCCATTCAACATGCAATCTCAATAAATTTTTTTTATGGCTGCATAATGGCCTATTTTATGGATAGTCTACATTTTACCTAACAAACCTCAGAGTGTTGAACACTTTGTTGTTTATAATTTAGGGCTATTATGATCATCCCTTATGGCTAAATTTAATATCTTAATTTTTCTGGGAGTAAAATTAATGCAGGTTATTACTGCTGGATCTGCCCAGGAAGGGATTTCTAACTACTTCAGTAAAATCTGAGAGAGAATCCAAAGAAAATAATCCCAGTCATTAAATCACCTCTTTCTAGTTTCCTATGTGTATCTTTCAGTCTGAAAGTCATGGAAGGAAAGATAGCTGCTTTTGTCTTTTATGAAAGAGTCTTCCACACAGATTTTTTAAAAATTAAATAAAAATTTTGCCTTTATTGCTATACAAAGTAAGTTTATTATAGAAAAGTTAACCAGGACAGAAAAGTAAAGGGAAAAAAATCCTCTACTGTCTGAATAATTTTGGTTTGTTTCCTTCTAGCCACTTCTCCATTTATACTTTAAAATTTGCAAATAGTTGTGTTCATTTTGTGTAAATAATATTGTGTCTTATTTTTTCCATTTGTTCGAGAAGCGTTGATATTTTTCCAGGTTTTTCTAAACTCATGAGAAACATAATTTAAATGGCTGCATCGGATGCATTACACAGCGTGCCTTTTGTCAGTGGTCTCTCTTCTAAGCTAGAATGGAGCCCAAATCCTGTCCTCTTTCCCTACAAAGACCCTCATTCCCAGCCCCCATATCCCTTCAACAAAGTTACTAGCATCCGTTTTTGCACTAGCATCTCTTCAAATAGATTCTTACCTCCATTCTGTTCACCTTTTTTACCTTACTTGCTTTATTTTCTCTTTCCCAGGGGTATACCCTCCATCTCCCAGACAGGAGAAGCATGTGGGAACCTGGGGAGGAGGTGACATGGCCAGGAGCCCTGCCTGCAGCCCCTCTATCACCTCGTCCTGCATGTGGCCCCCAATACACAGAGTTTTAGTCCCAAGAGCCGCCAGATTGCATCCCCCCCACCCCTGCCCCACCCAAAAACAGATGAAACCTCCGTGTTATGTGGATTTTTTCACATATCAGGAGCAAACACAGCAGGCCAGGCTTGGGAGCAGGGCTGGGCTGGGACATGTAGGTGCCCTGAGCAGGTTAATAACCTGGCCCCCTTTCAAAATGATATTCTCTAAATATTTGCCCAACATTCATTTGGAGGAAAGGCTGAGTGCTGCGTGGGAGAAGGAGGCCGGGCAGACTGCTGGCTCAACACTCACTCATTCTTTACTGCCCGGAGCAGTTCAACTGCCGGCCCTAAATTGCACACCTCACCCAGCAGCCAAGAGGCCTGAAGGCTGTTGCGACACTATCTCTCCTCACTTAAGTGCTCCTGGGGGTTTCCCCCTACCAGGAGGGAATGGTGCGGAGCCTGGGAGAGCCCAACAGCCTATCTGTGTGACTCTGGCAAGTACCTTAACTTTTCTGGACCAATTCTCCTTGTCTGTAAAAGGGATAATAATAGCACCTACCCCAGTGGACTGGAAGGATTCAAATGAGTTAATATATAAAGCTGTTAGAGAAGCTCCTGGCACAGAGCTATCACTGCATATATTATAATCACTGGGTATTACTGATAATAATGAATATTATTATTATCACTCTCATGTCACGTTCACTCTCAACAATTCTGGTAAAGACAATTTTCGCCATTGCATTACATTTCTGGCAGAGTTTTAGTGCTCCTTATAGACTGGTATCTAGGGCACCAGCCCGGCTGGCCTGCACCTAAATCCAGTTTGGCTCAGGAGAGTTGAGTACAGTGGACAGGCTCCAGAGGGCTGGGCATGCGCACGCGTGTGCATTTGTGTGTGTGTGTGGGGGGGTCACTGCAAGATCATTCTACCCACGGTGTAACCCTTGGTTAAAAGAGAAAGCTTCATCTTCCCTGTGAGGATTGGAAGATGCTAGGACAAGTGGAGATAGACTTTGGGGAACTGCTAATTTACCAGGGTTGGGTGATCTTCAACAAGAAAAAAGATCTCTCCTCTAGAAAAACCAGGAAGCGAGGAAGAACTCTCCTTCAAACCAGGTGAATACACCTCCTGGAATCCTGAGAGGGAGCATGGGGTAGTGGAGAGAGAATGGGTGGACTTTGGAGCCAGGAAGTCCTGGGTCTGATTTCTGTCTTAGTCACTGAAGGACCTTGAGTGTCCTTATCTGGGGAAGGGCTGCGTCCTGCTGATGAAAGATGTTCTGTGCACAGTGCCTAGCAGGGAGCCGGGAGCAGATAAGTGCCTGATAACTGTGACTTCCTTTGAGTCCCAGAAGGGACAGAGAATGGACCCTGACAGCACCTTTAGTGTCTAGAAGTAGGTGATTGATGCATATATGCTGAATAAGTGGAAAGATTTTCATGTGCTGACTGTAAAACCCAGGGAATCGCAGAGTACCTAGTATTTAATAAGTACATGCTCTATGTTCTTGCTAACACTTCATATCCGTTCTTTCACATACTCATCCCAATAATCCTGTGAAATTGAAATTATCCCCATTTTACAGATTCAGAAACTGGGAAGAGTGAGGGGGGGGCCTGGACTCATGTTCCCCACAACCCCAAGGCTAACAACCACTGGACCTAACACATTGTCCCCTTGTCTTTCACTTGGGGACCTGGTGTCAGTTTCGACTCAGTGCTAGAAAATTACTCTGATAAATAGGTTAAACAAATAGAACCACATAACTGGGGAATTTTGTTCTAGGAAGTCTAATGCCTGGGAAATAAATTAGCCTTTTAAGTTTTATATCACAGTACAGTTGAAATGTTTAATAATTATTGCCAGAGAACAGTATAATGCAGTACTAAAAATGAGTAATTGAAAAGCCCATCAAGGCAGATGAGGCATCTTCTCACTGAATTGCTCTTGAATACTTTACATAATTATTTCATTCAGATTTATGATCAGCTCAGCAAAATGTACATCTCTCTATCCTGCTCTGCCTGAGTAGTTCAGGAAGCTTTTTTATATTGTGCTAACACCTTTCCGAATGGATAAATGAATGTCTCTTGTACACTAATGGGGCTGGCAATGGTTCGATTTCATTTAGTAGAGGAAAGACTTAGGAGCGAAAACTCAGTTTGCTGAAGCCCCTCTGAGTCCCAGTCATTGTGCTGGGGGTTTATTTGCATTAACTCTGTCGGTTCATTTAAAGTCCATAACAGTCCTGAAAGGGGACTATGTTTGCCATCTCGCAAGGGAAACTGAGGCTCAGAGAAATGTTGGAATTTGATGAGATTATCAAGGCTCCTCTTTAACTCACACCGGGCAGTTTGGCTCCAAACCAGTGGCCTTTCCACTATATCACCAGCCTCCAGAAAGACCCTGTGTGCCCAGAAACGGCTTAGAATTTTGGGAAGAGGCATCTAGTGAGGTCAGCTGCAAAAGAAAGCTGATCCCAGCCAGATTTTATTTGCAGCTCTGGCTCTTTGGACATCTGAGCTGTGGATGCTCCACCCCACCTTCATATCTTACAATATCAGCCCCTCCAGGCAAAGAGGAATCCAGACCAGTCTCCTCCAGGGATGCGTTTTCCTTAGACGCAGCCTCCCCACCCAGCCCACATCACCCCAGGGTACGGGTTTATCAGAGGCACAAGCTTATCATCTTGCCTCTCCCGGAGCTGCAGAGTGGGAGTTCTTGGCAAATTCAGTTCACTGGCAAGTGCGGACAGATGGCTGCCTGGATGAGATGACAACCTTTGTTTCTGGTGTCACTTATATGTCAAAATAGCCCAAAACAGGAAGAATGGGGAGAGGGGATTATTTCCTTGTAACCCTAACCCTGAGAGGATTACCTCACAGGCAGGAAAAAATTACTCTTTTTTTTATATAATGTATTGAGAAGATTATAAATAGAAGAGGGGGACTCTTCAACTTTCCCCCACCTTTGGATAAGACAGCGACATTTCCAGCAGACTGACTGATCTTTCTTCCCAACCTCCCTGTCACCCTCTCCTTAACCCTGACGCTTGCTGTACTCTCTGCTAAAGTCAGCAGACATCAGCACAGGGCCAAAACTATGCTCCCCCCTTCCCCTCCCCCTGGCCTTCAGAATGAGCTAAGGCTCTGCTGAGGGTTATTTCAGAAGAGGCTTAAATGGGTCACTGAGTGTCTTCATTCTCCGGGATATAAAAGCATGTGAGATTTCCCTCTCGTGTTAGAATGAAAATGGCAGACATCATGCACGGATGTATATCTTACCAAATATGGTGCACATCTGTGAACTTCTCCACACCCTTGGGAGACGCCAAACTTTGATCTCATTATATTTAACACTGAGAATCTGTCTGAAAGACATGGATTTATGGTCACTCTCAATGGCTATTTGTCAAACACATCCAAGGTGGTTATCAGCCAGTGGGTACTGAGCACTTGCAAAACAAATCAAATGTCTGAAAAGCATGCATTTTGTCTTTGTGCACCTAAAGGTGGAGGGTTAGGGGAGATACACTGATCGAATCATGCAGAAAAGGGTGCATTTCCCTCTGCAGTAGTGGGGCACACGAGTGAGGCCCATGAGGGAGCCAGAGCTTGGCCCCTGCCTTGCTGAGGCACGGATGACAGGAAGGAGCTCTTTCCGATAATTACTGGAAGCTGGAGAGTCAGCTGTTGTCCTGTCAACATGGTGTCTTGCAGGAGAAAGAATATTAACGGGAAGGGAGTGGGGCCCGGGAAGAACAAAGGGAGAGAAACAGGCAAAGGAACAATGGCTTGAGTGTTCTCCACTGGCCATGGACTTTGGTGCACACCTGTTACCCCTTCTACCCTCAGAGCAGCCTCGCGGGGCTCTGGCCTTCCCAGACACTGTTCCTTCTTCTTCTTGCCATGCTAGTCCTACCTGTGGTCTCACCTGATGTGTCACTTCCTCTGGGAAGCCCTCCCCAAGCCCAGCACCTGGGCCCCCTGTGCTGCCCTCTCAGCCTGCCCAGCCACCACCCTCATTGCCTTTACCTTTGTCCCCCACCCCCACTGCCCCAACATAAGAACCGCCTGGAAGTCTTCTGAAAATAGTGATGCCTGGCCCCACTCCAGACCAACTTAATCAGAAGCTCTAGGCACGAGGCCAGGGTAGCAGCGTTTCTTTAGGGACCCAGGTGATTTTGAGGGACATTTAGTATGACAACCATTTTGAGTCTAGTCTGTCATATCTGAAAGCAGGGGCTGGGTCTACCTTGCTCACTTTTGGGTCACCGGCATCTTCCACTGTGCCTGGCATGTCATATATACTTAATCAATATTTGTGAAATGAATAAATGACTTGATTAAAATTAAGAACTATTACTACTCCCATTTTAGACAAGAGGAAACAGATCGATGGAGGGGACAGAGCTGGCCTGTGGTGCTGAGTGGCTGTAAGAGGAACTAGAATATAATCTCCATGAGAGCAGGACTCTTGTCTGCTTACTTTCACTCTGTGTTTCCAGTGTCCATACTTGGGTCTAACACAGAACAGAGCTCGCTACATGTCTGCGTAATAAATGACCGCACTCAATCTCTCCTTAAAAGTCAATCTCTTCCCACTCTATCCTGCTACCAGCCCTGTCTCTGCCACTATCTGCATAAGATCTCTCCAGATTTCAATGTCCTAAACTGAGGGAGTTGGATGAGACGGCCTCCAGGAAGATTCTTTTCAGTTCTAATCATGGCGGACTGCCCTGATACACCTATACTGTCACCTTTAAGGACGCAAATCCAGCTGTTAACGCCAGCAGCTTCCACACACAGCAACGTCCTCGCGTTTGTCAGGAGGCTCCTCCGGTCTTTTTTCCAGTCTGCTCTTCCCTCCTTTCCTGCTTCCTGCCTCTCTGTGCTTTCCCCCTCCCCTGGCAGGTGTTCCCAGTTGGCGGGCTGTGACCCACAAGAGCTGGCCCCCATCTTCCGGTCAGCCCTTGCCAAAGAGCAAATCCATAGCTGAGACAATGTGGTTATTAACTTATCATCCTCCCCAAATCCAATTCCAGAGAAAAGGATCACTTTGTTGATATCATTGTGGCACAACTGAGCGAGGGAACTTGTGTTTGCTAAATGTCTACCGCACGCTTGGCACTTCATTTATCTCATTTAAGCCTCATCTCTGACTGCCTGTCAGTTTTACCTTCACAATACTTCTCTCCAGCACCCTAGAGCGCCCAAACTCAATAAACCACTGCAGCAACCTTCTCACTTATCTCTCTGCTTCCATGCTACCCCCTACAATCCAATCTTCCCACAGAAGCCAGAGTGCACATTTAAAATAATAAATCAAATCATGTCACTCCCTGTTTAAAGACTTCCAATGGTTTTCCATTGCACTTAAAATCCAAACTTCGTAATGCCAGTTCGCAACCCTGCCTGCTCTGGTTCCTGCCAACTTCTCAGACATGCTCTCCTGCCACTGTTTGTCTCATGCACCCAGCTCCAGTTCCTCAAGCATATAGAGCTCCCTCCATCCCAGAGCCTGTGATGGTTCCCTTTGGTTGTCTTCATTCTACATGATCCCACCCACAAACCTGAAAGAGTTAGGAAGGAAAACAGTGGGGAACAAATTTAGATATGCTTGAGGCTTCTGTGGCAGCCGATTTTCCAGCTGAACCTACCTGAACCTGACTTGAGCTCTGCTCCTCACCTTTGCTTTCTCGGTGTGCAGGTGGATGAAGCAACTCGAGGCATTCTTGGGATAAAGTCAAATCTATGTGCAAAATGTGGTTAAAGAACCAAATACCCTGCCTTCTCTTCCCTATCAAAAGATTTCAGTAATTTGGCCAGGTGTGGTGGCTCACACCTGTAATCCTAGCACTTTGGGAGGCTGAGGGGGGAGGATTGCTTGAGGCCAGTTCAAGGCCAGCCTGAACAACATAACAAGGCCCCACCCTATTTTTTTTTTTTGTCTCTACAAAAAATAGAAAATCAACCAGGCGTAATGGTGCATGTCTGTAGTCGCAGCTACTCAGAAGGCTGAGGTGGGAGGATCGCCTGAACACAGGAGTTTGAGGTTGCTGTGAGCCATGCTGACACCACTGTACTCAAGCCTGGATAACAAAGCAAAACCCTATCTCAAAGAAAAAAAAAATTTCAGTAATTCATAACTTGATTTTTTAGCTGGTCAGGGAACCATAGTTTAGGGAAAAGAAGCTATAGTTTATTGAGCTACATGCCAGGCCCTTTAAACATGGTTTTGTTGAATCAGCAGAACAACCCTCTCAAATAGGTATTAGGATCTCCATTTTACAGAGGAGGACACTGAGGTTCAGAAGACTTAAGCAATTTCTGGAGGATCACACAACTTTCCTAAAGGACAAAGCCAATATCCTACCCAACTGTATCTGATCCCAATCTCGGGACCTGCCACACCATCTTTCTTCACTAAGCACAACCTTACTTTCCAGCAAAAGAACCTCATAGTAAACAACAATGTATGAGTAAGTAATGATTAAGATATAAAAGTGAGAAAAGGCTTTTTCCAAAAGCACATTTAAATCCTCCATTTACCTGTGCTAATTGTAATACCTTAACAAGTTGTTCTTAAATATTCATTAAATTGAATTCCCTAAGGGCCTGTACTTGGGAGCTCAGTTGGCTGATATTCTGAATTCCTAAATGCACTGGAAAATAACCACATCTTTCCTCCCAAAGCATTCTACAGTGTAGATT
This sequence comes from Propithecus coquereli, assembly GCF_000956105.1. Classification (NCBI taxonomy): domain Eukaryota; kingdom Metazoa; phylum Chordata; class Mammalia; order Primates; family Indriidae; genus Propithecus; species Propithecus coquereli. The sequence goes on from NW_012150174.1 coordinate 5,837,975, forward strand.
GGTAACCAATTCAAAATGACCCTCTGCGCAATTAGTGCTTTTTTGACTTTTTCTTTTATTCTTCCAAGCCGGAAGGTCAAACTGGAACAGCATCACCCGCTAAGTCACCCACTGGGCTCTCTTTCTGGATATGTGTTGCCAAGAGAACAATCCTGCTTTCAACAATAAAAACAACAGTCAATGCTTGCACAAAAGACTTAAGGACAATGGGAAATGTGGGTGAGTTAATTATGCTCCTAGTCTTTGTTCTTTACAAATAGAGTAAGAGCGATGGGTGATCGGTGAACTTGTAGAGATGCAAGCCACTGAATTGTGCTTAAGAGAAAAAAGGGTTTCTTAGGGATCTGATGCATGTCCTCTCGAAACAACTTCATTTATGTCAGAATTACCCATGCTGTTCAGTCTTTGGAGGAAGGAGCCAGCACTAGAGCAGGAATTGGGAACACAGGTCCTAGTGGTGTATCTCAGGTCCTGTGGGAGCTTGGGGAACTCAACCTTTCTGGGCCTTGGCTTTCTGATGTTAAAATGACTTAACAGCACCAAAATCCCCAGCCGTTATAACGGTTCTTCTCTCAGATTCAGCCTGTTTGGGATGTGCTGAACAGAGGCAGGGATTGGATCCCAGTGCATTTGGGCCTGTTTCTCCTATTTCTCTCATGCTGTCCACATTTCTGGAAACTGCAGCATCCACGCTGATGACCAGTATACAACCCTCAGCCCTGACCTCTGCTCAGGTTCGCCATCTAGTTCCTGAGGTCTACCTTGGGCCTTGTCAGTTCAGAACTGCTGCACCTTTGAACTCATGGTCTATGGAACTGCCTTCTAAACACAATTTCCTATTTTTCATTCAGTCATTCAACAAATATTTATTGCTTGCTTGCAATATGTCAGATATTAGCATATAGGGTGGTGAACAAAACAAAAATGTTATCTGCCCTCCTGTCGCTAACATAATAGTTGACCAGGTGAATCAGACATTAAATACCTTTGTTTTAAAGGTAAGAAATACAGATATGGGTAAAGTGGAAAATGAATTGTGCCCATGAATCTACCTCCCAGGTAAAACTCCCTTTTAACTGTTGGATCATATTATCTTGTTACTCTGTAACTTCATTTTCTCTTAATATCTCATGAACAGCTATTTCTATACATACATTAATGGATCTGCCAAATCTTCTTAAATGACTGCATAATAATTTGTGCCAGACACATTTGATGTATTTCACTTATAACTTCCTTGGTACTCACCATAGCTCTATGAGTTAGTACTATAATTATTCCATTTTACAGCTAAAGAAACTGAGTCTGAGAAAGTTTCCCAGGAAGCCGAGGTCACACAGCTGGTAAATGGCAGAGCCAGAATTCAAACCTTGACTACAGGACTCTAGAACTTCAGCTCTTACCCACTGTACCTAGTATGCCATTGCCAAGATGTACCATCATTTGTTTTCTTTAATCCCGACAGACTTTTAGATCGATTACCCCTCCTTATTATTTTGCTGTAATAAGCAAGGCTGCAATCAACATCCTTGTACCCATATCAGCCTCCACTTGTCTAAATCTACTGATTGGATTCATTCCTAGAAGTGAAATTTCAGCGTTAAAGGCTATGAGCATTTTAAATTTTGATAGACAGTGCCAAACCAGTAGAAATTTTGGATTAATCTGCACTCCTACCAACCGCATATGATAAAGATTGCCATTTTCTTTTCAACCCTTGGCACCACTGAATCTACTCTGGCAATGGTCACTGTGTTCTCCTTACTGCCAAATCTGACAGCTTTTTACAGCCTCATCCTGCTCAAAGCTCTGCCATATGTACTCCTGCAGACACACACCCCTGGAACTCTTTCCTTCCTACTATTTCCCTGGTATTTGAAATCTCTTCCCTGGCCCTCCGTCCCTGTATGATCTGTGAATGCCACGGAGTCCTGGGTTCTCCTCTTGTTCTCTTCTCTAAACGCCCTATCTCCCCGTTGTGACAGACTTTTTAAATTGCTGGCCCAACAGCCATTCCCTCCTTCTTCCTTGCTAAAAAGATCTCAACTTGTTTAAGGCTTAAAGTGTCCCACCCGCAGAGATTGAATCATGGTCTAAACCAGTCATGGCTATCCTATTCTTCTTCCTAGATCTTCAGGAGACCATGTGACCTGGTTCTGGCTAATGAGACATACAGAGAAGTGGGCCAGGTGGCTTCAGGGATTTTACTCTCTGATAAAAGGATAGAAGCCTATGAGGAGAGTGTTTCCCCCCTACTAGCCTCATTCCCTCCTATTTGGAACACTGTTGATGAGGGTGAGATGCTTTGAGCTAGTGCAGCCATTTTATGAGCAGGAGGAGCTAGTACAGCCATTTTACAGAACAGGAGAGAAAGGCCAAGTGAGTCACAGAGCCACCGGTGCAGGGACCTGACATCACAGAGCTGCTGAAAGAATGCTTGAGCCACTTGTCTCCAAACTCCTTGCTAAACAATAAATGAACCTACAATAAAATCTGCGATTGGATTTTCTATTTGTTATAACCAAATACCTCCCAACAGATATGTAATGGTCATCTTATCCCAAAATTCTCTACTTTGAAGGTGCCAATCCAAGTTCCTCTCTTGAGCCTTAGAACTACATGATAATAATAATAATTAAGAATAATCACAATGAATAAGTTATCATTAAGTTCCTGCTATGAGCTAGGAACTCTTCTAAAATGCATATATCTCTACAGTTATAGTTAAAACATCACTACTACTCTATAAGGTGTTACTATTATCCCCTATCTTATTAATGAGGAAATGGAGGCACAGAGGGATTAAGTAATTTACCCAATTTCATAAATCTCCTACGTGGCTGAGCTAGGATTCAAACCAGGGCTGTCTGGTTTCGGAGTCCATACACCCAAATATTATATGATGTTATAATGCTGCTCAGTTACCTGGATGACTAAAAGGACCTTGTATTGTATGTGTCCCAAATGGAGCTCATCATTCTTTTCCTCACAAATGGGCTCCTCTTTGAACTCCCCATCTTGCTTAAGGCAGAAATCTGGGAGTCTCTTTGGACTTGTGCTTCTCTCTTCTCCCCCACATCCAATTGGTCACCACATGCTGACAATTCTACCTTCTGAACACATTCTGAACTCTGCTGTGCCTGGCTTACAGGAAATGCCCACGAGTGCAGGCTCTTTACGACTGAGTTGCTTCTGCTTGTCTTGTCTTTCACTGCCCACTGACCTGGCCTGGTCCACTGGCTCTGCTTTTACCTTTGGGGCCTTTGCATATATTGTCCCCTCTGCATCGAATGCTCCGTGCTACACTCTCCCTAATTAATCCTTTTACAACTTAGCCCAAATGTTTGTCCACCAGGAGGCGTCCTCTCATCCCCCCACTTCCATGAATGGTTCTCCTAGAGTGCTCTGCGCATCTCCACCTCTGCCTTTATCATACTGCAGTTTACTCATTTATTTACTTATCTGTTTCTCTCCCCTGTCAACCCCACATCCCCAAACCAGGTTATAAGCTCCTTAGGAGGAGGATACAATATCTCAAACTCAGTCTGGCCCCTTCCCCGAGCCATTGCCCTTCCTCTGTTCTCTATCTTAATTACTGGCATCATTAAACTAGAAATTTCCATGTCATCTCTAACCCCATGAGCCAATTTCTACCTCTGAAATATTCTTTGAATCTAACCTCTCCTCTCCATTCCCAGGTGATTACCTGGATGCGTTAAGGTCTTAGGCTGGAAGGTTATGACAGGGGAGATCTCATTTCCATTTGGGAACAAGTAAGGGCTTTCTGCAGAGCTGAGAGGTGGAGCTGGTCTGAAAGGTGGTTCAAATTTGAGCAGAGGCCCTCGGGCCATTTGTAGATTGACTACATTCATGTATTTTAACACATTTTACCTTTTTAACCCACGAATTAGCAACAAGAACCAACTACTCTAAATAGTACTTTGCCCCAGGGTTATTTCACAAAAAAAGCAAGTTAAAGAATTGTTCAGTAGCTCTGGTAAAGCCTTCTTAAAACCGAGTAGAGTATTAATCAATCAGGCAAGTGATCAATGAAATATAACAAACACAGCATTCAATAAAAGTGAGCTGCTCATTCCAAATAGTCTATGACTCATGAGTTTGATCAATACATTACAAAGATGTAACAAGTATAAAAATACAAGGCGGCTAAAAATACTTAGTTGATGAATTATATCCATTATCAGAATACATACTTCATTCTTCAAGATACTTAGCTAGTCCTGGCTAATCCGACAATTAACTTTTGCAATAGCCAAACAGCAAGTAAAGTTTTGGTGAAGGTATTCCATCCAAGTGTCCAATTTTGCAAATATCTGGAAAGATAGCATGCTCCCATGAAATATGCCTGAACTAGGATTAAGTGGCCCTGCCACTTCATGGCTGGGTGACCTTAGGCAAGTTGTTCAACCTCTGATTCATCTGTAAAATCTGGATATGAACCCAGTTCTGTCTCCATCACAGGGCTGTCATGGAGCTCAAATAAGAGGCTAAATATGAACTTGATTTAAGCACTACTAAGTTCTCTAGAAATATGACGTATGTTTTGCAAAAGGGTCAGTCCATCGGTAAGACAAGCAAAAGAGATGCTTTATTCACAAATTAGTAAACAAAAATAACGATAATAAAGCTAATTTTAAAATTTAGTTAATGCTTACTCTGGAAACAATGATGTCAATTAAAAAATAAAACACTCTGACACTAATTCTTAAAATCAATTGTTTCATTTATTTCATTATTTGGCTGTCCCTATTAATAAACTCATTTAATTAAACTAACTTTAAAAAATGAATTTAACTGTTTTTATTTGTGATCTCAATGGCTTTCAACTCAAATGGAAATGTTTAAAGAAACAATGACATTTTGGGGGCACCCTGAACCAGTTATACCTGGTCATTTGTTCAGTCTATACTTGCAAAGTGGTTTGTATATAACGTATTGCTTAATAATTAATGCTTCCGGAAAGTAAAAATAAATTTCTCATGCGAACACAGGAAAATGCAGCATGTGCCAGGAGGGCCATCACAAACAAAAATGGGGTCTGCCACCAGCCCCAGAATGTACCAAAGTCTCCTCCAATACCTCAACAATCCCTGGGCCTAAAGTCTGCTTTGCAAGGTTGAAATGCCCTGTGTCTGTCGTGGAAGCAAAAGTCTGCTGATCTGCTGTCAGGTGCTGTACAATGCACATAGGTCTGACCGGCCGAATGCAAAACCTGGCACTTAGTAGGTGATCAAGAAGTGTTGCCTGAAGTGAAATGAAAAAATGCACATTATCTTCCACAGATATAAAAGTGTGAGCCAACACCAAGCTTCTTGACTTTCCCCAATTTAAGTCCCCATAGCACTACTAAAATGATCATTTAAAAATTCTATTTTAAAAGCATTAATTTTAGATTAAACCAGATATGAGCCATCTTAAATTCTTTTTGGACAAAGATTGGGTATATATTTATTCTATGATGTCAGTATAAAAAAGTAACAGAAAAAAAAACTTACTCTGAGAACTTGTTTTAAAGCACCCATTAGCAATAAATGAATAGCATGTTCAGTTGACTGCTAATCATATTTCGGCAAAAATAACCAATGCTATAGTTACATGGGCCCTTTTCCAAATAAATGAGTAAGTTGACCATTACATTTTGATATAAATGTCTACCTCAATGCACATACTTCTGCCTTCTTGCTGACACACTGACAGCACTATGGTCTCCATCTGACAGATCTGTTTCACCAGTTAAACCCCCTTGTAGGTCTGCACAAGTGAAAGTACACAGATCACAGAATTTCCATAGTTTTGTAAGTCACTTAGCTGCTTGGTCATTCAGTTAAATGGACTGCATTAAATGAGAGCAGGTGTGAAACGTGCTTAGTACTTGGTACACCTCCCATTCATAGTAAATACTGCTTTTTTTTTTTTTTGGAGACAAGAGTCTTGCTCTGTCACCCAGGCTGGAGTGCAGTGGCACAATCATAGCTCACTGCAACCTCAAACTCCTGAGCTTAAGTGATCCTCCCGCCTCAGCCTCCTGAGTAGCTGGGACTATGGGTGTGAGCCACCACACCTGGCCTGAAACTCTGCTTTTATACCCACAGAGAAAGGAAGTTACTGAGCCATCACCAGCAGCATGTCTAGAAACAGGAAGCTGCTATCAGAGCTCCCTCCTTTCCCTTCCCTGCAAAGGAATATAAAAAGAATCAGTTCCAGAACTGTATGACCCTGGGGATTAAATCATCAACTACCCAGCCCTCTGTAGCTGTCTGCACTAGAACCATGAGAAGGAAAGGCAGTGCTTGGCACTTCAGAGATCCCTCCTGGAGTCCTGGCAGGATGGGCCTTTCCCCAGCCTGCTCTGAGCAAGTCGGCTAAAGCAGGCAAAGCCAAAGGTGACCTAGAGCCTGGGTACGGGCAGAGGAGAGATGTTCCTAAGACCCTGAGCCCCTGACACACTGCGTATGGGTAGTGTGTCTTGCTCCACTCCTAACAAGGGAGCCAACGTGAATGCACATCGAGATATTTCCAATAGTCTCTTGTTCTTTGGCAGTGGAAACACAAAAGGCTTTGTTACTGAGTATAAATTTATACGTAGTTACAAAAGTCAATCAATCACATCTTTTGAATATCAATTCACAAATTATCAAAACTTTAAGCATAATTATACTGCTTAATATAGTAATTCCACTTCCAGGAAACCATCGTAATGAACTAATCTAAAACATAAGTAAAGCTTTTCTGGTTGCTATGGTCTGAATGGTCCCCAAAATTCATGTGTTGAAACTTAATCACCAATTTTATAGTATTAAGAGGTGGGGCCTTTAGGAGGTGATTAAGTCATCAGGGCAGAGCCCTCCTGAAGGGGATTAGCGAATTTATAAAAAGGATCTAAGGGGGGAAGTTTGCCTCCATCATCCCTTCCACCAAGTGAGGACATGGTGTTCATCCCCTCCAGAGGATGCAGCAACAAGACGCCTTCTTGAAAGCAGAAAGCAGACCTCACCAGATGCTGAACTTGCTGGTGCCTTCATCTTGTACCTCTCAGCCTACAGAACTGTGAGAAATAAATGTCTATTGCTCATAAATTACCTAGTCCATGGTATTTTGTTACAGCAGCACAAATGGACAAACAGTGGTCAAAGATTTTTTTGAGTATTTATACTAGTGAAAAACAGGAAACAATCCTTTGACCACACCTCAATGGCAAGAGGGTAAGTGGACTATTTTGTGTCCACTAAAAAGGATTTCTGCCCAGAATTCTGTCTAAGATTTACTTTATAAATACACATTTTGTTTGCAATAGAAAAAACAGTAAAAACAATCTACATGGCCATTTGTAGTAATACCCATACAATGCATTTTTAAAATTTTGTATACTTCTATATCTTTGCTTTATAAAAAGCATGTACTATTTTTATAATTAATACTTTTAAAAGGTATTTTAAAAGACCAGTCACAAAGCTGTATGAGAAGAGACAGGCCTCTGACTTGGTCCCTTGGAAATGTTCCCTGTGTTTTGTGTCTCTTCGTTTATGACTGAAGATATGGCAGGTGTTCCTCCATTTCATCCCAGAGATATAGCATGAGGTGCCAATGCCTGTCACCTGGTGTTCTATGTCATCTCCCATGCACCAGGACACCCCACTCAGGTTTTCCTTCTTCCCCACTGTCACAGACATGGCATCAGACCCTTCTCCTCCCAAACTCCAAAGAATCTCCACTGATTGATCAGAATTGACACAAAACACAAAACCTGCCATAGTCCCTTGAATCTAAGATGCCATTGAGTGTAAGAGGCATTGATGATGAAATAACAGTTTATCTGGGGAAGAAAGAATCCTACATTTCATGTGCGTCTATCAATTATAAGGTGCATTCTGACTTCGGAAATGCTACAGTATTAAAAATGGGCATTTTCGAATCTGTGGAATGCTGTTGTCACCGTCCCTGGACTGTGGCAACCCTTCCTTTCCCTGCCTACTGATGGTCTTCCATGCCTGCAGCCATCTCACTTGTTGTTCAGAAGCTACAACACAGACGCAAGGCACTAGGCTGGGCCCAATGGTCCACTTAGCTGGAAGGTGGAGAAGAGCCAGGACCCAGAAGTCACCGGCAGACTCCAGGAGGTGAGGGCAGCGTGGGCTAGGGGAGGAAGAGGGGCATGTGGGTTCCTCGCACCAAGCTTCTCTCCCAGCATTAACTTCTAATTTGATTACAGTCAGAAGCTTCCAAAGAAACAGCCTTCTCCGATCACTATGCTTAATGCTCCCCTTTCTTTTAAATCCACAGTAAATGGTACGGGCTTTGACTTTCTTTGTCCCCTCTACAGAACACCCAAGAGAAGAAACGCCCCACATGCTTGGGAATCATTGCTCTCTGAGCTTGAGCAAGTAAATAACCTCCCTGGGGCTCTTCCCTCATCTCTAAAACGTTCATCACACCCTTCTCATAGACTGCTTGTGAGGGTCAGAGGTTAAGTACACAGGGACCCAGTATAGAGCATGGTATACAGTGGGTGCTCAGTACATCTAGTGAGCTAGAGTTCGTCCAGTTGGGCAAAGTGGTTGCTCAAGAGGCAGCGTATTCAACAACAGCAATATGGACTGAGAAAAATTTAAGCTGCTTCCCAAACTACATTTGAGCTTTATGTACCCCAGGAAGATCCTACTCAATATCCAGGCGACACCATAAATGGGACTTCCAGCAACTGCAGCTACAAACCCATGCGTGAGTCAGAGTATCTGGGGAAACAAGCCCCTTAATTCCTTCCTCTTTTCTTTTTTTCCCCCCCAAACAGAATGGCCAAATTGGATTAATTTATAGTTTTACTCAGAGAATGGCTCTAAAATGACTAATTATCACTCTGTACTAATAGAGTCAGATTTTTTTTTATTCCAAAACCCAAACCTAGGCTAAAACCTGGCCAAATGGAAGTAGAGTGGAGTGGGCTTGGTCTTCCCAGTCTCTGCTTTCCTCGTGTCCACCCTTCCTGATGAAACAAAGCCAAACTGAGTTTAACGGGTAAGAGGCAGGAAGACTACCTGCCCAGCAGCCTGCACAGTCAGCCTAGGAATTAGCAGCCATTGCTGGCACGGGGGTTTCGGGGACTGCCTGGCTCTGTGTTCCCAGCTGCATCTTCTTCTGAAGGAGAAGCAAGAACCCTCGTTCAGGCTGGAGCAAACCGATTTAGTAACATGTGCGAAATTACATTTGGACGATGGTGTTGCTGTTAGAAACAGACCCACAGGGAAAAGATGTAAGAAATAGCAGAGTACAGTCATCAGGGACCATGTTGTGCAGGGACAAGCAATACCTCCTCAGTAATGCAGCATATGTACATAGGCATATTTTATATTTAATACTAATGGAAAGGTCAAAAACACAGCCATCCTTTTGTTCAACAAACATTAATTAACTACCAAGAACCAATTTTTGTGCTGGGCCCTTGGGATTCCAAGACGACTGAAATATGCTTTGCCCTCAAGGGATTCGCAGTCTGGAAGAGGGACCCAAAGAGGTACAAACAAAAGGGAAATTCTCCCTGGCAGTGAACAGTGGAAGCTTCAGCACAGCTCGGCCTCTACTGTGGGCAGGGAGGGAGGAGGAACTAGACTGGCTCCACCCAGGAAGTGGCTTTGAGCTGAGTCTTACAAGAAGAATCTGTGTTTGGCAGGCCAATGGTCAGACTGGTCATTGCTCCTACCTAGAAGGCTGCAGTATGTGAATGACGCACGGATGGAGAAAAGCCCATTCCCTGCAACAGGGAATAAATGCAGTTTTCACGTCTCCACAGTGAGAAAATCCCTGGCACAATTCAGTTGCTCTATGAGGAATCAGGTGTTAGTCTGGTTCTCAGATAGATCTTACCAGTCAAAAGCTGAGCCCCATTTCAGGTCATAGGAAGGCCTGCTGTGGCACAGTGTCAGCCTCTCCATCTTGGTTCTGTGGCCCTTGGGGAGAGGCCTTGGGCTGCAATCACTGTCACACGAGCAGACCTTGCAGTATCGAGTTCCCAGGGGCAGGGCTGGGAGCACACAGCATTAGGTCACTGGAAGGCCGACGAGCAAGCCCTGCCTGGTACGTAGGAGGCGAGGCATCAACAAATTCCCTCCTGTGACCTACGAGGCCTTCACGGCCTGGCGCTCCCACCACATGGGGCGGTTGATACCTCCCTGTAGTACACTCAACTCCTATTTACTTGCCAGACTCTGCTAAGCAGTGTCCACACATTACGCACCGCAGCCCTCACACACACATCCCTTGAGGATGCTGTTATTATTATTGCCATTTTACACATGGGGAAACTGAGGCTTGGAGAATTGCCCAAAGTCATCTGGTTAAGAAGAGGCAGAAACAGGAATCAAATGTGAGGTATCATATTACAAAGCCTGTGCTCCTTCCTTGTTCCTCACCTCCAGGCCTCCACAAGGAGCACTCTTCCTTCATTCTTCTTCACTCCCTAACTCTTACTGGTCCATCAGATCCAGACCCAGCTATGTTCTCCTCAAAGCCTTCCTCACTCCTGCCTGCTACACCTTTACCTCCTCCACCATGCTGCTAGGATCTAACTGGTGGTTTAATTTTCAGTCGCCTCAGGAGATCCTGATGTTCCTTGTAACATCCACCCCTTTTTCTTCAATGGGGAGCCTTCAGAATCAAGTACGTTCTTCTAATTAGTGTGGGTGGTCAGGGCAGACCAGGACCAAAATATTACACCTGAGTCGTCTTCACTGTTTCATCCTAGCACCTACCCTAGTGCCTTGTAAGCAGGACGAATGCCACCACCCCGTGGGATCTGACTGGGAGAACTGCCCCAGCTCTGGGCTGTGTTCTTGGTGACCATCAGTCCTGAATTCCTTGTTTGAAGGGAGACACAGATTGGGCTTGACTTAGGACAAAGTCAGTATCCAAGAGGGTCCCATCCTGTGAGGAAGGCAGGTCACACAAATGCAGATCAGGCAGAATGGCCATTCCTTGTTCCAGGTATTGGGAAAAGGCTTCCATGTAATGTCTGGGCACCTGGGAGGCGGCTTAAAGTTCACTCCTCAAGACAGGGGCTGGAGATGGCAAGACAGGGAGCCACCACTGTGGTCTGAGAGGAGTCTTTCAGCTCTTCATGTACATGCTATGTTTCTTGCCCTCTAAGAGAGTCAGTCCCTTGGTCTCCAGGGAAGCCATTTTTGGTTTCCAGCACAGGGGAAAGATGCTAACGAAGGTTCGTTCTGCAGAGGCAGATGGGACTACGGTGAGGAGGGGGATGCAGGATCGTGTGAGAGCTGCCCTGCCTTGGGAGGACCCTTGGAGGGCCTGGGAAAAGGAGCCTGTGAGCCCTGTCTTCAGATGTGTTCAGGGCTGTCATGTGGAACATGGGCCATATGACAGTCACTTGTCCTGTAAAACTTGTGCTGAAGAGTGGAAGCTACAAGGAAGGGGAATTCTGAAATATTATAAAAGGAAATTTGCTAACTTCATAGCTGTATAAGGGGGGAATGTGAGGTAGGTGCCAGATCATGAAGGGCCTTGTAAGCTGGGTAAAGGAATCTGGACTGACTTGAGAACAATAGGAAGTTATTAAATAAATAGAGGAATGGAAAACCAGAGAGCAAAGAGGGGAGGCCTGTTGGGAGGCCACGGTAGAAATTCACGAGTGGATTGAGGATTCCCTAAACTGGATGGGGAGTCAGCCATGGACAGGCCTCAGAAAGTTAGAGAAATCCCTATGTAAATGCATTTTTCTGATGAGGTGGTACATAGCTTTCCTAGATTCTGAGACTAAGTACCTCGTTATACGGTCACCCAAGAAAATTGTCCAACACCAAATAATGGGCCATATTTAGAGGTCACAAAGACTAAAATTTGCTAAAATCTGAATGAAGAATGAAAACTAATGTAGAAACCTGCTTTTCAGTAGAGTCTAATGCTCTTTTGGCAGAGCTTCTACAGCTGAATTCAAACCCACAGAGAGTGGAGAGGGCTGAGATCTGCTCTGGGGCCTCATGTGCTGTTCACACTTAGCTTCCCTGGATGGGAGGGACATTCTTTGTGTAATATTTTGGTCCTGGTCTGCCCTGACCACCCACACTAATTATAAGAATGTACTTGACTCTTAAGGGCTCCCCATTAAAGAAAAAGGGGGGATGTTACAAGGAACATCAGGATTTCTTGAGGCTAAGATCCTATTGTAATGCCATTTGCCAAGAGCATTTCATTTTCTCCTGGTTCATGTGCAGTAGATGGAAACACTGAAAGAAGACAGTAATATGTCTTCAAGCTCCAGATAGGTAGGCTAGAGCCAAGTGAGATGGTGTGGTTCAGTGGAATGAGCATAGGCCAAGGATATGAATCCAACTTAATATTTTGCATCTAGAAAAGAAAGAGCATTACACCTGCCTTCCCTGCCTCAGAGAGTTTGGGTTGCTGCAAGCAGATGCAAGGTGATCTATCAAGAAATGGATTCACACTGAGAGTAGTGTGGTGTTTCCCCATGCACATACATGCACATGTGCTTGCACACACATAAACACATTTCACTCATGTGGGTTACCTGCTTGGCCTGTGTCTGTAGGATCTTCCCTTCTCTCAGAAAATCCAGCCCTTCCCCATTCTCCCAACCCCTCATTCTACCTTTAGCCCATCCTCCATCTTCACCTGGCCTCACCTGCTGTCCACGTGCCCCTCATCCTGTCCCTCCTTTCCATCTCCACATGTAGCTCTGTCCACATCTTCCACATCTGTGGCTCTTCCTTCCTAAAACGACCTCCCAGTCTGCTCTTAGCCCTATCCCCCTCTCATTTCCAGACATGGATCCTCTGGCATCTCCCACGTTTCCTGTATACCAGTGTCACCAACCACCTACATTTAAATAGCCAGCCTGAAGTCTGTCTTGAGCTCCCAATTCAAATTCCCAACTGAGAGCAAACCTCTCCAGCTAAATTATCTGTTGGGCCATTTCACATGTGCGAAACTGAGTTGTGACCCTTCCCCCAAACCTTCTCTTCTTCCTATATCTGATCTCAGCCTTGCCGTTATGCCATTATCTCTTCATTCGTTCATGCAGCACAGATTTACTGAGCATCTACATGTGTCAGACAATGTGCTAAGCACTGGCAATATAAGGACTCCTGTCCTCATTTGATGGGAAAGATGGACATTACCGTGGTTGGAATGTTGGTGTCTCCCCCAGATTCATACATTAAAACCTAATACCCAATGTGATAGTATTAAGAGGTGGGGCCTTTGGGAAGTGATTAAGTCATGGGAGCTCCACGCTCTTGAATAGGATCAGTGCCCTTGTAAAGAAGGCCTGAGGGAGCTCCCCTCCCCTTCCTCCATGCGAGGATGCAACAGGAAGGCACCATCTGTGAGAAACAGGCCCTCGCCAGGCAAAGAATCTGCTGGCGTCTTGAGCTTGGACTTCTCAGCCTCCAGAACCATGAGCAATAAATTCTGTTATTTATAAGCTACCCAGTCTCAGCCCAAACAGACTAAGACAGGCATTAATCAAATAGTCATAAATATGAACACAGTTATAATTCGGATATTTCTACAAAAGATACATATGCAATGAGAACATACAAGAGCATATATAACGGTGCTAAGGAAAGCTTTTCCAAAGAAGCAACTTGCAACACATGAGCTCAGATCTGAAAACTGAGTAGCATTTAGTAGGACAAATTGGGTTGGGGGTGAAGGAATGTTCCAAACAAAAAGGAAACATTTCTCTACAAAGGCCCTGGTCCAGGAGGAAATTGGTAGTATCCACAGCCCAAAGAGCAAGGGAAGATGATATGAGATAAGGTGGAGAGTTGTGTAGGAGCCAGACTTTCCTGGGCCTTATAGGCTGCTAAGGAACTTTGTCTTCTTCCTGAAATTAGTGATAACGTTATTTGACTATCTTCGACAAACATTTATTGAACATCTGCTGTGTTCCAGGCACTTTTCTGGATGCTGGGCACACAGAGAATACATCAAGGAATGATACTAAGTCCCTGACCTCACGGAGCTCACATACCAATCACACATGCCACTGAAGGCTGCTGAGCAGAACCACTGTGAGGTACCGAAAGTGGGGGCAGAGAGGTTACTGTGGCTGTTCAGGGGTATGTGATGATAGGCTGGAATAAGACTAGGCCGAGAAGGGAAGAATTTGGCGAATTAGAAAGATACTGACCAGGTACAATCAGCAGCACTTAGTGATGGATTGGCCAGGGGCTGCAGTTTTGTTTATTGTGAGATTTTTAAAGTTGTTATTATTTTAAGAAGGGAGATTCATGAAGGATGAGTCTTAAAACTTGAGCTGAAGGGAAGGATCTTATTGAGAGGAAAAGATGGACCGTACACAAGGGAGAAGGGGTGGTTGGACATTGAAGGTTGCTGAGAAAACAGGAGAGAGTGGTATCCATAGCCTTGGTAGAGAATTTAGCCTTAGGACAGGGAGGGAGAGATCCCTTATTTTAGTAGGAGGAAAGGTGAGGAAAGATGCAGGTAGGTTTATTAACTAGGTGGTAACAAGGTAAGAAGTTCTGGTCCAGGGATTTCCTTTTTATTTTTTCCTATAGAAAAAGTGACACGGTCATTTGTTGAGAGTGATGTGGAAAGAAGTATAGATGAGTCAAAATTAAAGGAAATCAGCATTAACAGAAAGTGGGAGAAAGAACCTTCCAGAGTAATTTAGTCAGATTGCCAGGCAGGTCGAGGGCCCTCCAAGGTCAGTGATACTGCATGGCTGTGTATGGTAGGCAAAAAAAGGTCCCCCAAAGATACAGTCATCCCTCTGTAGCCATGGGGGCTGGGCTCCAGGGCCCTCCCTCAGATACCAACATCCATGGCTGCTCAAGACCCTTATATAAAATAACCTATGCACATCCTCCCATATACTTTACATCATCTCTAGATTACTTAAAATATCCAGTGTAACATAAATGCTATGCAAATATTTGTTATGCTGTGTTTTTTATTTCTATTATTTATCATTGCTGTATTGTTATTTTTTTCTAATATTTTTAATCTGCAGTTGGTTGAATCCGCATCCGCAGATACCAAGGGGTGACTATGTGCTCACTTCTAATCCCTAGAACCTGTGAACATTACTTTATATGGCAGAAGATGTGATTAATTTAAGGATCTTGGAGAGGAGGCGTTTATCCCGGATTATCTGGGTGAGCCCTAAATATCCTCAAATGAGAACACCAGCAGGAGTTTTGAGACAGTGACACAGAGAAGGCCATGTGGAGACATAGGCAGAGACCAGAGTGATGCAGCCACAAACCCAAGACTGCCCACAGCCACCAGAAGCTGCAAGAGGCAAGTGACTAATTCTCCCCTAGAGCCCACAGAGTGAGTGTGGTCCTGTTGACATCTTGATTTTGGCCCAGTGAAACTGATTTTGAACTTCTGGACTCTAGAATCATGAGAAAATAAATTTCTGTTGTTTTAAGCCACCAAATTTGCAGCAATTTGTTACAGTAGCCCTAGGAAATTAACACAATGTTAATCCACAAATCTGCACTGAAATGTGACTTCTCCAGGTGCAGGTTGGGGTGCAAGCACAAAGAAAGAGAAAAGAGTGTCCTCTCAGGGTTGGAGTTTTGCCAGAAGGATGTGAGGACAAGGGACGAGGAAGTTATGGGCTATGGTGGGAGTGCTACTGAGATGATGCGCTTAGATAAGGAGGCAAGAGGAAAGAAGACAGGATAGTGGCTGGATGGGGAGACAGCAGAGGGCTCGACGGACTAGTGGCCCACCACCTGTGGCCGAGCAAAAAGCCTCAGAGTCCTACTCAGCCCTTCATTTGCCCCCTGCATTCAACCAGTCAGTCGCTAGTTCTCTAATGTCTGTGCCATTCAGCTCCTGCCCAGAAGGCCTCATCGCCTCTCACCGGGGCACACTCACTGGTCACAATCTCCTAATCCGCCTTCCTGCCTCTGTTCTTACCGCCTCCAAGCTCTTCTAGACTGATGAGCATTCTCTTCCCAAGAGGAAAATTTAGCCATTTTGTTGTTCCCTAGTCTAAAACTCTCCAGTGCCCCTCTCCCCTTGCCAAAAACCGAAAAACAATTTCTGTCTTCAGTTGCTAAAAGGATAAAGTTCATAGTCCTTCAGTTTCGTCTCATGTTCTAACCTTTGCACTAAATCCAGAATTTCTTGGCATTCCCAGATCTTAGCACACTTTTCCATGCTTTCAACTCGCGGTTCATACTTTCCCCTCTGCCTAGACTGGCCTTTCCTCAGCCTTTGAGATCCAAATAAAGATCAGCTTCTCTCATGTTCCCCTGATAATAATTGCTAATGTTTATTTAGTATCAATGTGGAAGACATCATGTTCATCACTTTCCCTAGAATTATCTCATTTGATTCACCCACTGAAGTAGGTATTATTATTATTCCCACTTTCCAAGGAAGAAGAAACTGAGGCTTAGAGAGGCCTGACAGCAGAGTTGTAGAACCAGGATTTGAATCCAGGTCTCTCAGGCTCTAGAGTTGAACTTTCAACACTCTACGACACTCTACTATGTGACCCCAACTCTAGAACCCCTTTGTGCACAACCCAAAGGCATTGGGATAAGAATTATGAAAGTTATAATAACTGGTATTTAAGCACTTACTATATGCCAAGGACTTTAACGATCATCCTTACAGCTTTGACCTCTTTGTTATTTCTGTTTTCCAGACATGGAAATGAAGACTAAGAGGGTAAAAGTCACACTGTTAGCAAGAGTAGAACAGGGATTTATATCCTGCTACCGAATGTGAAAAGCTCTAGTCTTAAACTATCCTCCGTCTCAGCCCAGGGTCTCGAACATCAAAATGGGCAACAAGTGTTAAAGTGAAGCATGAATGGGAGTCATCACCCTGCAGATGGCACTCAACGCCTTGGGAATAGCCAAGTCTTCCATAGTGCAGAAAAAGGACAGAAAAGGTCACAAGACTGGGTTTGGGGGCACTCAACGTTTAGAGCAGCGGGTCTCAGTGAGGGTGACTTTGCCCCCCAGAGAACATCTGACAATGTCTAGGAACATTTTTTGTTATTACAGCCGGTGAGGGCAGGGGCTGCTACTGGCCTGCAGTGGGTAGAGGCCAGGAATGCTGCTAATCATCCCACAGCGCACAGGACAGCTGCCAACAAAAAAGAACTATCTGGCCCCCAAACCATAAAACTCCTAGAACAGAACACAGGGGAGAGCCTCTTTGACATTGGCCTTGGTAATAATTTTTTGGCTATCACACCAAAAGTTCAAGCTATAAAAACAAAAATAAGTAAATGGGGCTACATCATATTGAAAAGCTTCTGCAAAGCAAAGGAAACAATCAACAGAATGAAAAAGCAACCTATAAGCTAGAAAAAAATAATTGCAAATCACATATCTGATAAGGGGTTAATATCCAAGATTTATAAAGAACTTTTACAACTCAGTAGCAGAAAAACAAATGGCCAATTTGAAAAAAAGCGGGGGTGGGGGGAAGAACCTGAATAGACGTTTTTCCAAAGAAGATATAAAAATGACCAACAGGTATATGAAAAGGTGCTCAACATCATTAATCATCAGGGAAATGCAACTTAAAGCCACTGTGAGATATCACCCCACATCCATAAGGATGGCTATTATCAAAAGGACAAGAGATAACAAATGTTGGTGAGGGTGTGGAGAAAGGGGAATCCTTGTGCACTGTTAGCGGGAATGTAGATTTGTATAGCCATTTGGAAAACAGTATGGAGGTTCCTCAAAAAATTAAAAATAAACTACCATATGATCCAGCAATCCCACTTCTGGGTATGTACCAAAGGAGATGAGATCACCACGTCATAAAGATATCTGCACACCCATGTTCATTGTAGCATTATTCTCAATAGCCAAGATATGAAACAACCTAAATGTCCATCAATGGACAAATGGATAAAGAAAATGCACATACAATGGAAAATTATTTGGCCTTAAAAAAGGAGATCTTGCCATTTGCCACAACATAGAGGGACCTGGAGGACATTATGCTAAGTGAAATAAGCCAGGCAGAGAAAGAAAGATATTGCATGATCTCACTTACATGTGGAATTAAAAAAAAGAGCTCAAATACAGAGATAGAGAATGGAGCATTGGTTACCAATGCAGGGGGCAGAGAGGGAGAGAAACAGGACAAAGGATGCCAAATAGCAGATGTGTAGCATGAATAAGTCTAGAGATCTGATGTACAGTATGAGGACTAAAGTTAATACAATTGCATTATATTAGGCATTTTTGTTAAATAAGTAGGTTGTATCTGCTCTTGTCACACAAAAAAAGTAACTGTGAGATGATGGATACGTTAATCTACTTCACTATAGCAACCATTTTTCAATGTATACGTACGTATCTTATAACGTCATGTTATAAACCTCAAATATACACAATAACATTTATCTAAAAAAAATAGAATTATCTGGCCCCAATATCAACAGGCTGATGTGGGGTCCCACAGTTCCCCACCCCTCACCCCCACTCTACTTCTGTGTTCCTAATGGAAAATCACAGAGTGCCTTGACTGCTCTGTGACCTAGCCAGCTGCAGGCTTGAAACCCAACAGGAGCCTTGAACATTCCCAGGCACTGATAAAGGTATTTAGGCTGTTGCCCAAAACACTGAAAGACACTGGAGCCATCTCTAAGTCAAATTCCTTAAACCCGCATAAAGACTCCACACCCTGGCCCCCTCGCTGCAGACGCACCTAGGCTGGGCACCCCTTTTCACTCGCGGTCCGTCTCCAGGGTCGCTGCAGCACTCTGTAAGCAAGTTCCCCTAATAAATGCTGGGGGCTGATCACCCTGGCATTAGTGCTTCTTTCCTCAGAGTCCCAGCCCCATCTCGGGACAGTTTGGGGCACTCCCTCATGTGGGAACCCCCCTGCCACAATTCCAGCTGTGAGTTCAGTGGGACCAAACAGCTGAGTTTGAGAAACTGAGATTAAGAGGTCAGGGAGAGAGGAGAAGTATATAGAAGCAGAGCCAGAGGCAGAAAGAAAAAATAAATAAAGCCAGAAAGACATGAGAAGGGAATCGGAAGTGGGCAGCCCTCTCTGCGGTGCTGACGGGGTGTGTGTAAGGAGACGATGTAGTGTCCACTGACAATGTGGAGACCGGTGAAGAAAGCGCCAAGGCTCACTTTGGTGGAGCAATGGGGCCACCTCCATACTGGTGGGGGCTGAGAAGTGGACGGACAGCGAAGAAGTAGGGAAAACGTGTAGCGACAACTCTCTTGAGATGCTCGGCTCTGACGGGGACAGAGAAATGAGGTGGTGGTGGCAGGAGATGTGGGGTCCTAGGACGTTTCGGGTGTTTTGCATGCTAGTCAGATACGGGAGGGACTTCCTTCTTTAGCAAGCCAAACCCCTGACCAGCTTCTCAACAGCACCGTGGCTCTCTCTGCCCTTGGGGACACCTGTGCCTTCCCATCTTCCCTGTCCTCCCAGGTTTGCCAGCTCCAGAAACCCCACACTGCCTGTTCACTTGGGTCCTGGGACCAGAGTCTGAAGAGATGACGGAGAAAGTTATTTAATATAAATCCAGTCTGAAAGTACCCCCCCAGGAATAGCTGTTTTCTAAGCTGGGTCTCCCTGTTGCTAGGCAATCCTTCCATCCACCTCTCGTGGGCTCGCCACCTCCCTCCTCCTGCCCTGTGCCATCTCCTCAGGCCTCAGCCCTGCCCTTACCTCTGTGCACATCAGCTCACCTCTGTGTCCTTGAAAAACATCTGTAGAGCGTGTGTCAGGCCAGGCTCTGACCGACATGCTTATATGTTTCTTTAGCGTGGTCTTTGGCGCCCTGGTATCAGATTCACGTGAGGTGCTTGTAAGGGATACAGGGTCCTTGGCCCCGACTCCTCACCCCCTTGGATGTACAGAGGCAAATTATCTGGGTTGGGGCCCATAGAGGTGCATTACAAACACCCAAGAGATTCGGATGTTTACTACAATTTGAAAACCACTGTTATACATTATTTGATTTTCTCAATAATTCTCTGTAAGGGAGATATTACTATTAAAGTCAGAATTATGTGGGGGACATCCTATGTGACCTCTCTCACCTTCCTTCTTGTTCATCATCAAATTGTTGTGTATTTTCACCAGTTTTCCTTGTCTTCCCCCATCTCAAGAAAGAAGCCTCCCATTACCCCCACCAAGGCTGTCCTCTTTAAAGGGTTGTCTTTGATTCGATTCTGGCATTTTGATTTCTCAATAACAAGAGCAATAACATAGCAGTAGTTATAATGGCTACCATTTATTGATTGCTTAGCATGAATCGACTACTTACTATAATATCCTTTTTTATTTATTATTTCTTGTAATCTTCAAATATTTCTTCTCCTTTCTCTCTTTGTCTCGTATTCCATTATAAGTATGTTACATCTTTTGTAATTTTCCCATAGTTCTTAGATATTATATTTCGTTTTGTTTTCATTCTTTTTCTCTTTGCATTTCAGTTTGGAAAATTTCTACTGACATGTCTTCAAACTCACTGATTCTTTCCTCGGCCATGTCCAGGCTGCTGAAGAGCCCATCAAAGGCATTATTCATGTCTGTTACGGTGCTTTTGATTTCTAATATTTCCTTTTGATTCTTTCCTAGAGTTTCAAAATCTTTGCTTACGTTACCATCTGACCCTTACCATATTAATCATAGTTGTTTTAAATTCCCAGTCTAATAACTTCAAAATCTCTGCCACATCTGAGTCTGGTTCTGTCTCTTCAGCCTGTGCTTTTTCCCTGCCTTTTAGCATGCCTCGGAATTCTTTGTTGAAAGCCAGACACGACATATAGCATAAAAGAAACTGAAGTAAATAGGTCTTTAGTGTGAGGTTTTATGTCTACCTGGCGACAAGTTAGGCTGTGTTTAAAGTTTGCTGTAGTCATGGATGTCAGAGGCTTCAATTTCTTCTGATGTCCCCCGGTATCTTTGGTTTTCCCTAGAAATTCCTTCTTAGGTAGAATTTGTGCCCTGCAGCTCTCTTGGTTGTAATCTACTGTTTTTATACTGGAGCCCCGTTGGTGGTAAGGTGTTGGGAAGGGGAGGAAGGCTGTAATCTTAGATTAAATCTCAATAATGTAATGGGCCAGATTCTCTGGTCTGTGATCTTTAGAAGAGTTTATTATCCTCTTTTTACTCCCCATATGTGAGACAGGAAGCCCAGAGGGGACTGGAGTTTGCTAGCTGCCTTCCCCTAGGTCAGATGAGCCTGGAAAAGTAGTTTCCATCTATCTTGCCCAATTATAGAGGAATGGTTGAATATATTATAATTCAACAGTATGATGGAGTATTATAAAGTGATTAAAAATCACATGGAATAATATTTAATTACATTGAAATATACTCATTATATAACGTTCATGAAAGATAAAATAGCATATAAGGCTTTCTATATAATATGGTTCCATTATTTTGTTCAAATGTTATACATATATAATTTTATACACATACTTGTATATATAAAATTCTATGTTTTTATATATAATATATAATCTGGAAAGAAATACACCTAAGTGTTAATAGTGATTAGATTAAAAGATGACATATTTTTATTTCTTCATCACGCTCTGTTTGTATCCTTTTCTGTATTGTCTAACATGAAACACAGGTGTGCTCTGTTAAGAGGACAGATGCTTTGGTCTCAACAAGGCATCTGGTTCCCAGACTAGTGCTTGCTAGAAGGAAAGTGACTTTCTGTCTCCTCTGGTGGCAGCACCAGAGACCAGGGCGTGGGAGCCTGAGGACCCGACATCCATCCCAGGCACTCACGGTGCACACTGCCTCTCGCTCTTCTTCCAAATGATTTGCACATGGCAATTTTAAGCAAGAAAACTAAGTGTCAGCAAGAGATATTAACATCACTCCTATAATAAAATGTATTCTTTTGATTATTCTTTTAGCAGCACAGCTCTGCAGAGGCATTTCACACCAAGTGAGTTCCTCAAGGGGAGGGGTGGGCACAGCGCGTCATTTATTCCCTGCTTCATTTATTTATTTAAGAAAACGTATACTGGGCCCTTGTGAGGCTCTATGTACTTGTCAAAGAAGATACAATGAAACATTAAAATGTGGCACGTTTTAAAAGAGTTGTGAGGCAAGAATAGAATAGTCTTCATGCATACTCTTCCTCCTCACTCTTTGTCCAGTTGCAAACTTCAACCACCCTAAGACATAGCTCAAAAGTTATCATCTCTATCAATGTCTTTTCTATCCTCCCAAATCAGCACTCACTCCCCATTTTCTGTAAATGATTGTTTTCTTATTTGCACACATACTGCAATACTGTTCTTTCTATACATGTCTCTTTATGTCACATGTAGGGAACGACAGTATTTTCCTACAGTAAACAGATGAGGCCACCCCAATATCTAAGGAAATAAATATCTACAGGTGCACGCCGCCATGCCCAGCTAGTAATACAATTTTTAAGAATTTGTGATTTACTCTTATGCAGGCAGTCCAGTCCCTGAATTTCCTGCTATTATACTTTGAACTAACCCAGTTAGCTCAACAAAGAGGGAATCTGTGTCTCTGCCCTGTCTGGCAGCCAGAGACAGATACTCCAGTGTGCTGATGCTGCTATGCTGGAACCTGCTGTTGGAGCCAGAGCAGGTGGCCCCACTCCCTTCTCCTTGGACTGTCTTGGGAGTGGCAGGAACTATAACCCTCACTCTCCCCTGTACCAGGAAGCCCCCTGCCCTCCCCACTAAGTCTAAAGAGGTATGAAGGCAGCATTAAAGGTTGCTTTTGTTGTGTATGCACTCAGAGAGTCTGTGTTCTCCATGTAAAGGCTCACTCATTTAGAAGCAAAATAACCCTCAAAGTTACTTTAGAGCCAGAAATGTAATCTTTAACAAAATTTAAAGACTATTGAATGACCATAGTTAGCAACAACGTATTGTATATTTCAAAGGAGCTAGAAGAGAGGACTTGAATTTTTCCCAACACATTGAAATGGTAAATATTCAAACTGTTGGATACCATAAATACCCTGATTTGGTCATCACACCGTCTATACACAAAACAAAATATTGCGTGTACCCCATAAATACATGAAATATTATGTATCAATAAAAAAAGAACTTTCAAATTTTGTGGTGGTTGTTAAGTCCTCAAAGTTGTTGTATTTGGAGTGAAGGTGTTACACAATGCTATATCTAACTACTTGTTAATCACTATGTCTTTTTTTAATGACAATAGCATTCGTCATTTCTGATTGTCTGCTTATGTTCCAACGGATGACTCGTTGACTTTCTGCCACACCTGTCAGCAACAGAGGTCAATTTGAGGGATGATGACAAGCAGGACACTGCAGCTTCATCTGTTTCTCTCACTACTGTATCCCTAATGCCTAACTCCGCGCCTGGCACCTAGGGGCACTCAACAAATGCTGCTGAAAACATGAACAACTCCAAAGACGACAGCTTTGGTACAGAGAGAAAACACTTTGATGCTAGAGCTGGAGGGGACAGACATGGGGGCTGCATCTCTTAGAAGCAGGAGAGGTAAGCTGAGGGGCATGGACTATGATTCCTTCCCCTCTGACCTCTGAAACAAAGGGTACTCCAGCGCAGTGTGCATTTGCTTGGCACAAGCACAGGACAAGGCAGGGGTAAGGAGATGAAATTTGAGAAAAAAACCGGCATGGCATTTGGACCCTTGAGATGTGAATTTACTTAACCTCTTGGAGACTTAGTTTCATCATCCGAAAAATGGGGATAACAATACTGACCTCCCAAGGTTGCTGTAAGAATTAAGTAGAATAATGCACATAAAATACCTGGCACAGAGACCGCCATCATTGAAAAGTCATAGCAGCCCTCATTTTTTCACTTAACGTGTACACAATGGGATGCAGTGTACACAGTGGTCACAGCAGGGACCTGCAGCCAAACTGTCTGGGTTTGAATCCCAGCTTTATCACTTAGAGCTGGGCAGTCTTAGGAAAGTTACTTAATTGTTCCGTGCTACAAGTTCCCGATCTGTGAAAAACAGGATAATAACGCTTACCTCGTCATGTTGCTCTGAGGATTAAATCAGTAAACGTAAACTACTCAGAACAGTATCTGGCACACAGCACAATATTAAATATTAACTGTCTAATAATGATTGTATGCTAGGCATTTCCGTGTTTCTACCACACGTTGATCCCTCTAGGGGTGGTGGAACCCATGAGAGGATAGCTGGGAACAGACGGATGTGTTGACATGGCGATAGAGGACCTCGCATTAGATGGGCTGGTCTGAGTCTCATTACAACACTGGTTCTCCAACTTGAGCATGCATCAGATTCTCCCTGAATGCTTGTGAAAACACAGGTATGGGGACCCCAGTCTCAGAGTTTCTGATTCAGTAAGTCTGGGCAGGCTTAAGATTTTGCATTTCTAACAAGTTTCCAGGTGGCACTGATGCTGCTGGCCCAGAGACCACACTCTGAGAACCACTGCCGTGTAGCAAGAAAGGATGTCGGGAGTGCCAAGAGAAGGAAGAAGAAAGAATGCATAAAGAGTTAGGAGTTCGAAAACATCTCAAACAGGACTGAGTTATGGACACCAGCAGGAAGAGTCATTTGGTCATTCACTAATTCAGCAAATACCCATGGCTCCCCCAGTGAGCAGGGCCCTGTATTCACCGATCAGCTGCAAGGACAAGAATGAAGCTGAGCGGAAACCACAGTGAGTCGGAGAGGACTATCAATTTGTTCAATTAAACTGGAACAGGGCTGCTATGGTTTGAATGTGTCCCCCAAAGTTCATGTGTTGGACACTTAATCCCCAGTGCAACAGTGTGGGGAAGTGGGGCCTAAAAAGAGGTGATTAGGTCACGAGGGCTCTGCCCTTGTGAATGAATTAACATCATTATCACGGGAGTGGATTTGATATAAAAGCGAGTTCAGCCCCCTCTTGCTCTCTTGCTCTCACCTGATCTTGCCCTTCTGCCTCCCACTATGGGGTGATGCAGCAAGAAGGCCCCTCCCCGATGCCAGCACCTTAATGCTGGACTCCTCTGCCTCCAGAACTGTGAGCCAAATACGCTTCTATTGTTTACAAATTACCCAGTCTTAGGTCTTCTGTGATAGCAGCACAAAATGGACTAGAACAAGCACTAAAAAGAGAAGCTACATCCCCACTAGGCCTGATTCTAAGTCTAAAAATGGGGATAATGGTTCCTATGCACTAGGGTTGTTTTGAGAATTAAACAAAAATAAAGTAAGCTAACTAAACTAAGATAAGATAAACTAAGGTAAAGTAAAGCACTTAGCAGGGTGCCTGGCATATGGTAAGCACCCGACAAATATTGGCTGTTCTTGGTATTATTACTGGGTCACTCTTTCAGGCACAAGCCAGGAGGCTCCTTGCCATAGAAGGACATTGCAATGAACATGGAATTAGGTCTCACTATGCCAAAAGCCTAGAATCCCAGACAACAGAAAAAAATTTTTAATCACAGGATTCAAAATTACAACCTGGCCACAAGGGATTAGAAGATGTCCTTGGAGAGGGAAGGTATTTTGGGGGAGGGTCCTCTGTGGAGCCCACAAATTGTACCAGAGTCCCCATCAGCCAGCCAGGAGTGTTAAGTATTCTTTCTGAGGCTTTTTTTTCCTCTTAGTTTGCAAATGCCAGCTAAAACTGAATTCCAGAACAATGGAAATCCGAGATGAGAAACAGTTACAGCAAATTTGGCCAAGCCTCCTCCTAGGATCACCCCAGTCCTTCTGGGACATGTTCTGACAACTTGCCGGCCCTTTTTTAAACCTCTGAAAGGGGACGATGTTCCTTACCACTTCCCTTGGAATAATATTCCACAGTGAAATATGACTCACTGTCAGGGCCCTTTGCCTTCGAGATTCCCTTTCTTTTCTTGACCCACTTTCGTCTTACTCTGCCCTTTTGTACCAAGTCAAATGAAGCCTCCCCTTAAGGAGGTTGCTCTGCAAGGACTGACATTTAAAGACCATCACCACCTCTTAAACTTGGCCCTGTTCATTTAGCCAAGCAAAGCATGTTTAATTCTTTTAATCTTCCCTCATAAATCAATCTCTACATTCCCTTAATAGTCCTTCTCCTATGCTTTGAACTCCCTCCAGTCTGGCGGTCCTGAGCTCTTGTTCCGTTTATACTTGAGAGTTACCAGTCAATCACGAAATGCCTGTGCAGGGAACACAGCTGGGCCGAGCCAGGGCTGCCAGTGCTCTCCCCATGCAGGACTGCGTGCTGCCAAAGGACACTGTGGCTCAGGGAACATCGTGATCTGCTGGGACAGAGTAAGCCCTGCCTAGTGGCCAGCCTTGCTCAGATAGGCTCACAGTGCTGCTACCCACTCCATTATGGGTCTTTCAACTGGGCTTGTCCCACCTGGCCAACGGTCAAGGGAACTGCATGGGAAGCCACCAGAGACACTTGCACCTGTCCGGTTTCCACCTGTAACCAGGCCACAGAGGATTATGAGATAAGCCCAGGTAGGGTCTTACCTGGAAGGTCCCAGCATGGTCTTCTTCCTTATCACCCTCTCTGCTCTCTTTGAGGGCAATTAATGTGAATCCTCTGAAGTAGGAGGGAGGAGCAGCTGAAAGTGTTACTGTGGAGAGAGAAGAAAGCAGGTTTTAAGCATAGGAATCAACTGCCTTCCATTTGTCAAACAGGATGGGCCTGAGTTCTCCATCAATATCCCAGACCTGTGGGTCAGAGGGGCAGTCGACAGTGGGAAAGTCTCATCCATTGAGCAGAGAACTATCACCCTCTTCACCCAGCTCCCTCTTAGCTTTCAGAACCTGCTAAATGCCTGAGCTGCTGTCTTACTTGGGAATTCTTGAACCATCCAGGGATGCCAATTTGATAAAGATGGTCCCTGGTTGGAAACCCCAATCTTGACAATTATCTAATATTACATGTCCGTTACACTGACCTAAGAAAAACCTAGCTCTTCACAGCACAAACTCCTGTAGGATGGTCTTTGTGGGAGAGACTGGTATGTGTTCTCCAAAACATGCTTCATTTTTTCTTGTCGAAACTAAGCTAGACCACATTTCCCAGCCTCCCTTGCAGTTAGGTCAGCTTATGCCTAAGTTCTGCCAGGGGAAGGCATGGACAGACATAATATACAGTAGTTCCCCCTTATCTGCAGGGAATACATTCCAAGAACCCCAATGTATGCCTGAAACCACGTGTAGTACCAACCATATATATACTATGTTTTTTCCTATGCATACATATCTATGATAAAGTTTAATTTATAAATTAGGCACAGTAAGATATTAACTGCCTGCATTAAAGTGCTAAGATTGTGCGACTCTGGACTTCAGATAAGGAATTATAGACTATTAGAACTTCAAGGCATCTCAAGTATCTTATAATCCAGTTCTCCAATTTCACAGATAGGAAAGCAAGACACAGGGAGGCCAACAGACACCCAACGGTCATAAGACCATCCAGAGGCCGACTTAGGGCCAGAACTGAAGGCCCCCTCTCCCCAGTTTAACATGGCTTCACATACCAAATAATGTTTATGGATCTTACACAAGTGTTGACAAATCATTAATTTTTAAACTTTAAAAATCAATTCATTTAACATATAATATGTATGCAATTGTGACAAACAACCTCCTGTTGGGGAGGAGCATTTAGTCTTCCAAACACTAAAATTCATTCTAGTTCTGAAAATGAAGCACCCTAACATTCCAAAAACTAAAGCCATCATCTTGGATAATGTAGCAGCAGTTCCTGAGCCACCAACACGATGATATCATGGAGAAGAGCTTTAAGACAAAGATTGCAAATGTCATGCTGTGATTGGCCAGTTCATCCCACAAAAGTAAAGGAGCATTCTGATTGGCTACTGATGTCTATAAAAGATCAGATAGAAAGTAAGGAAGAAAGAATGAGGAAAAAAACAAGTAAAGAGTAAGAATCGTGTGGTGCTCGGCAGTGTCAAGCAAAAATGGTGGTTATGATGTCAGGAGACAGAGCTGGGATCTCTGAGGGTCAGACAGACAAACAGCCCTAAGGCAGTCTAAGGGTCTCTAGGATGGGGCTGGCCATTATACACAATTCTGGGGGAAGGGGAGCAGAGGACAAAACAGAAAACAGTAAGGGTACTTGACCCAGATTTCCTCAAATGCCTTTTCACCATTTTAATGTGACCCTGGCACTGATGTCCCTTTGCCTCCAATGACCAGCACCTGTGGCTTTTTTCTAAAGGACTGTCCTTGGGTTACTGGAGCCTACTCAGCCTAATACGAAAGGTCCAGCTCCCTGGCACCAGGTGGGGACCACTATGAGGGGCACTTTACACTTCAAAATGGCCCTACAAGATCAACCTGAAACTCACCTGGGATCATAGGCTGGCAGGGCTTCCTCCTCATCCCTGTCCTGCTTCCCCCACTCCTTCACTGGTTTCCCCTAGGAACACTTCCTTAAAAAATCACTTGCATCCAAATCCTCATCTGAGGCTTTGTGTTATGGTTAAAATGTGCCCCCAAAAAGATATGTCAAAGTTCTAACCTCTGGTACTTGGGAATGTGACCTTTGGAAATGGGGTCTTCGCAGATGTAATTGGCTCAGATGAGGTCATACTGAATTAAGGTGGACCCTAAATGCAGTATGACTGGTGTCCTTAGAAGACACAGAGACATACAGGGAAGAACACCACGTGATGTCAGAGGCAAAGACTGGAGTGACGCATCTATAAGCCAAGGAACCCTGAGGATTGTTGGCAACCACCAGAAGCTGGCAGAGAGGCACGGAACAGACTCTCCCTCAGAGCATTCCAGAAGGAAACACCGTGATGCTGGATGCCTTGATTCAGACTTCTAGCCTACAGAACTATGAGAGAACACATTTCTATTATTTTAAGCCACCAATTTGTAGTATTAATGATATGTACAGCAGCCCTAGGAAATAAATACAATCAGCTTCTGGGGAACTCAACCTAAGACAATCCTACTCCACAGCCATTGCCTGCATGATAAAGTTCAAAATCCATAGACCAAAAGCCGTCGGACTCTGCCTCTCCAGCCTCGCCAACCACAGTCCTGTTCCCCGGCTGCACTACCTTTCAGCCCTGGGATTCACCCACTGGCAGTTTCCTGAAAAGCCACATCATTTCACCCTACAGTATTTTTCACCTGCTACTCATATATATGCCTGGAATGCTCGCCTCCTCCATTCCTGGCAAACTTCTTCAGAAATCAGCTAAAGTTCCACCTTTTGTGTATGTTTCCTCTGACTTCCCCATAAAGACCTGGGTGCTCTTTTTCTTGGACTCTATTGAGATTTAAAAATACCTACATAATGGGCATAGTAACAGCACTTACCTCAAAACATCGGTGTGAGATATAAATGAAGTAATATCTGTAAAATCCTTAAAATCATGCTTTGGCATATAATATTAACTCTTATTATTATCAATGATGAGATTGTCACATTACATTATATTTTGTGTTGATGTGTTTGTTTACTCATTCATAAGTCCTTCAAGGGCAAGAACCACATCTGAACTCAGCACAGTGATCAGCACAGAGTTGATGTCAATTAAACTTACTTAAACTGTTACTTAAACACTAATTCCTGGACTGGTAGACTCAGTATTGTTAAAGATGTCAATTCTCCTCAAAGTGATCTATAGATTTAGTGCAACCTAAATTAAAATCCCAGCATGCTTTTTGTGATATCGACAAGGTGGTTCTAAAATTTATATGGAAATGCAAATGGCCAGGAATAATCCGGACCGTCTTGAAGAGTAGTGTGAAATTGGAGTGCTTACCCTACCATAGATCAAGACTTACATGGCTACAGAAATTAAGCCAAGGGACCATCACAAGGAAAGAAAAATGGGCCAGTTGAAAAGTTTAGGGTCCAGAAAAGTTCCACAAATATATGGAAACTTGATTTATGATAAAGGATTGGGCCAGTTGAAAAGTTTAGGGTCCAGAAAAGTTCCACAAATATATGGAAACTTGATTTATGATAAAGGATGTTCTGCAGAGCAGTGGGGAAAAGATGATCTTTTGAATAAATGGTGCTAAGACAACTGGATAGCCACGTGGAAAAAGATGCATCTTGGCCCCTACTGCACATCATACACAAAATAAATTCCACATAGATTGTAGAACTAAATGTGGAAATATAAAAAGTTTTTGAAAGTAGCATAGGATAAAATGTGAATGGCCTTGGAGTAGGAAAGATTTCTTACATAGGACATAAAAAAAGCACTGACAATAAAGGAGATGTATCAACGGGGTGATATCAAACTTTTGCTCATCAAAAGACACCATTAAGAATGAAAAAGTGAGTCACAGTATGGAAGAAGATATTTGCAACCATATAAACAGAAATTGACTTTTATCCAAAATATATAAAGAATTCTTTCAGATCAATAAGAAAAAGACAGATAACTCAAGAGAAAAAAATAGGCAAAAGGCATGAACTAACACTTCGCAAAAAAAGGCATCCCATAGCCAATAAACATGAAAAGACTCTCAACCTCATTAGTTAACAGGGAAATAAACATTAAATCTATGATAAAATAATACTACATATCTATCAGACTGACTAAATGTAAAAGAATTAACAATATCGAATGTTGTGAACTAGAACTTTCACACACTGTCCACAGAAGTGAAATTAACAATTTTTGCTAGGCTGGGCACAGTGGCTCATGCCTGTAATCCTAGCACTCTGGGAGACTGAGGCTGGCGGGTTGTTTGAGCTCAGGAGTTCGAGACCAGCCTGACCAAGAGCGAGATCCCATCTCTACTCAACTAAAAATATATAGAAAAAATTAGCCGGGCATGGTGGCGCATGCCTGTAGTCCCAGCTACTTGGGAGGCTAAGGCAGTAGGATCACTTGAGCCCGGGAGGCTGAGGCAGTAGGATCGCTTGAGCCCGGGAGTTTGAGGTTGCTGTGAGCTAGGATAACACCACGGCACTCACTCTAGCCAGGGCAACAGAGTGAGACTCTGTCTCAAAAAAAAAAAACAATTTTTGCTGGAAAACTCGTTGTAGTTTTTACTGAAGCTGAACGTATACATAGCCTATGACTAAAAATACCACCCTAAATCGACGCAAATGCATACATATGTGCACCAAAAGACATCTAAAAGAATGTTCATAGTAACATCATTTGTAGTAGCACCCAGCTGGAAACACTCGAATGTCCGTCAGCAGTAGAATGGATATCCAGCTTGTGGCATATTCATATAACTGAATGCCTTACAGTAAAGAGAATGAACAAATACTGCCACACACAACATGGATAAATCCCATAAGCATAATTCCAAGTAAAAGAAGTCAGGCATAAAAGAATACAAATGGTATGATTACATTTATATATATTTACATAAAGTTCAAAACGAGGCAAAGCAATCTATGATGCTAGAGGTCAGGACAGTAGTCACGTGTGGGAAAGGGAGGGAGTCCAACCTGGAGGGGGCACAAAGGATGTTATTGGAGTGTTCATTGTGTTCTATTTCTTTTTTTTTTTTTTTTTGCTTAAGCAATTTTTTTAATTGATGCATAATAGATGTACATAGTTTTGGGGTACATGTGATAATACATTCATATAATTTGTATAGATCAAATCAGTGTATATGGGACATCATCATCTTAAATATTCACCTTTTCTTTATGCTAGAAACATTCCAGTTATTATCTTCTGGCTATTTTGAAATGTACAATCAATTATTGTAAACTACAGTCACCCTACTCATCTATTGAGTACCAGGTCTTATTTATTCTATCAAACCATGTATTTGTACCCGTTCACCAACTTCTCTTCATCCCACCTCCTTTATCCTTTCCCAGCTTCTGGATGTTCTATTTCTTGATCTGGATTCTGGTTACATAGGTATATTTAACATGTGATAATTCACTAGGCTATATGGTTTGTGAACTTTTCCATATGTGAGTTATATTTTGATAAGAAGATTACTGAGCAATGTTTCTGAGTTTTGTTTTGTTTTGAGACAGGATCTCACTCTGTCACCCCAGCTAGAGTGCAGTAGCATGATCATAGTTCACTACAACCTCAAACTCCTGGGCTCAAGCGATTCTCCTGCCTCAGCCTCCCAAGTAGCTGGGACTATAAGCACACACCACCATACTGGCTAATTTTTCTATTTTTTTTT
>NW_012150174.1:5870154-5870995 GCF_000956105.1 Propithecus coquereli
AAACTTGATTTATGATAAAGGATTGGGCCAGTTGAAAAGTTTAGGGTCCAGAAAAGTTCCACAAATATATGGAAACTTGATTTATGATAAAGGATGTTCTGCAGAGCAGTGGGGAAAAGATGATCTTTTGAATAAATGGTGCTAAGACAACTGGATAGCCACGTGGAAAAAGATGCATCTTGGCCCCTACTGCACATCATACACAAAATAAATTCCACATAGATTGTAGAACTAAATGTGGAAATATAAAAAGTTTTTGAAAGTAGCATAGGATAAAATGTGAATGGCCTTGGAGTAGGAAAGATTTCTTACATAGGACATAAAAAAAGCACTGACAATAAAGGAGATGTATCAACGGGGTGATATCAAACTTTTGCTCATCAAAAGACACCATTAAGAATGAAAAAGTGAGTCACAGTATGGAAGAAGATATTTGCAACCATATAAACAGAAATTGACTTTTATCCAAAATATATAAAGAATTCTTTCAGATCAATAAGAAAAAGACAGATAACTCAAGAGAAAAAAATAGGCAAAAGGCATGAACTAACACTTCGCAAAAAAAGGCATCCCATAGCCAATAAACATGAAAAGACTCTCAACCTCATTAGTTAACAGGGAAATAAACATTAAATCTATGATAAAATAATACTACATATCTATCAGACTGACTAAATGTAAAAGAATTAACAATATCGAATGTTGTGAACTAGAACTTTCACACACTGTCCACAGAAGTGAAATTAACAATTTTTGCTAGGCTGGGCACAGTGGCTCATGCCTGTAATCCTAGCACTCTGGGAGACTGAGGCTGGCGGGTTGTTTGAGCTCAGGAGTTCGA
>NW_012150174.1:5872396-5947889 GCF_000956105.1 Propithecus coquereli
TCTCCCGCCTCAGCCTCCCAAAGTGTTAGGATTACAGGCGTGAGCCACTGTGCCTGGCCAAGCAATGTTTCTGAATGATAAATATCCATCCTTTTGCACATCTGTACCGTGTAAGTTAAAGGGCTAATCATAAACTCAGCTTCTCAGAATGCTGCATTCCTGTAGGTTCTAGAAAACTAAGGTTTTACTCCCTTATTAGATACAACACACAAGATGGAGGCTCTGGAGGCTGAACTCCGTGTGTGGTTTCAGTCCGTAATTATCACTGGTGATGATGCTATTACACAGTATAATTTGAAGGAAAAGAAGAGACTATTCCTCCAGAGAACTCCATTATATTACTTCCTCCTAAAAAGCACAAATGTGCAGCATGTTCTGAAGCCCAGTAATGACCAAAGATGACTGTTTGGCAGTAAATAATAGAAACTTTTCTCTAATGACTCCTCCCAAGTGCCTCCCAAGAGAGGCCATTAAGAGATCCAAGAAATTCAAGAAAAATGCTTATGAGGGATTAAAAAAAAAAAAAAAAGGAAGGCCATTCAGAGCCATCCTGTGAGGACATACAGGGAACTGGTTAAGAGCAAAGATTTAGGATTAGAATTCCAGAGCTACCTCTTATTAATTATGTGACCTTTGGCAAGTTACTTAACCTCTCCGTTTCCTCATTTTTTAAAAGAGGTTGATGATATTGCCTTTCTTATAGGAATGTAGAGTGGACTAAATAAATATTTATCACAGTGTCTGGCACGTGTAAAGGGTTCAAGAATTGTAAAGGATGATGATGACAGTGATGGTGGTGATGGTGGTGATGGTGGTGATGGTGGTTATGGTGCTGATGGTGGTGATGGTGATGGTGGTGATGGTGATGATGACAGTGGTGGTGATGGTGATGGTGGGGATGGTGATGGTGGGGATGAAGAAGATGATGAAAATGATGATTATCATGATAAAAAATCATGGTGTCCGCCAAGCTGATTAAATAACAAAGTGTTTCAAAGAGCTGGTCCTCAGGGACAATGATTGAACCTCCAAAGGAAAACTCCAGTAGGTGCCAATGAAGGACCATTCAGAGGACTGCAATGGAGGTAACTGTTTTTAGGGTAATCCTCACAAGTTCAGGTTATAGGTAGATTTGGATAAGTCCTTATAATGAACCAAGTCTTCTAATAGCCCATTACACTCAAGATAGAGTGCCCTGTGGGAACCTCCCTGTCCCCCCACCCTCACACAATACCACTTAACACCTCTTTTCTTGAATGCCTCTTACCCAATTTTAATTAAATATGTGTTTGTGACATTATTAAATACCTATCTCCCCTAATAACCTGTAATCCCAGAGACCAATTCTGTCTTGAACTCCACCGTGTCTTTAGCACCTAGCATACTTCTTTATACATAGTAAATGTTCAATAAATACTTGTTGAATGAATGAATGAAAAAGGTTTCATTTGTCTTCAATTCATAGCTTGCTCATTCCTACCCTGGTCCCTCTTCTAAAGTTCCCATGAATTACCTTGCATAAAGTACTGGTTCTGTGCCAGCCCAGTGTTACGTCCCTGAAGACACAGAGAAAAAGGACATGGGCTCTGCTCTCTAGGAACACACAGTCTAATAGCTGGGAGAAAAAAAATACATCAACAGAAATTTTTCATAACATGTGATGGGTGTTATGGAGGTATTAACAATGAATTCTGGGACCCCAGAGGACGGAACATCTGAGTCCACCTGGGCAAGTTAGAGGAGGCTTCAAGGAGGAAATAGCATTTATGTTACAAATTACATGAAGAACAGTAGTTTGTCCAGTGGACAAGAAAAGCAACAGCATCCCAGGTGGAGGGAAAGGCATGATGGGCTACTCTTCACCCTGGAAACCCTAACTAATTCTGTATTTCATAAGCTGCATGCTGGGTGATAAAAGGCTAGGTAAGGAAGATGAGGGGAGGGGCAGAACAATCAAAGGCCTTTAATACCTTGCTAAGAAGCATGGACACCACCCAGAGGTGATGGGGAGACCCTGAAGGGTTTGAGCTAGGGAATGTCATATTCAGATTTATGGTTTAGGAAGATCAGGTTGGAGGTTGTGTGATTACTGAATTACAGCCTTGCCCTAAAAGTTCAGTGGTAAGGGCCTGCGCTGTTTGCATGAAGACTGTATCTCACAGCAGAGCCCGGCCTCAGATCCCCAACCAGGGCAGGGTTCACCCCATCCTTGGGTACACCTGCCATATGAAAACTCCAGCCCCACCTAACTCCCAAATAGCTTTCTGGGTCTTTAAAATATTGCTATGTCAACCATCTAACAAGAACTCTAATGAACTTGTACCCAACTCATCTTCTATGCCCAATACCCTCATTGGATCTCATCCAGTTCCACACCGCCTCCCAACTCCACCTCTTGGGTTTCAGAATTAGAACCCTAACCTCAGCGACAAGGTCTCGAATCAGGTCCCAGCTCCATCACATGACCAGCCTTTGCCATCCATCTACCTGCTGTGTGTTACTAAAACGTTCCAGTCTTCATGCTGCACACTCAACCACAGTGAACTTCAGCTTGTGCCTTAACTTATAACATGGAGTTATGAAGACTGTTGGGGCATTAAGTAAGCTGTAGTGGTCCCCTCCCTCTTTTGCACAACTTCCAGACCTCTGAGGAGCTGCAACTCACATGCTTCACTGGGAAACTGGCAGAACAATTCAGCCCACCCATGTAGGATCATCCAAGGGAAGACGTGCCGATGATGTGATGATGTGCTGGCAGATAGGAAGACAGGGCTAATGATCCTAAAGTGAGCATGTGTGTGTGCTGGGGTCAGACTATGCTGCTGCCCTAGTGACCTTCAGTCAGTGCATTAGCATTCCCAGGCAGACATGAAATAGCTCCCATTCCAAATTAAAGATCATGCATATTTAAAATTGGAAGGGCAGTTTTCCCATAATGTATGTAGCTAACAGAACTGGTTTAAAATTCCTCTCTGTTTACGATGTGTAACTTTGGGCAAGTTACTTAAAGCTCCCTTGGTCTCTGTTTCCTTACCCATAAACTAGCAGTAATAGTATTTACCTTATGTTGTCATTAGGACAATTACTGAATTTATAATAGTAAGTATATAAATATGTTTGCTAAATCAATAAAATACACTAAAAAATAAATCAGTCTCCTCTGCGAAACACGAATCATAATTATCATGTCATGGATTTGTCATGAGGACCAAAGCAGACGATGCAATGAGGCACATGGCCTCATCTCAGTAAACGTTAACTCCTTCCCCCATGTGTTAGCTCATTCCAGGATAGCTCAGATCCAGATGAGCGGATCCTGAGCTGAACCGTGTGTGGACGGGAAGAGGAATAACGGGAAGATGTTCCTGAGGAAGTGGAGACACGTCAGCCAAGAGAATACAGCTAGGAACATGGATGAGGACAGGAAGCCCTAGGGGACTCCCACTACTTCCCCCCCGACCATGTGATCGCTGGGACTGCCCTTCCCAGCCCCACAACCCCAAGACACCAAGTCACAGGAGTCACTGTGACCCAGATCCAGTCTATCTCCACTCGCCATTCCCCGGAATGTGTGACCCAAGCTGGACTAATGAGACTCTTTCCCTGGGATGCTTCGGTTTAGAGTGAGGGGGAAAAGGGCTTTTCTTTTAGTCACAGAGCTGTCTAAGAGGCTTTCCAGTGGAGGTTGTTGGCAGCTATCCTCCCTGTCATTTGGAGAGAGTTCATCTGTAGTAAGGAAAAGTGAAGACAACATACAAAAACAAGCCAAGAGATAAAGGATGGAAGGAGCAAGACAGAGAAGGTAGAAGAGAGGAATGGAAAGAATAGTGTGGAAAAGAGAGAAAGAGAGAGAGAGGGAGGGAGGGAGATCTAATGACCCTATTTAACTTGCTAGATCCATTTATGCCTGAAGCCAGATCCACCAGACTTTGTAAATATGGGAATCAATGCATTCTCTCTTTTGCTTTAGTTAGTTTGACTTTGTTCCTGTCACGTACAATGGAAAGAGCCCTGACTAATATTGAAGCAAAGAAAGAAAATAATGTGCCTAGACTATTCGAATCATCAGCAGGTTAAGGGAAAAAGTACTCATGACTATGGCCAGGCTCGGTGGCTCATGCCTGTAATCCTAGCACTCCAGGAGGCTGAGGCAGGAGGATTGCTTGAGCTCAGACCAGCCCGGGCAAGAGTGAGACCCCGTCTCTGCTAAAATTAGCCAGCTGTCATGGTACGCACCTATAATCCCAGCTACCCCAGGAGGCAGGTCACTTAAGCCCAGGAGTTTGAGGTTGCAGTGAGCTACGATGATGCCACTACACTCTAGCCGGAGCAAGACTCTGTCTTTAAAAAAAAGGAAAAGAAAAGAGAAAGAAATTGAACCTCCTCCTCACTTCTCCCCTTCATATTCTTAAAAAAAAAATTTAAAAGAAAAGTATTCATGACTATCAAAACTATTTAACTAGATGTCAGCTTTAGGGAAAGGCCCTAAGGGATGTCAGAGGGCTCTGTCCTGCTCAATATTCTCATTGATCAACTTCTTGGATAAAGATGTACAAGACCTACTTATCAAAATTGTGGAAAATCCAAAATTAGATTATGTGGATAAGTCACTCAGTGACAGAATCCAGATTCATGCATGGTCGGCAGCTGCAGGGTTGGATGCAAACATCCTGGTTTAAATCTAATGAAGAATCATGTCAAATCTCATGTTCAAGGACCAGTTACACCAGTCTAGATTAAGGAGGGCAGCAGGCCTTCCCAGCAAATAGCAAGAATTTGAGTTGGCTGCAAGCTCAGTGCAATTACAGAGTTCAACACAGCTGCCAAAACAGCAAACACAAGACCTGGCAAGCTTAACACAAGCACAACGTCCGGGACAGGGAGATAATCATCCCACCGTACTCTGCCCCTAATGGGGCACATCTGGAGTACAAAGTACAAGGGGACAAGAAATAGTATCCTATAAAGCAGCGGCCCCCAACCTTTTTGGCACCAGGGACCAGTTTCATGGAAGACAATTTTTCTACGGATGGGATGGGGATGGGGGTGGGGGTATGGGGTGGCAGAACGCTGCAGCCTGGTCCCTAACAGGCGGCTGACCAGTACTGGTCTGTGGCCCAGGGATTGGGGACCACAGCTATAAAGAACGGTTAAAGAAATGGGGCATTTTAGTCAGAAGAGGAGCCATAACAACTATGTATCCACAAATATCTTGAGGGCTGACATATGGCCCAGGGGAGACCTTACTGTGCCTGACACCAAAGGACAGAACCTTGGACAGGTGTGGAAGTTACATGGGAGGCAGACTTCGGCAGCAGAGAAGTACAACCAGGCCCGCCCTGGCTCAGGTTTCACCAGTGTGTGAGTATGCCACCTAAAGAAAGCTCCCAGTTCTCCTCATCACCCTCTTGCCAAGCAGGGGAATGGTGTGGTTGTGCCTGCTTTGGGGACATCCCGCTGGCCACTCAGTGGTGTTCTGCAGTGACAGGATAGAGCAGGATGTGATCCTGTGCTGAGGTATGGGGGTGTGGGCAGCTCAGGAGGGGACAGTGGTGAGGAGGGAAGCGTGCACATAGAAAAGGGGCCACCTTTGGGCCACATTCTCTTTGTGTCTCATCTTCTTGCTTTGAAAGAAAAAGAGAAAGAATATAAGATTCCTGGAATCCATACAGCCCTAATACACAGCTAGGTTTGGAAACTACCACAAATGACCCACAAAGTGCTGGTTCCAGGGAAAGTCACTTTAATAATTGGTGACTAGGTTTGATGGATCAACAATCCCCTTAGCCCTGCTTCTCCAGAAACTCAGAGCCAAGGTCTGAAGTTGGCAGCTCCTTCCTTTTGCCCTTTTGCCTGCGTTGCTTTGCTTTTCACTCTGCAACATCGATGTTCTAACTTTCCAGCATCCTCTTCCCTCCCAGTGGTCTGTACTCTGGACTCAGCCCGCCCTCAACCTCCGGCCAGTGCCCCCAGGGCACTGGGCATCCTTTCTCTGCTGCCACCGCCTGGATCTTCTTGCCAGCTGTCTGCCACCCCTTGGTGCTCACCCTTCTCTCTGGCTGAAAGAGGACCAATTTCCCCTTCTTCCATCCAGCTCTCTTAGAGAGAGACCTCACACCAGGGTTCTTGGGGTTTAAATGATACATTAATTTTTTCCAACAAATAATGATTTACAGTCTGCTACATCCAAGCACTGTTCTGGGTGCTGGAGATAAAATGGCAAATAAGAAAGACAAAGTCCTTGCTATCATAAAGCTTGTATGCTAGCTGGAGGAGACAGATGATAAACAAGATAATTTCACTGGGTTTAAGGCTATGAAGAAAATGAAATCAGGCAAAAGTGATGGGAAACATAAATTGGTAGTCAGAGAAGCCTCTTTAAAGAGATTAACTTAAAAGACAAGAAGGCAGCCATACAAAGATCTGGGGACAGCCATTCTAGGCAGGAGAAGAGCAAGTACAAAGGCCCTGGGGAGGGGATGAGCCTGGTATGTTTAGAAAATTCAAAGGACAATGTGCTGTAAGGAGGAGGAGAAGGAGGAGGAAGGGGAGGAGGAGGAGAGGAAGGAAAAGGAGGAGGAGGGGAAGGAGGGGGAACAGAAGAGCTTCCTGCAGCACCTAGAACCACTGTTCAGTTATTATGTCCTGCTTTTGAATCTGCCCACCTTCCCACTCTCCTACCTGACACATGGTGATTTGTTCTTGGAACCCTTCTCTGCCCTTCCCCCCTCTCACCCAGTCTCAAGACATATGTGCAAATATCTAAACCACAACTGTAGATAAGGTTCAAGTTATTTCCCACGAGTCTCCTGGGCCTCGAGCAAATCAGTAGATGTGGGCTGGCCCCTGTTTAAGTTTCCCTGAACTTTTATATTCTGTGAAAGTTAGAAGCCTTG
Source organism: Propithecus coquereli (assembly GCF_000956105.1). Lineage (NCBI taxonomy): Eukaryota > Metazoa > Chordata > Mammalia > Primates > Indriidae > Propithecus > Propithecus coquereli. The sequence continues at coordinate 5,879,293 of NW_012150174.1, forward strand.
CCTACATAGCCCTCGCAAAGGACTTCTGGTGGTGTTACCTAACTCCTTCCCCTGTCCTATTCGAAGGAGCGTCACTTTAACTCCAGCAGCACCAAAACATCCTATAGAAATAGGGCATTTTATACCCAAGAGCTGGCCAGCATCACAAAAGCTTTTTATGTGATGCAGTGAGCACCCTGACACCTTAGATACACCAGGAAAGGTGCATTCGGTAAAACTAAACACAACTGCACCCTGTTGAAGAAAAAAAAGAGAGAGAACAAGTAATATTTTAAATAACTAGGTCCACTTGTCACTCCATCCAGTGCACGTACGTGCCTGAGTGGGCGTGAGGAGAGACTCTCAGCTCCCCCACTGCCTCACAGAGTGACTCTGGACTTGGATGTCGGCGTTTAAGGAGGAGCAAACCAGTGGTTTTATCTGCTACTCAACTGAGGAAACATTGATCTTTTCCAGTGCTGCAGGGAAAATAGAAGTGCTGGACTTATTGAGACATGCCAATTCCTTTCCATTCCCTGCCAGCAGACATACCTGGAGGGGTACCTAAGTAAGGCTAGATTGATCCTGCTATCTGTGTTGTATTTTATGTACCCTTTCAAAGGATCTTTAAGTAATAATTTGGACTTATGTGATTTTTGCTTTCCATGGTGCCTCTTGAATCTAACCTTGAAGTCCCATTGTAATGGGACGCCACTGTATTCAAATCTTTCATTTTCATTCTGAATGTATACCTCAGTAGAGTCTTCTTCTTTTTTTCTTTTTCTCTTCTCACAGCCACTCCCTTTGCTTTCTTTCATTATTCACGCCTTCATTTCTTTCTTTCTTTGCTGCATCCTTTTTATTGAGGGAAGGGGTGAGCCAGAACGGGCTACCCCCCCACACACACACATATGCACACACACATACACACAAACCAACACCCTTTCCTCTACTGATTCATTTAGCAGGAACATCAGTTCATATGTTGTTGACCAGACCCACCAAGATGACCTTTCACTGACTGAGAGAACATGAAATATTGTTTTACACGACTGTGCATTAGAACATGTGACAGAGACAGCTAATTGTCCTCCCACATTCATCTCCCCCTTTACCCTTTCAAAAAATAAATCCTCCCTCAAGGGGCTGCCCAGCTAAATGCTATAGTTCCCAGCCTCCCTTGCAGCTAGGTGTGGGCTGGGTGCAGTTTCTGGGTCACACTATTAAAAGAAAACTGCTTGTCTGCTACTTCCTTCCCCCCTGCATACTGGCTGGAACGCAGATGTGGTCATGAGCTGGCTGTAGCCATGCTGAGGAGAAGGCCACCCTAGCACGGTGCTGTCCAACAGCACGTTGATCAAGTGCTATTGACACGATGCTGTCAAGTCAGTTGACATTAATTGTATTTGTTATTTATTTTAATTTTATTTGTTAACAGGTATCCAATAGAAATAAATGTAAAACAGGTAAAATTCATTTTAACAATATATTTAGCTTAATATATACAATTACCATTTCAACATATATCAATAAATAAATTATTAATGTGACGTTTATTCTTATTCATATTAATTCTTCAACAACCAGTGTGAATTTTTCACTTACAGCACATCTCAATTTAGACTAGCCACATTTCAAGTACCTAATGGTCACATGTGGCTAGTATTATAGCCACCCACTGGACGTCAGGGTGCCAGAAGATGGGAGAACAACAAAATAGAAGGAACGTAGTTCCTGAATGACCTTGTGGAACAACGCTTCCCATCACGTTGACCTCCCATTGATCTCTGGTTTAAAACACTGTATTTTGAGGTCTCCTAGTAACATGAACTTGGCCTGTACTGTGACTAATTAATATAACATGATAAGAGTTTTCTTCCCCTTACAGAAATATTATTGACCTATATATGACAGTCTGTATAACAAGCAAATGCAGAATATGATAGTGACAAGCTCTTTGATATATCAGCCCATGTTTGTGAAAATATCAGCAATTGTAGCCTATTGTTCCAGTTGAAAAAGTCAGCTGTAATGGAACAACTTACCTATGTATAGGGTAATACTCAAGTTTTAAACCTTAAAAAATTCCAATTTGATATGTTTTCATTTTTTGTATGTTTTAATTTTTTTCATTTCCCGAAACTCAGAGCAATAAATAATCTCCACAAACATTAAGCATTAGATATGTATGCATCTTTTGATTTTTATTATCCATCTAAACTAAATGATTATGAAAAGGAGCAAGGATTAATAAATAAAATTATATAGTTAAAAAGAGGGGACTGGTGGAAGAAGAGAAGACAGGTAGGAGGGGTGACTTATATCAATTATATTATCAGCAGTATTTAATTTTTTAAAACCTCACTATTTAAGAAATAGTTTATTTAAAAGACCTCACTTAGCTTAAATTTCTCAGATCCTACTGATGTTCTTTTCAAACATGTAATTTTACAGCCATGGTCGTATAACATGTAAAAATAAAACAACAGTCAAATCTGTTTTTTTTCTCCCCTGTCCAATTTGTTTCGGTTTCCCCACAAACAAAAGCAATTGGCTAAAGAATGACAAGGTTCTTCATGTTTCTAAATTAATCCTCTGCTTCATGGGGAAATTCAATACTGAAATCATAAAAGAAAAATGTAAATGTAAATAAGGATCCACCACTTCATTACTTTGTGTCCTGAGATATGTCAGTTATTATCTTGATTTGTTGGCAGCCGTGTTTTTTTCAAGGGAGACTCACCATCCAGAAGGCTCAGGGTAGCTCAGTGAATTCATTCTACTTCCAACTAATTTTATAGAGTCAGCATAGAAGACTGGTTAAGAGCACAGATTTAGGAATCAGCTAGGCCTGAGATTGTATCCTGACTCCATTGACTATTAGCTGTGCCACCACGGGTAAGGAACTAAACCTCTCTGAGACTTAGTCTTCTCATCTGTAAAATAATAATGATAATAAACTGCCTCAAGGTACTGCAAGGAATAAGTAAAATGAGTAGGAAGAACTGAACACAATGTCTTATCCAGTGCTTTGCTAATAAATATTTGTCTATTTCCAAAATAATCATCTCATAACATATTTTTTTAGCAGCCACCGTGTGACAATTTCTTTTGATATGGATTATTTCTAATTCTCACAGCAATGCTGGAAAAAACCCAAACACCCTCATTTTGCAGATGGAGAAATTGTGGCTCAGAGAGGTGAAGTGGCTTGCCTGTGGTCACACAGTGAATATATGACGGAGCAGGAACTGAAACCCACCCATCCAACATCAAAGCCTGAGCTCTTTGTACCAGGCTGAGGTGCCTACTCCTAGGGGCAGTATGTGTTCCACAGTAGGACAAAGAAAAAGAAAGCAGAGCAGCTTTGGGGGTCTCTAAACCTCCCGCTTTAGGATATATCCCCCAATCATGCTTGAAGTTGGACCAGCTTTTGAAATCTCAACTGGACAGTCATTTCCCATCAAGTTCCTTGAAATTTCCCTTTAAAGGGCATCTAGGAAAAGTCACTCTCATTAGCCGGGGTCTGACTTTATTTTCCTAATAAACAGACCTTTGGTCAGACAAAAGAACCTCTTTTATTTTCAATTAATTCTTGAACATTTCAGCGGATTTTCTTCTATTTCTCTTGAAATTGTGATCTGGGAAAGGCTGGTCCTGCAAATTGTCCTCCTATAAGGGAAGCCCCTAGAGGATCCTCAACTTGTTATTTTTAATCACTGTAATCTCCTTTTCAAAGGAGGCCCTGGTCAGAAACAGAGCAGGCCTTTCAGAGCTTTCTAAAGCACAATTATTGCAGCTGGAGAGGGGACCAGGGGCAAGAGGGAGGGAGAAGAGAGATGGGGTGGGGGAGAAAAGGAAGTCAATATAGCGCTAACAACTTGGAAAAGGCTGAATAATAATCTCAACTGGACCCAGGCTGTGGGGAAGAAACCCCATGTTTCAGTATTTTTTTAATGGTGACCATTTTATTTTCCAGTCTAGAATACCTAAAGACTGTGCTTGGACGGGGGACGTGGAGAGCAGAAGCTATTTGGTCATGAAGTGGAATGCTGCAGGGGAAGATTCGAAGCAGGAAAACAAGCCATTGATTCCAAGGATTGTGAAGGATCTGAATTCAGGAAAAAATACAAAAGCAAATTGGACACCAGGGGAATGCTAACTTCCACAGCCCTAAGTCAATACACCAAGCGGAATGCATTAGATTTACTTTTAACATAATTACTCTAAGAAAGCGAAAGCCAAGAGAAAATGTCACAAAATAGGCCAGAGCCCTTTCTTTCCTAACTTTGAGTGATGGAATCAGGTTTGCTAATTGCAGAATATTTATTTAGAAGACCTCAGCAGGGTTCCTGCAAGATCTTTCTTTCAAGGTCTCTTAGCCACAAGAAAGGAGAAAAGATGATTGACTAACCTACAACCTGGGAGTGGGGAGTGAGGAGAGAGGGTCAAAGTCCAAAAGGCTAACTGTTTAGGCTGAAGTAGCCCATAGGGTGAAAGTCCAGGGCCCTCCCCGTCCAGTCCCAGTTCCCTGTCTGCTGGTCTGGCACTGTTAGTTCCAGAACCTCTCCCGACACGAGTACCGGATGTGCATCCCTCCCAGTGCCAGAGCCAGCAGCTGCCAATGCTCAAGCGAACACGGAGGATTAGTGTGGGAAGGGCTGCCAGGTAGGACACTTGGCTAACCCCAGGCTAGCCTAAATCACCGAAAAAAATCTTCCTGGGCTTAAATTAGGGACAGTCTTAGGAAAGTCTCCTAACATGGAGAAATCATTCATTCACTCAATCAATTAATTCATGGGGACCCAGGTAACCACCATTCACTGGTAGACTGGTCCGGAGGAGTGCTGAAAAGACCCACTTTCATATATACACTCACACACACACCCTCAAAACAAAAACCTGACCAGATTATTAAATCAAAGGCCTCACACCCAAGTCAAACTAACAAGCATTGTGGACCTGTTGTAGCTCAGGAACACTCATCTCTGTAAACTCATTTACTCCCTACAATCACGAAGAGAAGTTAGACAGCTGTTTTTACAGCTCAGAAATAGGCTGTAATTAAACGACTTGCACAAGGTCACCCAGGTACTGAACCCAAGTCCGTTTGACTCCAGAGCCACTTCTTTCCCTGCTACGTGGAGCTGGGCCGGTTTCCCCAGTGAACCTAGGTCCTCGGTTTTGGGGAGGATTGCATAGGCCAACGAGGTCACTCCAGGGAGGACTGGCATCTCCTGTTCTACAGAGCGGCTGTCGCCGCAGGTCAGCGCGGCTCGCTCCAGCCGCGGCGCCGAGCCGCGCGCTCCCTCCCGGGCTGGGCGGGCTGTCCTCCGCCCCGCCCGCGTCTTTCTTCGCCGAGTACCGAGGGTCCCGCAGATCTGCGCGCCCGGGTCATACTGTTTCTCGCCAAGTGCTGAGCGCGCCAAGGCTCCGGGTAGCTCCGGGTGGAGACAGTCGGGGACACGACCCCGGGAAAACGAGAGAAGCCCGTCTGAGAAGGGTGGCCCCCTGGTTCTGGTCTCCCGGGTGGCCCCGGCGCCAGCTGACACTGCCCCAAACTTTCTCCTGTGTTGCTCCCACTGCTTCCGCCCGCCACGCTCTAGGGAACCAGGAATGCGAGGATGGAAGGGCGGCCGCTGGGAGCCCATTTGCCCCACCAGGGGCCCCAGTGACCCACTTTTCCCTGCTTGGCCCCAGAACTGACTTATGAAGGGGCGAGGATGAGGGGACGAGCCCAACTGCGGGTCCCTAGGTGATGCCAGACAGGCTTCCTTCCCTACCAGGTGTCCTGTCTCTGGGAGCGGCTGCAGCTGCATGGGGAAAAGATGTCTGGAGAGATGAGCCGGCTGAGGAGGGAGGTGGTGGGCCGCGGGGATGGAGTCAGGGGTCTTCAGGTCAGTGCCAGTCCTGTCCTGCCCAAGAGGCGCTCACCTGCTTGGACAACTCCCTGCGCTCCGGAAACCCCGCTCTCAGCTGAGCAGCGTAGGCGCGACATCCCTAGGGCGCGGAGCCTCCGGGATGCCTTCCGGAGCCAAGGTTCCCCGGCCTCCAGGGAGCAGGCCTGGGAAATCAGGACTCCTCCTTCTGTTTTCATCCAATTTCCCTGCCCGCTGGGAGCCTACCCAAAGCTCTTTGGGGAACCCATTCCCACTGGAAATCTGTCCTGGAAATCCAAGGTCCTCAACCTCGTCTGGGACCATGAGAGTATAATTTGGGGTTCTTTCCAGAGATCTTTTCGAAGAGCTTCAGGCTGTTCTCCCTCCTTCCCAAGCCCCGGGCCCGGTTAGGGAGAAGCCTAAGTCCCTGGGACCTATCCAGGCAAGCTGGAGTGACCGTCCCGCCCGGGGCCAGTCTTTGGAGAAGCTGGTACCCTCTCCTTCACGGTTAGAAGCGGGGAAAGCTGGAGTCGCTGCCTTGCCTGAGACCCGACTGAGAGAAGCCAAGGTTCCCTCCACTCTAGAGACCGACGGACCTGGAGAAAGGCGGGTCTACTTCCCTCCTGCAGACCGCCGGGGGAGAAGCGGGACTCCCTGCCAGGCCAGCGTGACGCGTGGCTCCGCTACAGACCTCGCCTGGGAGCCGCGCGTCGGACATCCAGGCTGCCTCGCCTACTGCGGCCCCCGCGACGGCCCCGGACGCCGGCTTGTGATCCGCGCCGAGCTCGCGGCTAAAAGGGCTGAGGGCAGCCAGGACCAAAGGGCCCTTGCGGGGCTGCACCAGCACCGTGCGCCCGGGGACCGCGCGCCCTCCTCCGGCACCGCGCGGCCGGCGCCCTCCAGTAACCGGGTCCGCGCCCCCAACGCTACCCCGGACCACTTACCGCGGTAGCTGGTTCCCGGCTTGTAGAAGTCGGGATCGCCCTCCACGCGGAGGCTGAACTCGGTGTAGCCCTCGCGCCGCGTGCCCTGGGCGCGCAGGATGCGGCTGCAGTAGCCCTCCGACTTGGGCACTTTGTCCAGGGTCTCGTCGGAGAAGGCCAGCGCCGCGGCCAGGGGCAGCGCCAGGGCCAGCAGCGCCGGACTCCGGCTCAGCCTCAGAGGCGCCGGGGACAGCCTCATCCTCGCGGGCCCCCAACTTTGTGCCGCTGCCGCCGGCCCTCGCCACGCGACTCCTGCCCAAAGTGGTCCCGGCGGAGGCGAGACCTGGCGGAGCCCGGGCGGAGAGAGGGAGCTCGGAGCCCGCGTCGGCGACTCGGAGACCGTGCCCGCCTCTGCTTGGCGGCTGCCGAGCTGCGCTGCGCTGAGCTGAGCCGAGCGAGCCGAGCCGCGCGAGGAGGGGAGGGCGGCGGCGAAGGAGCAGGGGGAGGGAGGGCTGATTTTGCCCAGATCCCCGAGCGCAGCGCTGTTTTGTTTCCGAACTGGCGATTAGCGGCGCGGCCGTGTTTATTTTGCGACGCTGGATTCTCAGGGTCTGGAGAAGAATCGTAGGATGCAGGGCACTGAGGGCTCTGTCCCATCACCAAGGAGGCTGCTACCCCAAGCCCCGCTACTCCCTGGACCCTGTGGAGGACGGTGTTCCAAGGGGGAAAAGCCTGAGAATGAAGTTTTGTTACACCCCTACTGTGCCTAGCAACAAGCTGGGCTGTTTTCTTACGGTATCTCCTCACCGTCACCCCCCTCCCTACCCACAATAAAGATTACGTTACTTTCACTCATTTTGTAGATGAGCAAACGGAGACTTGCGACCAGTTAAGGCAGCGTTAGACGCATGACTTTCTGGCTCCATTGCTCTTCCCAGGGCCATATTGGAACAGGTCAGACTGGAGGCTGAGCACGGTGGGGAAGGACTTACCCAGAGACACGGTGCTGAGCACCCGCAGTACTTTTAGAGATCTATGAAAATGCTTTCTTTAAATCAGAAGAAAAAAAACATTTAGCTCAAACAAAATGTTCTACTATATAATATTAATATATTCGTATTTATACCTATGAAGTCATAAAATGCAATGTTTAACATTGTTTTTTAACAATGGAGGAAGGAGCCCACAAAGACAAAAGTACCTAAGGCCCACAGAAATCTTCCTACAGTCCTGGAAAGGAGTTTTGAAAGGTTCAAAGAAGAGCCTGTGTCTTTTTGGCTTAGACTTTAGTTCAGGTTCTCAGTCTTCAGGGACAGATGTTCAGAGAGGTGCTGAGCCCGGGGGTTCACTGCTTTTTCCCAGGGAGAGACCTGAACTAAGCCTCAGTTCTGCCACTTATTTGTGAGACTTGGGCCAATTGTTTCACCTCTCCAAGCTCATTTCCTGCTCTGGAGAACAAGGGGGTGGGGGTGGGTGCTAATACACCCTTCCTGGGGTCGGGGGTGTTAGAATTAAATGACTGACCCATATAAAACATTGGGCTGGTCTCCAGGGCCCCCTTCCCTCTCACCCCTCTGGGGGACACCTTAAGCCCCCTGCCTCCACTCAATGCCACAAGCATCCCTCCCCAGGTGCTCTCAGAAGCCTTGGGTTCCCCTCTTCTCCTTCCCCAGGGCCTTCAACACACCTCAAGTGCCTACATTTAACAAGCAATCCCCTTCGCTTTCCAGGTGAGGGTTTTCCTTTTCCCATCACTACAAACAGGCCCAAGGAGCCATCTGCACGGGAGGTCTCCATTCCTCCCTGCCTGCCCACTTACTCCTCTGTCCTTGTGCAATGACTCCTACTGCCGCTACTAACTGGGTGCCTTCTCTCAGGGGTCACCTGAGAGTAACCCCTTGCTGAAGCCAATTGTGCTCTTTTCCCAGCCCTGGCCCTCTGATCCAGGGGACCAGCCCTCCTCTTTGAGGTGATGCTCAGATCCGTGTCTGCGTCTGGGGGGAATTATCTCCATCTTCACTCGACTGGCTCAGAGCTCATCCTGCACTCCATGTTGCGCGGTCCCATTCATCCAGCAGGCTTTCCTTAAGTAGATTTGGAGCCAGGCTCTGTGCTGACTGGTGGGCACAAGACGGAACAAAAATTCATTCACTCATTCATTCGTTCACGTCAAAGGCCCTCCTTGTGCTGGGACACAAGACAGGTAGATATGTTGCTTGCCTTTGTGAATCTTACAGTCCCGTGGCAAAGTCAAATATTAAATACATAATTATATAAATCTTTTCATATAATTGTCATATATGCTACAAACTAAAATAAGTGGTTCTTGAGAGTGTACCTGATCTTAGAGAGCAGGAAACTACGAAGATGAATAAAATGTGACTCCTGTCTTCACAGAGCTTATTATATGTCTGAAAGCCCAAATACGTGCTCTTGAACATCTTTTCGTCTACATCACCATATTCAAAGGTATGTTGGAGGTGAGCAGGCATGAAGCAGTCAGGGATGCAATATTTAACTTTTTATTGGACACTGACAGGAAAATCATGTGAGGTAAGAGGCCCCATTCCACCCTCATCCCCAAGCCCCATTTTCTAGATTAGGAATCTATAAAATTACTCGCCTAGGTAATGTGCCATGGCTATTAAGGGAAAGAGCCAGGATTGAAACCAGGCCTCTCCAACACCAACACGAGATACTTGCCATTACACGGTGTTGGCCCCATCATCTGGGCTGTGACAGCAGGCTCTAACCAGCCCACCAACCTCCAAGCCCACTACATGAGCTAGATTTTCCTAACCCAGCTTGGCTGTCACCTCTGCTCTGTCCTCCACACATCCAATCCATCACCATGTCATCAGTTTCACCCTCTCCTCTGCCACTACCCCAGTCTGAGTTGTCATCCTCTCTCAGCCTCCTGATTGGGTTGCCCCTGTCTAAAAATCCTTTCTCTACAGCTTTTCAAGGCTGTCAGAATAAAGCCAGAATCTTTAAAGTGGCCTCCAAGGCTCAGCTTGATCTGCCTTTCTGGCCATGAAGCTCTTCTCTCACGGGCTTTGCCTCTGCTGTTCTCTCTGCCTGGAATCCTACAATGCCCTTTAGTTTCTCCCACCTGCCACCCTCTGTTGGGCCAACTCCTTTGCATCCTTCGCATCCTTCAATGCAAAACTGCTTCCTCAGAGAAGTCTTTTCTGACTTCCTAGGATAGATCTGGCCCCAGGAACTCTCCTGGAACTCGGTACTTTTTCTTTTAATATTCTTAAGTTTACAATTACCTATTCATTTATGTGTTTACTTTCTGAATTTTGTATTTGTTCAGCATTTGTCTCCATCACTTAATTCTAAGCTCTGTAAGGGCAGGGGATGACTGAAGCATTCACCACTGTATCCTCCGTGCTTATCATAGTGCCTGGCTCTTAGTAGAGGCTCCGTAAATATTTGTTTTCTGAATTAAAAGTTTTTAAAAACCCTGCCCCCAGTGCCCTCTGACTCAGCCCACATTTTTAAAATTGGCCTCCACAAGGCCCTCCACGATCCGGTCACACTATCCATCAGTGTCTGGGATGGGGTTGTCGTAGACCCTGGTCTGAGCTCCCTGCACTGCCCAGCTAGGTTCCCTGTTCTTGCACTTTCACTCTTGCCCCAGCACCTCTGCTTACAGCTTTCCATGGCCCAGATTAAAAGGATTTGTTCTGCAAAATTTGGATTCAGTCAAAAGGCGGCAGTCAAGAATCTCGAAGGCCACGTATGGCCCACAAGGCCCCAGGTTCCCTACCCCTGGCCTAGAAAGCTCTCCCTCCTCCTACCTGTTTAAATTCTCCTCTGTGGAATAAGATCTTGCAGTCTCTCCTCCTCTGGACTTCAATAGAATTTAGGAGGAGAAAAAAGTTTCTTATTTTGACTACTGTGTTCCAGTAGATTGTCATGACTGTTTCATGTGTCTACGTCTCATCTCCTAGCAATGAATCCAGTTTACTTTCTGTTTAATTTCCTGTTCAGATGTTTTGTTCTGTTGTAAAATACACTGGACTTCAAGAAATCTCCTTCCAGTTTTGTAGCCTAAGGCAGAGCTGATGTTAGTTGCTAGGGTGTTGCTAAGGAAAGTCATTTAGCCAGGGCAGATAATTAACTTTATCAGTATGTGGGTAGGTCACCGAAGAGAAGAGCTGGGGGCTCCACTTTTCCAAGAAAAAAATATTCCTTTGATTGGTAGGAGGTAAGATCACCCTCTTTTGTTTTTGTTTTGTTTTTGGTTTTTGTTTTCCTTTAAAAGAGAAGAGAAAAGGAGTTTTCTAGATTACTGTTTTTCTGAGTATGGTCATTGAGACATGTGAATTAGATGTTTGCTTCAAACGCAGATTCCAAAACCCCATCCTAGACCTATTAGACATGCACTGTGAACAAACTCATAGTAAAGTTTAAGGAACCACTGTCCTAGAGCTTGGAATTCAGGCTTGAAGTACATGGGTTCCAGTCTGGCTCTCCCATGATTTGGCCACGTGAAGCTGGGCAGTCTTGGGAAGCCACTGGATCTGTCTACACTGCTTATATGCGAAAAAATCAAGAACAGTAATGCCAATCTTGACTACCTCCTGGGATTTTGAGAAATAAATGGGCAACTGAAATAATAATTATAAACTACAAAGTGATACACAAAAAATCCCAGTTATTATTGTTTCTCTTATTTTATTAGTATAGAAGAAGAATCCAGAAATGTTATGTCTTTGTTTCTCTAACTTATAGAGATAAATTGAAATTTTTCTGTGAAGGGATTTCTAGAAAAAGAAAGCAGATAGACAGTGAAGGGAGTTGAATTGCACTCAGTAATCTGTTTGTAATCTGTTGTGAGGGAAAGCCCAGAAGCTGTCTACAACAAGCTAGCAAGTTTAGAGATTAAGCTATGGAAGATGAATATAAAGAGTAAAAAAAAAAATCCTAAAAGAAAAACACATTAATTAATTTTAGAGATTTTTTTCAACACCTGCTGTGTTCTAGGCATTGGCCAAATCATTTATCTTTGGAATTGTGGGATGGACCCAATCAGCTGTGAGGCTGATTGGGTCCATCCCACAATTCCACCCAAGGTATGACTTCCTACAAATATCTGCCCTCCCCTGTCCTTTGGTCTCCATTCACTTTTGCCCTTCCTTCCACTCTCTGGAGCATTCCTCTGTCGGTCTATTTCCTGTTGCCACATCCAGATCAGCATTCTAGACTATCCTTCAAGAGGTCCTCTCACTTTAAAACTTGCAGTACCCAATTTATACTCCCTCACCCTCCCTCATCCTATCCCATCATCTAGAGCCTCCAGGTCACTCCCCTCCAGCCACAGAGGACTCTGCAACTGGCTCACTAGCTTCCTGCCCAGTCTGACTCATGCTATAGGCCTGGGAGATTAGCCTGATGAAGTCTGAGCTGAAGGTTTAGCCATTGCTCTGACCTCCTCTACTCCAAGGAGCTTGGCCTCCCTCCATATCGGTGCCCTCTCCCACAGAAACACACTTGGCTTTGGAAATCTTGGGCTCCCAACAGCCACCTCTCATTTTACTTCCAGCTCTCCCATCTCCTCACCCCCTTGCATTAACTCCTCCATGTCATTGAGGCCTACAACTGCTTATTCATTTCTGATTTCCCCAGTCTGGCTGGTTAATTCCTTCCCCATCCAGTTTGGACACCATGCTTCATCATTTTAACCAGATCTTACCCAAGACTCTTCATTATCTCTCCTCTTTTATTTCTGTGCCTCCTCTCTAGGCTCAACCCTAGATCAACCAAATAAAACTGTGGAACTATCCCAGACTTCTGAGTTCTGCTGCACAAAACCTGGTAAGCCCACCCATTGCTCTACTACAAACTCATGCATTCTATCTTTAAGTATAGTTCTTAAATTTATTCCTAATTAGTTTCCTTTTCCATTCTTCACAGGGCCTTATCTCTGTCTTCTAGTCCTTACTCTTGTTATTCTCACTCTTTGGATGGGGGGAGGGTAACCTGCCCTCTTATTTCATCCCACAGGGGAGGTCATTAGGTATGAATTTCCCCAGATCTCAATATCTTCTATCCACAAATGGAACTCCGGCAAAACCCAAGTTCACTTCTTGCCTCAAAAGAAGAAGGGTTTGACTGTTCCCTTTTTTCAAGGCTAATACCCTATTGCATTTTTGTCCTCATTCCCTGCATCTGCTGAACGCTGATCTAGCTATTATCCTCTCTCCCTCTTGTATGTGTTTCCCTGCCTGTCCATGTCCTCTGCTGCCAACTTAGGTAAGTCTCCTCCATCCTGGGAGGGGAGCTAGAATGGGGGTCAGCCTCTCCATAGCCTCCATTCCTATCTCTGCTCCCTCACTTTCCACTCATTTTCCCACACATTGTAGTATGGAATCATCTCATATCTCTTTATGGAAACTGCTCTAGCAGAGATCACCTAAGACCTCCTAATTGCCATACCCTTTGTCTGAATTCAAATAGACAAAAGCCGTAAGTAAAGAGCCCTATCATTGCACAGCAGAATGGAAGCTCACCCCTGTGAAAAGTTAAAGAGAAGTACATAGCAGGAGGTCTTCGAAGGTGTAGATTTGGTCCCAACATGGAGATCTCTTAGTCTCCCTGCTTTGGGTTTATGATTGGAGAGAGCATGGCGTCTGAATGCAATGCAGCATGCCAGGTGCAGCTATAAACAGCTCCCAAGAGCAAGCCTTTGCAAGGCCAGCCATGCACAGAACCCAAATACAGCACACATTCCCCCTGAGTTTCTCTTGCCATTAATGAAGCAACCCAACCTAAGCAGAGCCACCTTTTTGAAGTTCTGGGAACTTCATTGCTTGGGCCACATGACCATGGCACACTACTGCCACCTGGTGACAGCAAAGTGAACATGCAGTGGTATTAAGTAAGGACCCTCAAGCCCCCTGGGCACTCATGAGGTCACCTCCTTGGGCCTATTTTAGACCAGATTGTTTGCTCTTTGAGAATAGAGTCATTGAGTTTTCCACTGTGTTTAGAATAATGTGTCTGCATCAAGTAGGTGTTCAGTAAATTTTTGTTAAAGTTAAGCCTTTCATTCATTCAGCAAACCTGTATTGATTAACCAGGAGGAAGTAATCCAAAGGAAAATGAGATACAGTTCTTGCCTTCCAGAAGTGGTAGAGACAGATAAGGCAGATATTTATAAAACAAAGAATCATGTGTGCTAATTATTAATGGGAGCACAGAGAAGGGAGTGACTAATTCTGCCTAGGTAAAGGTAACATTGGAAAAGATATTCGACGCCTTGAAAGACAGATAAGAATTTGCCAGTTGGACAAGGGGAATGGATGGTATAGGTGGAGAAAAGAGCTAATACGAAGGCTTAGAGTTATGAAAAGGCAGCTTGTGTCCTTTTCTATTGGGGTAATAGAATGACCTTTTCGGTGGCCCTGTGCGAAGATGGACTGTCCAGTCTGGGGGCAGGGGCACTTGCTAAGAGGCTTTAACAACACTCCAGAGGATAGCCACAGGCTTAGGCTAGGAGAAAAGGATGAGTTGGAGGGCTGTTGAGGAAGCAGGGTGAAGAGGATGTAGTGCATGACGACAGTAGGAAAGGGGGAGTCAGGAATGGCTCCGGGAGTTCTCACGTGGGCCACCGAGTGGTATATTTATCACCTTAGTGGTGGCATATGTATCTGAGATGATGATTCAAGAAGGGAAGCCATGAGGCATGTGGGCATGGGGGATGTATGAGATGATATACGTTCAATTGTGGAAATGTCACATTTAAGGAGTCTTTCAAAGGCGGATGTAGAGTGGACTGTCAAAGACCCAATAGGTTTCTAGCTCAGAAGGGAGGTGAGAGCTAGAGACAAAGACCAGGGAGTTGGTGAGGTAGTGTGCCCTAACATTCCCTTTAAAATACCCTCAAAGCTTAGCTGTCCTTTGTTGCTTCTCAGCTTTGGCCTCTGATTTCCAAGCCAATAGACCAAGTTGGTAAGTGTCCACTTGCTAGCATGCTAATGGAAAAAGAAAAATCTTGTGGCCCCTACCTGGCTCACCAGGCGACATAAGTGAGTGTTCACAATGGTGTCCTTGGGTGGGCCAAAGATGTGGGATTCTAAACTTGCATCTGGAAGGTACCTATGGTCTTAGGGAGCTTCCAGGGCTTGTTGGATGGTGGCTCCTCTGCTCATGCATAAAGCCGGAAGTGGAGGGAGCACTGAGGGAAGACAGCAGAGGAGAAGATGGATCTCTAACCTTTCAGTCTGATGATATGAGGGAGAGATAGAGAGGATGGAAGGAGACATAGTAAACAGAACTGGAAATGAGGAAGAAGACCGAAAAGGCAAGAAAATATACAAAGGAATACATAAGAGTAACTGAGAAAGAACAGAGGGAATGATGCTCTCATCCTCCTATTGCCTTAGTGAAGTGTCCATGTGCTGCAACAGAAAAGGCCTTTTTTTGCCTTCTAATTAACTGTGGCTCACGTTTTGCATCTTTCCGTATCTGGAAAATATAATTGGTGAAGTGTCAGGTTTACCAATTGGATCGTGACTTTAAATAAGGTGCCATCCAATTCATACTTCAAATATACAGCCCAGAGAGCTAGGACTTGGGAAAAAAAAGCCACCAGAACATAATTCAGCCCCCGATAAAACTGGAGCTAAGCCTGTTGGTCTGAGCTTTAAGAGGGAGTAAGAATAAAACACATTTATTCATTCATCAGATAGCGGTGACACTGACAAGGCTGAGGCCTTTATTGGGTCCCTGAAGGATAGGAAGCCTGGCTTCTGCCAACAGAGGGCTTGCAGTAATCACCGCTGACAGTTCATCTCATGCCTACCCTGGGCCAGGCAGTGGTCCAAATGCTTCACACATACGGGCTCATCTCATCCTCACAACAGCCTACGAGCTGGGTGTTTTTATCCCCCATTTTGCAGATGAATAAACAGAGACATAGAGAGATTAGGTGACTTGCTTGCCCAAAGTCCGATGCAGATCTACAAGAGACACTTCAGGGCCAGTTAAGGACCAAGACAAATGGCCTCTGTGCCCCTCACAGTGTTCCCAAAGGGAGAGATCCCTACAGGGTAGAGCGGTCTGACAGTTTCAGGGAGGCAGTAGGACTTGATGGATGGGTAGGATTTAGAAAGAGGAAGGAAAAAGACACCCTAAGTAGTGTGAAGCGTAGGAGCATGGAACAGTGTTGGGGTAGTGAGGGGCCACATGTGTGGAGCAGAAGGTCTGTGGCGGGGAATGTGGCAGGGAATCTCAGGGAGGCTGCCATGATGGGAGCAGAGCTGTGATGAGCCTGCGGCGTCAGGGCTTCTCTCGAGAAGTTTGAAATACAAAATGCACTTTAGTTCTCAGCCCAGTGAATTTTAATGCAGTGGCACAGGAGCCAGAATTCAGAGTGCATGCATTCATCAGGCTCCATTAACTCGTTAAACTTACATTTCGCTTTTGTCTCTCTTCCTTCGTTCTCCTTGACAAGGCCTGGCATCTCAGATGCTGACGTTTTAGAAAGATTCTTATGCAGATTATCAGTTATTGGTCCCTTCCTTATCCTCGAAAATGCAGCTCGAATGGCCTCTCTGTGAAGCCTTTGCTGACCACCCCAGGCAGGGCTGTCACTCAAGGGTATGCATCAGGCTCTTTGTGTATAACACGTATAGTGTTTATCACATGGGATCATCATCTATGTATACATCTTGCTGTATACATCTTGCTGTCTCTCACAAGACACTGGAGTCCTTAAAATGTGGAACTGTCTATTTGCATCCCTAGTGCCTTCCACAGTACCTGGCACATAGTAGGTGCTCAGTAAGTGTCTGCTGAATGAATGAATGGATGAACAAATGAATGAATGAGCACCACTATATTGGAAGGGCATATAAATGATTATCTGGTTCAAGCCTTATTCCCTTTTGCGAATCCTCTATAATACCAAAGTAGCTCTCCTTGCTTAGTTGCTGTTACAATAGCCTATTTATTTATTGCCTTCATAACACTCATTACAACCTATAATTATTTTATTTACTTGTCCATGTGTTTATTGTCTTCCTCCCTTAGGAAGACAAGGGAGACAGTGGAAAAACCGTGAGTGTAGACACCACATTTGTCTTGCTTACTGTGACATCTTCAGCTCCGTGTGTAGTGCATAGCATGTAGTAAATGCTCAACAGATACTTGTTGAGAGAGTATCACATCTCTAGTTAATTGTCCTGATTCTTGTTGGATGCCTCAAGTTAGGGGAAACTCACTAAGTACTTCTTGTTTTTTTAGATGATTCTAATTATTAGTAAAATTTTCTTTTTATTGAATTAAAAGCTACCTCCCTAGGGTACTTACAGAACAGACCTATCTCTCTTCCAAGAAGTAGTCTATGGTGGTTTAAAAATATGTCTACAAATTCTTTGATATTCCTCCCTTCAAGAGGTAGAGCCTAATTCCCCTCCCCTTGACTGTGAGCTGGACTTAGTCACTCACATCTAATGACTAGAATAATACAGAGGTTATGGTGTGTGACTTCAGAGACCAAGTCAAGAAAGGCACTGTGACCTCTTCCTTGCTCTCTGGGGTAGCTCGCTCTGAGAATGGTAGCTGCCATGTCATGAGGACACTCAAGCAGCCCTGTGTAGAGACCACGAATCAGGACCTGAAGCCCCCTGTCATGTGAAGGAGCCATCTTGCAAGTGAATCCTCCAGCCTCGGTCAAGCCTTCAGATGACTACAGTGCCTACATTCTGCCTGCAGCCACAGAGAGACCCTGAGCTAGGGCCACCCAGTTAAGCCACTTCTGAGTTCCTGACCTACAGAAACTATAAGATAATAAATATGTGTTGTTTTAAGCCACTAAGTTTTGACGTAATTTGTTACACACCAATAGATAACTGATTCACAGCCCTTTACATATTCTCCGAGAATTACCATGTTGCACTATTTTCCTCTCATTTCCAGATTAGGCATGGTTTCTGGGTCCATCATCCTTCTGTTCTTTCTCCTAAGGACAAGTTACAGCTTGTTACCAATGCTGAAAAAGGCTGACACCCAGAACTGAAAACAGAGTGGAAGGTATGGCTGTGCTATCCCAGAAGGGAGAGGCTATATCCTGCCCGTCTAAACATGGCCACATCATGCTGCAACTCACATTGACCTTTTCTCCATTGTATTACGAAAAATTGCAAACACATAGAAAAGTAGAAAGAATTTTACAATTAACAACCATATATCCACTACCTAGATTCTACAATGAACATTTTGCTATGTTTGCTTTGTAACAAATCCCTCTATCCATCCCTCTGTCATTTTTTTGGTCCTTCTTTTCTGTTCCATAAAGTAATGAGATGGATTTCTCAAGATTTAGCACTATAATCTTACTTAGGATAGAACCAATTTCATATTTTAATGAAAGCTTTTTGGGTTCTTAGCAATCAGCATAACATTAAAACTTCCTGCCAGAGTTTCTCTCATGCTGATTTTGCTGTTGTGTTGGTGATAGCTGTATGGCAACAATAGACTCTTTTTTTGGATGCATTCCAAAGTAAGTTGAAGACATCCACGTTGAACCTTTCAGCCAACGAAAATCTTCAAGTTCTTTTCTTACTTGCTGCTTCCGCCTACCTATTTCTTCCCATCTTCTGCTTGCTCCTGAAATATAGGACTTGTTTACATTTACTAGCATAGAAAAGCAGAAAGGTGTGGGAAAACTAGAGTAGGGGTCTTGGAGGTAGATCTAAGTAGCAATCCTAATTCTTTCACTTCCATCTATGGAATATTAGACAAGTGACTTAACCTCTTTCAGTCTTGGTTATTTCACCTATAAAATGAAGATGATCGGAAGACCTATGTTGCAAGGTTATTAGGAGGACAAGAGATTATATACGGAAAAAGCATTTAGCATAGTATCTGGCACCCAGTAAGTATTCAATAAATGGTCATGAATATTATTTGGCCTGCTATTTCTGTCCATCTAGATAATTTTGGGTTCTGAATCTGCCATCCAGATTTATATCATCTTTGAGTCCATGAGATCTGCTAGATCTTCATCCCGGAAATTGACGTGAAGCATGACTGAGACAAGGACTGAGTCCTCTGTCAGTTATAAATATCATTATTGTTCCTAAGTCTGATCTGAATTAAAATAATACAATGTAGCAATAATATTAATAGCTGCTGCTTATAGAGTGGACCATTAACTATTTGTCTGAAGTCTTCTGATAGTCTTCCAACCAGTTGTAAGTCTACCTTGCTCCACTGTTGTGCTGTCCACATTGCTCCATCTTATCTACTACAACACCACAAGCGACTTTGCCCAGTGATCAATAAATGCATTCATTTCATCTACCATATTGCCTTCTTTTACCAGACTAGTCACATTTTCATTAAAGAAGAGTAGGTTAATCTGCTTGGCTGTTTCTTTGCATACTTATGGCAATTCCTAGCAATCAACTCTTTTTTTTTTTAATGCATGCTTATAACCTGTTATCTGGAAAATCTGTTGTGGGAGAGATTGCTAGTTAGTTGTGTACCCAATATCCACTCTCCCCTTCTTTACTAACAAATCTCTGGTCTTGTCAGGGGAGAGAAGCAATGTGCCCAGATAAAACACTGTATTCCCCAGTTGTTTCAGATACTAGTGGACTATCTGGTGCAATTCTGACTAATAAGATATAGGGGAAAGTTGTTGGGCAGAGCTTTGAGGAAAGCTTCTCAATGGGGAAGGGGAGGTGAGAGTCAGCTGGTATATGCAACTTTGCTCTTGTCTTTCCTTCTGCTCTGGAGCACGGACACTTATACTGATGATGGAGGAGGCATCTTAGGACCGTGAAGTGACAATGAAGGGAAGGCCAAGAGAATCTCAGAGAACTCAGTCCCAATATCCTTGAGCACCTAAACCAATGCCTGACTTCGGACTGCTCAGTGATGAGAAAAGTAAGTCTCTAAATTGGTTAAGCTACTCATTTGGGTTTCAGTTACTAGTAGCTGAAAGTGATTCATCTGTCCCTGAATTCCAGCTAGGATCAGCCCAACTGCTCTGTGGTTTAAAGACTATCTTCTCCCATGATATAGAAATAAAGATGCTATTTGACTATTTTCTGATTTCCAGCACCACTACATTCTCCACAGTTCCGCTGTCTACATGCTGGTGATATTGTCAACAATTCATTTCCATGCCCAGGTGGGTAATTTGTTTAGTCCGGGAGACATGGCCTCTACAGGACAGTTGGAACTTGGATGCACCCAGTTCTCTCTTGTTTCTTGCTTGTAGTTGTCAAGAATAACTGTAGAAGGTCCTGGGAATGCCACATCCCGAGATGGCGGAGGTGCTGGTCAGAATAGCCTGGGCTTTGTTCCAAGTGCCTCCCAGAAACAGGAAGTCCTTCAACACTTTAGCCAGTGTGTCATGTTGCCCCTGAGGTAACCCAGGGCGGGTGCCTTTGGGGTCCCTCGGCTGCAGTGCAAGTGAGGCACGTGCAGGCAAGACTCCATCTTCCCCTGCAGCTTTTCTGAGCCTTGGGGGCTCTCAGTGACTTCCAGGCTCCTGTTGACCCCTTGCTGCCTATTTGTAAGTAATGAATCCGCTTCATATAACTTCTTGGGTATATATTAATATATAGGTGTTCCGTCTCAGCAGATTCAAACAGGTCAGTAATCAGAGCACAGTGAACCTGCTTCACAGCCTCATTTGGAGCAGCTGTTTTCTGATCATTTTTCTCTGACATCAGGTTTCTCATGCCAATGTAGATTTCACTCTCTCCAGTCCAATGCCTATTCTCCTTGATAAAGGCAAAAGCCCAGTAGAAGAGCAGTTCTATTTTCTCTATGGCATCCACTACCCTTGCAGCCTCTCTTTCAGCCACAAACCCTAGGCTCTGCACTCGTTATCCTTCCAGACAGAAGAAAAAAGTCTGTTCTGTTGATTTTGACATTTCTTGCACGTCCCCGCTCAGTTTGGTCTCCAACCTTCCTTACACGACTCCTAATATATATTTGCAGATTGAATGAATGTATCTAAGATATGAACAAACTAATGAATTCAATCAACCATGGAAATTCAAGAGGGAATGCTCAGTCATTCAGAGAGTGCAGGCATGGCTTGGTGTTTTGTTTCTGCTACACGTACAGTGTGGGCTGACTGCACTTCTTACCTGTATTTGTGTAGCAACATCCACTATTCAAAAACGCTAGAAAGCCTTAGTAGAATATATTTGGAAAACAATCCACTAGAGAAGTGAGTGCCTGAATTTATTATCTTGGGCCAGCTATCCTCTCCTGCCAGGCTAAATCTTGGGCCAGCCATCCTCTCTGCCAGGCTAAATCCAAATTCCTTCTCTGCTTTTGTCTTCAAATATTTTTTTCTAAGAGCAAATGATTCCATCAAACCCAGTCTTGACTCAATCAGAAACACACTAAATGATCTATTAAACATTCTCTATTTTAAAGCTCCTCACAATTTCTCATTTTAGAGGGTACTTGTTTTAGGGAGGGCTCTTTGTGTTGTGTGAAACAGAACGGGGATCGGCAAACTTTTTCAGGTGATAAAGATTTTGGGTTCTGCAGGTCCGATGGTCTCTGTAGCAACTGCGCAACTCTCCCTTTGTAATGTGAAAGCAGCCATAAGCCATACACAGGCAAATGGATGCAGCTGTATTCCAAAAAATCTTTACTGAAGATACTGGGGCATGAAATATTCTTTTTCTTTGGGTTTTTTTTCCAACTGTTTAAAAGTGCAAAGACCCTTCTTAGCTTCCGAGGTAGAAGGCTAGATTTAACCCACAGGCCATGGATTGCTGACCCTTGAAACAGAGATACCCTTAGGGTTGGTTCAAGAAGACAGTTCCTTTCTATAAAGCTATAGCAAGAACTTATGGGAACTGGAAAAGGGGATAGAGAGTTATGAGGACCTCAGTCTATGATGCTATACTATAAGTGGTCTCCTCCTGTCTTCACTGTGTCATTCAGCTTCTGACTCCTCCTCTAGGTGTAGCCAGCTACTCCTCTGCACTCTGAGTTGTCACAGATAAATCAATAGACAATCCAATATGATGTTTCAAATGCAGTGAAATTAGCATGTATGCACAAGGTGTTACAGAGGACTACGGAAGGACAGTAGCTTCAAAGTAAGGGCCAAGTTAGAGAGGAGAGTTGGTGGCCAGAGGTTTTAGCAAAGTATAGAAGGTTTGGAATAGCCTGTATGGAGAATGAGACAGGAATCAGATGGAGGGGGAAGAAACCTCCTAGATATCATTAAAGGCTCAAGTGATGGCTGGTGAGTTTTAGCATTTGGTGGGTGTATTAGTTTGGTTGTCATTGGCAACAAGTAATAGAAAATCATCTCAAAGTAGTTTAAGCACTAAGTTCATTAGTATGTGAATGTCTTAAGCGCAGAAAATCTGTCCGTGTAATTTACTGGTCCAGCTTCAGTTTCTAGGACAGTAGCTGGTGCATAGCAGGCATCCCGTAAATATGTGTTGAATGAACTGAACTAATGAAGGATCTCTCATAGGAGTGAATGAGCACCAGTCTTGGTTAACTCAATAGTTCATTGACATCAGCAAGGATTCAGGTTCAGTCTAGCTTTTGGTGGGTTGACTCTGCTGTCTTCAGGCTGGTTTTCCACAGTTGCAAGGTGGCTACTACTGTTCTGCTCACTATAACCAGACCCAAAAATTTCCCGCAGAAGAAAAAGGAGCTATCTACTTCTTGAGCCTCTTTTTAAGAGTGAGAAAACCTCTTTCAGAAGCTTCAACAGACATTTCCTAAGTACTGTTGGCCAGAAATCCATCACATACAATGTCTAAATTGATTAGTGGTGGGGAAAAAATGGGACTACTGTGATTAGCTTAGACCTGGGGTTCTCAGAGGGGGCTGATTTTGTCCTCCACCTCCCCCAGGGGATATTGGCAATGTCTTGAAACAGATTTGATTGTTACAATTGGGGAAGGTGGGTGCTAATGGTATCTAGTAGGTAGAGGCCAGGGATGCTGCTAAAGCATCCTACAATGCATAGGATAGTGTCCCCAACAAGAAAGAAGTGTCCAATCCGAAATATCAATAGCTCTGAAATTGACAAACCCTGACTTAGATCAATCAGAAACCCCCTGCAGCTGGAGTGGGGACCACCTTCTTTGAAGCACAGGGCCAGGGAGGAGCATGAACATACGTATGAAACCAGGGTCCTATGAGGCAGGAGAAGCACAAAGGAGGTAGGGAGTAAGGAAGAAACGGGTGCTGGTTAGGCAATCAACTGAGTCCACTCCAGAAGGACTGACTGGATTTTCCAATTCGGCAGAGGACTCAAGGAGCCTTTGGAATGATTTTTTTCTTTCTTTTCTTTCTTTCTCTTTCTTTCTTTCCATGCTGAACAAAGAGATCCTGCCTTCTGTAAATAAAATAAAGAGTTCTTGTCTTTTTGGACAAAATAAAAATTGTAACCTGCTGGCCATTCACCTCTCCAGTCACTGTGCACGTGGAAAGGTTACGAGGCGCTTATCTTACTTGTCGCCTATTGTCAGTGCCAGTACCAGGAGCACTGAGGATGTACAGGAGCCATACCAGGTGCTTAGCAATATTACTGCATGTGATCCTCACGAGTACACAGCAAGCCATGAATTCCTACCCCCATTTCACAGATGAGGACGCTCGGGCCCAAGGTTGTCCACTTGTGAATCAGAGAGCTGAGGTTCCCCACCAAGTTCTGCCCATGAACCTCCTTCCCTGCATTTCGGACAGGGCAAAAGACCCAGTGTTTATAGGAGTATAGCTGGAGAGGAGACCACATGTTGACTGACAGTCTCTGGATGTCGTAGGTGCTGCAGCATCTTCCAAGGGCAAACAGGGTAAGTCAGAACTGCTCTGGAGGAAAGGCCTTGACAGAGATCTGCCTTTTTTTTATGGCTTACAAGTCCCAGGAGAATCTCCCAATCTCAAAGTCTGTGAATTAAATGATTTCTTTGGAGACTTTTCCTGCCCCTCCTCCTCAGCACATACTCAGCTTTTATGTCACTCTGCTTTCTGAGCCTGATGGAAAAAAAAAAATCAGGAGTGATAGAAAATAGAGCCAAAAATTTTCTGAAGTGTTGCTGGAAGACAGTATTGGGTCATTGGAGAGCGTTCCCCTATTCGCTGTTGAAAATCTTCCCTGAGAAGTGCCCCCTTACTGCCTGGAATTAGAATTCAGCTCGGGTCTGCTAGCGTGCATGCCGGGGGAGAGGCGGCCGGTCTCAGCTGTCCAAACAGTGGGAAATTAAACGCCTTTGTCTCGCAGGAGATCACTGGGCTCCATGGTGATTTTCAACTCTCACCCAGGGGTGTTGAAAGGCTCTTTCCCCTCCCTCTTCCCCCTAACTCTTCTGTTTGCTTTGGGAGAAGGGGCCTGCGGTAGACAGGCTGTGGGTTTGAGATTGGGTCTTAAAAAGAACAAAAAAGGACAAAGGACTTCACTACTAAGCACACTGGGTCCCATGAAGGTGTCTGGGTCCACCCTCACAGTAAGTGCCACCGTGTGCTGGAAGAGTCCAGGGCAGGTTGTACACACAGTGGACTCAGCAAGAAACCAGGGTTTTTCAACACAACTCTTTTAGCCTGAGTTATCTTATCTACAGTAAATCTCACTTCACAGGATCAGTGTGGGAATTCGAATGAAATATATGTTTCTGGTTCAAAACAGAACAGTTCTGTTGCAGTTATGTTGGCTCATTTGGCTAATTCATTTGTCCTGAGCTATCATGATTGGAGCTTGGGATATCACATTTTACTAAGACACTTTCCGTATGTTATCTTTTTGCTGTATAACCGACCACCACGCAATATGGCAGTCTGCAGCAACTGCTTTGCTGACTCATAGTTCTGAGTCAGCATGTTAGGCTGGGTGCTTCCCATGCTGGGGTCACTCCGAGCAGCTAGCATCATATGGCAACTTTCTGTGACCGGATGGTTGAAATGGCTTCACTCGCAAGTTGGTGCTGGCTGTTGGCTGAGCCACTTATTTCTAGAAGGCTAGCCTGGGCTTCTTCCCATGGAGAATGGGTTCCTAAAGCAGAGTGGGGTTGGGGGGAGAGAGAGAGAGAGAGAGAGAGGGAGGAAGGGAAGGCACCAAGTGCAAGCTCAAACTTCAGCTTGCCTCCGTTTGCTAATGTTCCATTGGCCTAAGCGAGTCACAGGAGGGCAATGGGGGAGGAAATGAAATGCGGGCGTGGATAAGGGAAGCGTATGTCATTGGGGCCGCCCCTGTCATGATTTACCACAGTCCCTTTCCTCCTGGAAACCTACTCCTTGCTTCTCATTGGGTTTCCCAGAAGTAGACTAGCTATGCAATGAATATAAACGTCAGTTTCAAAACTCAGTTTGCTGGAACTCGGTATAATTTTCATTAAAAGCTCCCCACTGCTTCTTGCTGGACGGTAAAAATTGAAACTTAGTTTTAGTTTGCACTCCCTCCATCACCACCTCCTCTATTTCCTGGAAGTCTCATCCAAGTTGCAGGGTTAAAGGAGTCTTATCTGCTCTGGATCCATGCTCTGAATCCATTATCACGCTATCCACGATGGCATTTTATTTTATTTTATTTCCTATTTATTTATTTTTTTAGAGATGGGGTCTCACTCTGTTGCCCAGGCTAGGGTGTGCTGGCACAATCATAGCTCACTGCAGTCTCAAACTCCTGAGCTCAAGTGATCCTCCTGCCTCAGTGGATGTTCTGGCTCTTCGGTGAGGTTCCATACCATCCTCTTGAGGTCTGGCCTCCTCACCTCTTTTTCTGTCCCTGTGCAGTGCACTCAACTCGCCTGCTACTGTTATGCCACACTGGACTGTGGGAGCCTTTATAGGGCTGTCTAAGTCCCTCTCTGTACACTGTGGAGCCATTTCTTTTCTGAGTTCTTGCTCCCTTTTTTGGTTGCACACAGGAAACAAGACACGAGTTTCCATGCTCTCAGTTTCCCCCAAATTTTCTGAAGAATCTGCCTAGCCCTGAGCTCAGCCTGACTGCAGGATAAACAACGCCCCTTCTTCAGAGATTCACAAAGTCCACACGCTCATCCCTTTCTTTCTGACTCCCCCTTCCTCGATCCAACAGAAGGCACAGCCTGCTGCTCACTCATCTGCTTCTCTGCTCAACTATTGTTTAAACCCAGAGCTCTCCCTGTGGCCCCTGAGGGCTGGCTTTCTGAAAGCCCAAAGCAGAAAAGCTTCTATTTTCTCCCTTTATGGGGCTCATTCCATCCCTGACACAAGGAACTCAGAATGGTTTAGTCTGAGCAGGGCAAGGTCCACTCTTGGGGATGGAGGGAGGGGTATATTCATATTGCAGGACATTATCCCAGTACATTTGCTTCCTGCTTCCAACCACAGGGTCCACAATCAGCCTGCACTTCCTCCAGCCAGCAGTGCCCCTTGAAATGCCTGCTTCTAGGTTGTATAATACTTTGTCAGGTTGCATGTGGGTATCTGTTCAGAAGAATGCATTGGAATTGGAAGAATGGAGTTTTATTTTGTTAGCACTCAGTTATTTTCCAGAAGGACAAATATCTTGTCTATATTTATGTCTATATCTATGTCTTTCTCTTGTGCCATGATGGCAGACACCCATCTGGCATGACTCTGTCCTATGATTTTACTACTAACGGTAATTTTTTAAAGAGTCTTCCACTTTGTATTAGTTTTCTGTTGCTGCATAACAAATTTCCACAAATGTGGCAGCTTAAAACAATATACATTTATTATCTCACAGTTTGGTTGGGTCAGGTTTCCGTGGTCTGAGCACAGCATAGCTGAGTCCTCTGCTCAGGGTCTCACAAGGCTATAATCAAAGCCAGGGCTTTGGTCTTGGGGTTCTTGTCCAAGTTCACATGGTTGATGGCAAACTTTATTTGCTTACAGCTATGGAATTTGTGGCAGCTTGCTTCTTCAAAGCCAGCAAGAGAATCTCCCCCTTCAGAAGGGGCCCAGTTTCTTTTTTAAGGACTTTCACGTAGTTGAGTCGGACACATCCAGGAGAATGTCCTTCAGGATTAACTCAAAATTAACTACTTTGGGACCTTAATTACTCTGCAAAATCCCTTCACCTTTGCCATCTAAGTTACTAAAGTGAAACCCTGTCTAGTTTCTGTTCCCACATTCCAGGGGCAGGAATTATATAGGACATACATAACAGGGAGAAAGAGTCTTGGGGACCATCCTAGAATTCTGCCTACCACACACTTACTGCATGCTTGCTCGAGGTCAGGCACTGTGCTCAGCCCTTTTATAAACACCATGTTGGGAACTAAACTCCATCTCTTGGCTGAGGTCAATGTTACTAATGGCCTTCAATTCCTGCTTTAATCACTAAGGTATTCTGCCTTATACTCTATTTTTTTTTTTTTTAGCCATTAGAGGGGCTTTGTTAAACCAGGAAGACCCCAAGTCCTAGAACAGATCCATAAGCCCCTGTGAAAATATGAAAGGTGATGCAGAGATTGGGTTAAGAGCTTTGGTCAACAATTGAAGAAAAGCCAAAGGAAGCATTTATTGGGCACATAGGTGCCAGACATTAGATTATTTTCTAGGATTCTACTTTTTTATATTTACAGTATCCCCGCAAGTAAGTATAAAGTATCCCCATTTTGAAGGATGAGGAAACAGAGGCTCAGAAAGTTTACATGCCTTGCCTGATGCCCCAGAGCTAGTAAATAGCAGACGCGGATTTGGATCTGAGATTGTTATAGCAAACAAAACACCTTTGCACATCCTGCAACCCATGCATGTGAACAGTGGTGTTTCTCATGATGCAGATTCTGTGAGTTATAAATACCTTTAGCTCTCCCGTCCACCTCTCCTTTCTGGACTGGGGATGCAATCCCTGGAGGCACAGAAACTTTAAGTGACATTGATCTGTGGGACTTGTGATGCTCAAAGGTTCAGCCTCGCCTTGGGAAACCGAGGCAGCACAGCAGCTCCCTTGTGAGCTGTGCTTCTTACAGGGGGAGGAACAGCCATGGTGCTTCCTCGTCTCCAGGAACATCAGCGACCACACTCTTGACAGTGCAGGTCTCCCTCCAAACCCCATCTTCCACTCCCAGGCCCCAGCAACACCAGAGACTCCCACAGAGCCACCTTGTCCCTCTTTGGTTAAAAGCCACTAACAACACTTCCATTCAGCACATCTTCCTTTAGAACATGTCCTGACAGCTTTACTACTCTGGCTTCTTTATGGGGTGGTGGAAGAGTGAGGGAGGGGAGAAAATCAATACCAGGCAACAAAGGGCAAAGGAGAATGCTCCCCCACACCCCATGCTCCGTGACCCCTACCCCGCCCCCTGCGCCACCCCGGTCAGAGCTAACAGTACTTAGATTTAAAAGTGTTCTGTTCAAGACCTGGAGGGCATCAAGAGTGGAGGTGATCAGGTCCAGGGAGACCACAGGGAAAGGTCATGACCACGGATTCATTTGCTCAAGAACTCCAGGCTGCTGGGAAGGGGACAGATCGGGTTAGAGGTGATGAAGAGAGAGCCTCTGGGACTAAATCATTGCCAGAGTGCTGTGGGCCCCTTCCTCCTGCAGCGGCACTCAGAATGAAGCAAGGATGTGAAAGAGAAACCAGTATCCCCTGGGGCTGGAGAGACGAGGCAGCCAGGTCTTTCAGAGGAGAGGAGCAGAATGTGAACCATGGTGACATCAGGCATTTAATGTTGAAGAGCGAGAAGGTGTCTGTTAATAAGGAAGCTGGGAAGGCCGGCGCGGTGGCTCACACCTATAATCCTAGTACTCTAGGAGACCGAGGCGGGAAGATGGGTTGAGGTCAGGAGTTCAAGACCAGCCTGAGCAAAAGTGAGACCTTGTCTCTCCTAAAATTAGCTGGGCGTTGTGGCACAAATCTGTAATCCCAGCTACCCAGGAGGCTGAGGCTTGAGCCCAGGAGTTTGAGGTTGCTGTGAGCTAAGCCGACACCGCGGCACTCTAGCCCGGGCAACAGAGCAAGGCTCTGTCTCAACAAAAAAAGAAGGAAGCTGGGGTTTCCTGCCCACATCAGGAAAGGACTACCTTTCTGTTAGTTCTTGAATGCTGAGCCCCTGGCTTCACCTGGGTCCTCTGTAGACTCAATATCCTGGAAGCTACAATCATGAAGGCAGTCCTGTAGAGGAGCTGGGCTCTCCCAGCCAGCCCCAGGGGAGAGATACCAGATCCACAGGTTGGGGGAGTAGTAAACAGTAACAGGCAACCCCTTCTTAAGTGGAACTCCCATGAGGAGAAAGTAATTTCCATCATGGTGTTAATGATGAATTCCCAATCAGCTCTCTTGCTGTGCGTTAAATGAGTAAATGGAACTGCCCTTTTATGGCTGTTACTACATAGCACATATTTACTGCCAAGAGGGCTGTGCCGACTTACACCGTTGTGGGAAAGGGAACCTGCTTCCCTGTGGACTTGGGTTTTCTCATGTAAAAATTTTTGCTGAAATTTATACCATTTTTAGTTTAATTTGTGTTTCTTTGTTTATTAGCTAGGTTAAGTGCCCGTTTTGGTGTTCCCTTTTCCTTTTGTATTCCCTTTGGGTGAATCTGTAAAAAGAAGATGAAAATGAGAAGCATCCTTGAAACACCAATGAGAAGAAAGGAGAAAAAGAAGGGAAGAGGAAAAAGGAAAAATCAGAGGAAGAGATAGAAAAACTCTTCCACTAAAATTGAGCATGCTGGCGTGGAACAAGAAATACGCAGTCTGGCGCCAAGTCCCCACCCCTTCAAAACACAGCTCTGCCACTTGACAGATATATAACTCGGGCAGGTCATTTAATCGTATCTGCAAAATGGAGATGATAATGGTTTGTGATTCATAGAATTG
Organism: Propithecus coquereli; assembly: GCF_000956105.1. Classification (NCBI taxonomy): domain Eukaryota; kingdom Metazoa; phylum Chordata; class Mammalia; order Primates; family Indriidae; genus Propithecus; species Propithecus coquereli. The sequence continues at coordinate 5,908,868 of NW_012150174.1, forward strand.
TTATAAGGATTATATGAGGTAATATACGAAAAGTACCTAGTTTAGTGCCTAACAATGACTATAATAATCATAATAATCTATAATAATGATTATAAATACATAATAGCTATCAGACAATAGTTATTATAAATATATTACGATTATATCTTTCGAGTTGCTATTATTATAATTATTATTATCCAAGCACTAACTTAGGCAATTTTCATAGGTACTTATATTTCTAATAACAGAGGTACTTCATAGATACTTATATTTATAATAACAAAGCAGCAGGACAGTGAATAGAGCGGAGTGTCTGAAACTGGTCATGCCTGGAGGTGAGTGCTAGATCACCTTTATGTTACCTATGTTACTTAAACACTCAGTGATTCCATTTTCTCGTTTATTAAGTCAAGATAAAAACGACCGGCTGGCAGAGTGCCTGAAAAGACCAAATAGCATAGACTTCTGTCTGTGCCTTTAGCTAAGCCTTTAGCGCAGTGCCTGGCAAGTTGAAGTTGAAATAGTAGTAGTTGTAATGGCAACTAAATGTTCAGTGAGTGTTATTATGCCAGGCCATGTGCTAAATATTCAACGTATATCTCCTTTTAATCCTTACAAGCCCTTATGAGGGAGGCGTTGTACTCATTTTATAGATGAGACCACTGAAGCTCAGATAAGACTATATGACTTGTGCTAGGTCACACACCTTGCAAGTGACAGAGTTAGGATTTGAACCCAAAGCTGTCTGACTATTGGTACATAGTAGCTTTCATAATCTGTCCCGTTTAAATTATTTTAATACCCTATTCCATCTTTATTTTTCCCACCTGTCACATAGATTACTATTGGCCCTGTCTGTGTCTGTCTTCCTGTCTAGACCGAAGTCCTGGAGCTCACTCTTATCTCTATAGCCATGGTGCCTGCCCACTATCCCCAGCACACTCTCCCCAGCCCTGACCCCTGGGCACACGGCAAACCTCTGTTGAATGTACATGCTCTTCCTAGCCCACCTCCCACCTCTGCACAGTCTTTCTCTGCACAGCCTGGGCCCCAGGCTCCGCTCCAACACGCTCTGCTCCGAGCTTGTACCCACAACCAATGTCACCTGCATCAGCAGTTGGACCAGCTGCGGCGCCACATTCTGGAGCTCAGCATCAACCTCCCATTGCTGCTCCCTGGACTCCGGGGTGCCCCCCAGGCTTCTGCTAACAAACCTTCTGCCTCCATCCCTATCTTCTGCTCACCTGTCTGGTGCTTTCTCTTCTCCTCCAGACGGCTTCCAGGACAGAGGGGAAGAGATGGATTTAATGCTGTGGTGAACTATTCCTTCACTCCTCTACTCCTGGGTGGAAGTGTCACATACCACCTGGACCACCTATCCTATGGTGGCCAAAGGTGCAATGCTGACCCTGAGAATATGCCAGTTAACATGACTTTCTCATAGCTTTCATCTAGTGTCCAATGAAACAAAGACCCTACGAGTCCTGCAGAGGAGGCTGGACACACAGGTGGGGAAGCCAGCCAGGCAGCACTGGTTCATCTAGCCCGATTGACTAATGTTTTGCATTCAGCCCCTATGGTTATGTAGCCTTTATGCCTTTATACTTTATCCATCTTAGCAGCACTTATTGGGTACCCACTTTGTGCAGGGCCCTAGGACAACGGTGATGAAAAAGACCCAATCCTTATTCTCAGAGAGCTCTCACTCATCTGATCCATATTCAGACCTGTCCAAGTTCACTGTGGTGCTCATCTTCCTCTTAAACATAACTATACTTAGCATATAGTTTTTAATTTTAACAATCCACTGTTGGGCCATGTCACCTGTGTGGATTACCTCTCATAGCACTTAGCTCAGTGCCATGGGCCTGAAGGCAATTAGTGCAAGCTCTTTGATGATATTGAACTTTCTGGAAGCTTCAGGCATTTTCTTTCAGTCATCTTAGTTACTGTCTTAATGTGATAATAGGCTGATTGATTTTTATGTGAGTCTTAATCATCCATCAGATCTTCAACCTGAAGTTCAGTTCAAGCTCCAGCAATCGTATGACCTTGGGCAGGTTGCTTTACCTCTCTGAACCTGTTTCCTCACCTGTTAAAGTAAGAATAGCAAAACCCATCACACAGGCTTTATCTGATAACCAAATTAAATGGAATTGCAGGCCAAAAGGATGTATGCACTCCTAAATTTCCATCCCATCACATTTTTCAGCATGTGCCATGGTTTGGGGAATACTAAAAGAATAACACGTGGTCCCGGTTCCCCTCAAATCCTCAAGCCGGTGGGCAGAAACAGATGTAAACAAGCAGTTATAATACAGCAGGATCACTCAGGGAAGTTCTTTGGGACTGTAGGGAAAGAGGGAACAAATACTTATTAAGCATCGACCATACATGAGTTTGAGGGATCCCGAAGTATAGTCACTGTGGTCTGTGTTTGTATGTGTGTTTCCATAAACTCCTACTTATTTTGGATTTCGCCTTCTCTGTGGCCTGGTTCCCTAGATGTCTGACTTTCCTATAATAAGTACCAGGAAGCCAACCCTGACTAACCACATCCCCAAGAACAGCCGAGAATGCTGATGACCACTTAACACATTCTGAAACTATCAGCCAAACCAGGGGCCGGATGAATATGCAAAGAAGGGCTCCCTACTGACCCTTCCCCGGGATGCTTTTTCCAGCCCTGCTGTCTCCCGCTGCCCAGTAACCTGTTGCCGTGGGAGACAAGTGTACTTAGTGTGACAAGTCACACTGCACCCTGGGCTTCTTCAATACCATGTCAGGCTGACCCTGATGCTACGCCAACTCTCCCAAGTTATTGAGGACAGAATGCATTTATGTTTAAATGCAGCACACATCTCTGCAAGACCTTCCCTTGCATAATCGTATTGCCTTTCCCCCTCCTTTCAGGAGCCTGCAGAGGGATGGATCTTGCCTGGCTGACACCTCTGTGGATGCCTGGGTTGATTCGTTTGCTGCCACCCCCATCTCCTGGGTGTCAGGTTCCAAACCCACCTAAAGAGGAGCTGGATGGGCCCCTTTCTTGATGAAACAAGAGACACTTGCGGAATACAAATCACCACCCTGCACTAGGCCGTAAAGATGGAAGGAGAAGAGATAAGCAGAAGCTAGCTTTTAAGACTTCCATTGTGAATGTCAGTGGATGGAACTCGTATATAAAGGAGGCAAACAGGCTTGTTTCTGCAGTTTAGCCTGACTTTTTTTTTCCTTCTCAGCAGAGACAAATTGCAACATTTGGCAGCCCTTAAAATGTATCACATGCCCTTGTAATGATTTGCTTATAGAGTTTATTATGGATAATTACAACAGCTGATATTTATTGAGCACTAACTACATGTCAAGCAATTGATACGTGTTTATTTCATTTAATCCTTATAGCAACCCTATGAAGTAGGTACTTGGATTAGCCTCTCTTTATAGATTAGGCAATTGAGGCGTAGGAAGTGTGATTCATTTGCCCAAGGTCACATGGTAAGTGGGGGAGGCAGCATTCAAATCCAGGATATCTAACTTCAGATGACACTCTTAACTCTTGTGTGTTATACTGTTGCTAGAGAAACAGCCTGGGAGAGTGATGAAGTATGGTGGTTCTCTGCCACTTACCAGCTGCGTGACCTTGGGTAGATTACTTAAGTTCTCTGTAAAATGAGGATGATAGTAATATCTACCTCACAGGGTGGCAGTAGTCATCAAGGATTTAATATACATAAAACATTTAGTGTCATGCTTGGCACAGGGTGAGGATCCAATACATGTTAGTTATTTTTATAAACAGTAAGCCTCTCCAGGTTAGGAACTGTATCTCAATCCTCTTTGAATCTTTACTCCCAATACCTAGCACAATGCAAAGTACATGGTAGAAATGAATTCAAAATTACTGGAATAAATTAGGAGATTAAAAAGTCTACAAGATACTTAAAATTAAATCTTATTTTAATAAATGCTTTATTATTTACTAAGTGCTGTCATTTAGGTTAATTTGGTGTAAGGTTTGTTTTTAAGTCAAAACATCAAGAAAATTTGACTCAGAAATTTCATCCTTATGTATATATATGCATATATGAAAACATACGTCCACACAAAAACATCTACATAATTGTTCATAGCAGCATTATTCATCGTAGCCAAAAGGTGGAAGCAACCCAAAGGTTTATCAACTGATGAATGGATAAACAAAATGTGGTATAGCCATACAATGGGATATTATTTGGTCATGAAAAAGAATGAAGTACTGATACACGCTACAACATGGATGGACCCTGAAAACATTATGTGCAACAAAAGAGCCAGCCAAAAAAGACCACATGTTATAAGATTCCACTTATATGAAATGTCCAGAATAGGTAGGTAAATCTATAAAGGCAGAAAGTAGATCCATCATTACCTAGGGCTAGGTGGATGGGGGTGTTGGGGAGGGCGTTGATAACTAAAGGATATGGGGTTTCTTTTGGGATGATGACAATGTTCTAAAATTGTGGCACTAATTGCACAATTCTGTGAATATATGAAAAACTCTTGAATCGTACACTTTGAGTGGGTGGATTGTGTAGTATGTGAGCTATATCTCAAAAGAGCTGTTACCAAGAAAGAAAGAAAAATGGAGAAAGTGATGTCTCCAAATAAGAAGCTCAACACTGGTTCGTTGGGCAGCCTCCCCAGACTTCCGTTCTGTCCATGCCGCCTTGGCCACCTGCACGGGACACATCCTCACCAAGGCAGACCAGGGGGGTGATGAATAGACCATTCATTAATGGTTATTCTTCTAATCGAGTCCAGCTGCCCTGGAAGTGCTTCTTTTAAATTTTGCCTTTTGTCCAGCTCTGTTGGGTGGGATAAAAGGCTGATAGGTTGGTCAGCCCAGTACAGAAATTTGAGATTTCAGATGAAGCCCAGACTTTCTCAAGATTAAATGAAGGTTTCTAAGTTGGAAAACAAGGCTGGAAGAGTGTACCTATCAAGTCTATTAATCATCCGCAAATCTCTTCCCTCCCTATGACCTTGTCTTAGAGACAAATAAAAGCCGGATGTTCCAGCACACTCAATGCATCCTTTGTTTTAACGATCCTTTGTTTTAACAATGCTTTTCCAAAAACTTAAGCAATTGCTGGTGGAAGGGAGAGAAGTCAGGATTTTAATTAAGTTGCCCCAGTTTGAAGTTATAGAAGATTGCCAAAGAATTCCAAAACCGTAGGCATTTAACAGTGAAGACAGAGCAGAAACGATGCTTGGAATTCACTAGAGTAGCTACGAAGGTAGGTAATTACGACAGAAACGGAAATATAATTTTGTCATTTGGAAATCTTGTTCTTTGCTCTACTTTTCACCAGCATTGTTATATATAGACGTACTCACAAGGGAAATTCCTTGAGTAAAGGCAAAAAAGAAAACTTACACTTTCCCTTTTCTTGATCACTGTTAGTACTATTGATGCAAACTCCAATAAATATTAATTTATTTAGGAATACAGAGAAGAGTTACAGTTGACATATTGGTTTTGCTAAATGATGAGCCCTGACTTTTATTGAGAGCGCTCACCTTGCCACATGTTTTATCTCACCTAATCCCTACAGCTACCCTGAGAGGTGGGTACTATATGATGATGATGATGATTATTATATTTCGTAGATGAATAAAATAACGCACAGAGAAGTTAAGTAGCTTCCCCAGGGTTGCATCCCTAGTATAAATGATGGAGCAGAGATTTCAGCCCCAACTGACTCCAGAGCCACGTTCTGCATCATTATCATACTCTGCCTCTCCAGTAAATGAACAGTGCTTAATTTCACTCTTGATGCTTCTACTTTGAGTTGAACATGTTAGGACACTGGAACAATGTTATTATACAAAATAATATTTTATTTGTTGAATAAGTATTACAATTTTCTTTACTTTGTACATGTGTGCTGGGTACCTTCTGTATGCAAGGCAGCGTCCTTAGCCGGCCACACTGTGATATGCCTCAGGGACTTGGCACATGCTATTCCCCTGCTTGGCATACCCTGCCCTCCCCCTCATACCCTACTTAGAGAATATCTACTCAACCTTCGGATATCAACTTATAATATCACTTCCCAGAGAAGCTTTTCCTGACCTCCTCTTTCCTCACCCCCCTCTTTTAAAAATACTCCCTTATCCTTCTACATTTTTCCTTTGGAGCACCTTCCAAGCTTGTAATCAAATGTGATGTGTATTTAGTGGTGAAGTGGCTGTCTCCTCTGCTGGATACAAGGTCCACGAGGGCAGGGCTCGAGCCTAGCTTGTTCACTATCCTGTGCTTTGCAGAGAACCTGCTATGCTTAATGTTTGAACAGCAAATGAACGAATGAAGGAGACACCAGTCGTGCCCTCATGTTGCTTCCATTTTAGGAGTGTTGTATACAAGCATGTATCTACAGGAAGGGAAACAGGGGTTTAGAAGGAAAAGGAGCTCATCAGAGAAGGGGCTTTTCAAGGCCATGGCTCGTGAGCTGGTCCTGGAAGGGTGGGTGGACACTTCAGATGGAGACCCCCAAGAGCGAAGCACACAGCCAGGCTAGCAGAGCCTGCTGAGTACATTGCGGTGGTATATTATACTTATTTAGAAAATAAAATAAGGAAAGTACAATAGCCAGTGTTTTTCTTTCATCTGAAAGCACTTAGATAGAAACCATCTTTTGGGGCCTAAAGACAAATGGAATTGCTTAGTTTTAAGGTAGTTGTTTTCATGTTTTGATGCAAACTATAAAAGCCGAGATACAAAATATAAGTTATGGCTTTGGCCCCTATGCCATTCCTCACTGGGAAGAAAAGGAAAAGAGCCATGAATTTCTGAGAATAGATGGATAAGATGTTTCCTTTGTTCCTCTGCCTTACATTCTTTTCCTATTCCCAGTGCGAAGGATGAGGTTGCAGAATTTCCTAGCTTAGTCATGAACTCTTTAAAAGTCCTTCATTTTTTAAGCTCAAAATCAATAGAAGAAATCACATGGAAATCAATAGTTTCAACTCCATAGAAATTAAAATGATGTCAAAAACCCACACCACCCAAATTAAAGGCAAACAATAAGCCAAGAAAAATATTCACAAGAGGAGGAGGAGGGTATGTAAAACAATGAGAAAAATGAATGAAGACAGGAAAATGTGAAACATCTTGTTATGTATGGGATGTTGGGGGTGCTTACAAAGTCTTCAGAATTCTGGAATAAAGGGCAAACTTGGAAGTGATGGAGATGAGGCTGTTAGGATAAACAGGAATTAATTTATAAAAGTTTTTACTTTATTCTATAGCTGATAGGCAGCCATCAGAGGATCTAACAAGGCAAGGGATTAGTGAGGATTGGGCAGAATTTATAGTATGGTAGCTTTAGATTAGTGAGCACAGTGAGGTTAGGATTTTGAAGTGAGTTTTAATGACATGCTCTTAGTTTTGATAATTTAACTATTTAGTTGATTCACAGTCTCATCTTGCAGGAGTTGGAATTTCCTGGAGCAAGCAACTAAGTTATTGTTGCTTGGACTCAGTATTGTTTATCATAGGCCCAGGGAAGTGTGCCTGGTCCCAGCCATTGCTTAATGCAAGGACAGAACATTAGATTGGTTTTGGTGCAGAAAACTATCCAAGACTGTCTGGCTTCAGCACCCTACCCTCAAGCCACTCCACCCTCCCTCACCTGCCCCCACCCCCCTTCCCCCCAGTGTTTTTGGTTGTGTAAAGCAGACTTTTAAAAGTGCATTTGGGAAATGGGATTGTTGTGATCCTGAGGATTGTCCAGTTGGGTGTAATAAATGGATTCTAGAGTTGGACCAGGAGCTCTGGGTAGAGGTGGAGGTTTCCCACTTGTAGGGGAGGGGTGCAGCTTTATATATAGGGACTTGAAGAAAAAAAGGGCCAGAGAGGAGTGCTGACCTCAAGATGAAAGGAGTAAACCTTGGGTAACACACAAGTGGATCCTCTGGGATGATGTGGTATAATAAAAATATATTTGTTTTTGTCCCCGGGTCCTGGCACAGGGCTCTTAAAAACCTTGGAATTTCCAAGTGATAGGAGTGCCCTTTCTTAGTCATAACAAGCCCCTTCTGAGTCTATGCTAATGAGGTGACTCAGGTTGGGGCCCCTAGGTAGTTACAGCATGGGGACTGGTGGCTAGAAAACCCAAACACACACATGATTCACGGGTGGGACCCCCGTTCTTTAGGAAGAAGTGGGAATCCAAAGATTGGGTTATAAAAACTCTTGAATAACAAGGTTCAGAGCTTCTAGGTTGTTGGACATACGAGGCGCTGGGAGGGTGGACAGGGCATGGATGCGACGCGCCCTCCCCTACACCTTGCCCTACATAATTCTTCCATTTGGCTGTTCTTGAGTTGTACCCTTTATAATAAACTCGTATTAGTAAGTGAAGAGCTTTCTTGAGTTCTGTGAATTATTCTAGTGAATTAGCGAACCTGAAAAGGGGATGTGGGAACTCCTAAATTTATAGCTGGGTCGGCGGGTGGGTCAGAAGTATAGGTGGAAAACTGGGACTCGCAACGGCATCCGAAGTGGGGGCAGTCTGTGGGACTGAGCCCTTAACCTGTGGGGACTGAAATAACTCTGGACAGGTAGTGTCAGAATTGAATTGAATTGGGATATCCAGGTAGTGTCGCAGAATCAGAAAATGGGTGGTGTTAGAAAAGACAGAGCACCTTTGGTATCAGGGAAAAGACACAGAAAGGTTTACCATTTGTTGTGGTTCTTTCCTCTTAGACCATCTGAGTCATGTTTGGTGTGTTATTAAACAATTTTCTTCTTTTATGGAGATAATATTTAGACATCCCAGCACGGAGCTTGAAAATGAGGTGCTGGGAATTAGAGATTTGAGCAGCAAAGGGAAACGTGGTCTTTGCAACACAATCCATCTGCTGAGGGGCGTGTGGGGTGGTGGCATCGTAGGGCAGAGGGAAGGGATTGTGAGCCCCACTGGAGGTGGCGGAGGAGAGGCAGCACCATGTCCCAGTAGCTGCCAGGTGGATGCCAAGAACAAACTCTATCCTTTCCCCGCAATAAGTCAGGTAAAGATGACCCTTGAAGAAAGTAAGCTGACCGTTCGGTTGCTTTTTGTGTCACTGCTAAAAATAAACAATTTTAAAACCAAGAAGAGAACTTTTCATTAAAAAAAAAAAAGAGTTATTCTAATTCTCCACATATTTTATGCAGGGAGGAAGAAAGAACTAAATTAAAATGAGTAAGAAAAACCTGCAAGATCCTTAATTGATAAGGGAAGAACTCATTTAATTGGTGGCTGTCTTAAATAATATGCATTGGAAAGTGTATAATCTAAAGGAGCACACGGAGCAAGAAACATAACCAAGGAAATAAGGAAGTAGTCAAGAAAAGTTCCATAAATTAAATCATAGTTTGAAAGGATAAAGTCATGTTAACACTCATTACCATATTTTAATTTCATGGTGATTAAAATTATAATGTAGCATGTATTACCCCTTAATTGATCTGCCAACATCAAGTATTTGCAAGTTTCTTTTCGTTCTCTGAAGTCATAAACTATCTATTCTTTGCTGCATAATTTCGGAGGTAATTTTAAACCATAAATATTTCTCTTTATTAAAATTCTCAGGAAATTAGAACCTTGATCGCTATTTATTTATATCTGCTTTGGTTAGAGGCCAGGAAATTCATTTTCTTACATTTTGAATTCTACAAAATTAAAGTGCTCAAGAATATTATCTATTAATCTTCAGGCTTCCTTTTATGACAGTTTTACAGTTTAATCACAATGTTCAGAGATCTGAGGGTGACAAGCGAAGCTATGTCCCTTTAAAATTAGGTATTTTTCTTTACTAGGAAGCCTCTCATTGTCAAGGATGCAGACCCATCCCAGTGCCAAGCCCTGGGCCAGCCTTCCCAGGACAGGATTGTCCCCTGGTGACACTAGTCTCCTGAGACCTGGTGATATTTGGGGTCTTCATCCCAGCTGGGTCCCCCTACCTCACACTCACCCCTTGGATGAGACAATGTCCTTGTGTTGTCCTTCTGCTGACCCTTCCCCACAGTGGCCACCCTGGCCTCTCAGGATGCGACTCCCTCCAGCCTGATTTAGCTCATCCCTCGTTGGGTGCATCTGTGCCCAGCACCCTGGTTCTGATGAAGTAAATAGGACACATATGTCACTGTGGAGCCTCATGAGTCTCTTTAGATAAAAATAAATTTGGAAAATTGCAAAACCTTCCAGAGACAATCTCTTCCTAATCATTTCTGCCTCCTTTGACACCTCATTGCACTGATTAATGGTCATTCAAATTGACCACCTGGCATAGTTCACTGTCAAAATCAAAAAGGACGTATTTTCAAAAGTCAGGTGCTGTCTTTTGTGTTGTGGAATGCTGGTGTGTGTGTCTGTGTGTGTGTGTGCAAATATATACAGCATCTGAATCCTAAAATGCATTGGTGAACCTTACTCTGCATGTGTGTTGTCTAGTACTATAATAATTGGACTTTAAATAATCAGTCAGTACAATTAGTTCTCATACTTAGCCAAAATTGTTAGACTAAGCCTGGCCAAATATTTTAAGCCAACTATAAGCAGAGAATTGTTTTTCACAGCCCTTCGTCATGGAGGTTAAAAAAAAAAGAAAATTAGGAGGCAACAGAAGCAGCCTGTTTTACAACATCATTACAAGCTATGAGCAAAGAAATCTACTTTCAATGCTAAGTCTGAATATAGATTCAATCACTCCCCCTAACATTCTTTTTATCTGGCTCTGATGGAGTTTACAACTGAGCATACATACAACTCACACAAGAGAGCACCACCTATAGTTACAAGGCACATTTGGGGAATACTGGATTGTGAGAAACAGAAATCCACGCGAAATGACGACAACCCCAAAAGGAGCTCATCGGAAGCAGGTAGGGATAGCTCTCAGACCCTGAGGTGGGAAGCACAGCCAGTGGGCCCATGTCAGTTAAAGTCAGGAACCAAGGTTCAGGGGCTGTGCAGTCCCTCAACTCTCCACTCTGCAGTCCAGCTCCAGTGCGTCCATGAGCAGAGCCACACTCCTGCTCCACTTGACTTGCGAGTTCCAGCATCTCAGAGTAACTCAGTCTCTAAGTCTCTAGTTTAAGAGAGAGAGAGAGAGAGAGAGAATTGACTTGGTCACTGGCCAGCCAATGGACTCAATCCTCTTGGGTCACAAGGCTCAGAACTTTGTGCAGGAAAGTTTTAGGTAGGGTGGCATCTCAGCAACACTGGTTAATGTCTCCGTAACAAGCAAGATGTTTGGCCAGGAGGGGCTCTGTGCCATCCTACTTTGAAACCAACTTAAGGGGGAAAGAGTACCAGGGTCCGTATGAAGAGGTTCAGCCATTTGACAAAGGGCCACTGGGAGTGTATTACATAAGAACACATGGCGAAACATGTTTTGGGACCTGAAATTAGAAAAGAGAACACACCAAAGGCTGTAGAGAGCAATTCTAATCTTGGGATGAAGATAAAGTGCAGAACTACGAGAGCTCTGAAAAACGGGAAGTGACCAGGTTAAGGTCATAGACCGGGAGGACAGACTTTGGGAGAGGAGTAAGGATTCAATCAAAGGGTTAATTATAGTGTCACCTCAGTGAGAGACATACATCCTCTTAATCCTTACAACAAACCTCCCGTGCAGGTAAAGGTGGCAGAGTGTAGTGATCACTCACTCAACCTCTGGAGTCTGAATGCCTGGGTTCAAATTCCAGCCCTGCCACTTACCAACTCTGTAACATTGGGCTAGTTATTTTTCTCTTCATGCTTAAATATCTCATCTGCAAAATCCCAGCAAAGGATTAGCACTAGCTCAGCTGCCTACTCTGGGGTTGAACAAGATTGGGAGGGGAAAGGAGAGAAGTTGCAAGAAATTGAACTAACTTTTGCTGAGTAACCTATGAGGAGTCAAAGCATATACATGTTTTAACATTTCAGTAAATTCTCAAATCTGGGGATAAACTATGAGATCTTAGCTGGCCCTGCAACTCTTCGAATTATTCCCATTGTCTGTTCTGCAGCTCATGTGAATATTCTGATAGCATAGAGCTAAATGTGCCTCCTCATTAGGAGGTTTGGTTGTTCCTCATCATGCACAAGATCAAATCCTTACACTTCAGTTAGGCATATGTGGTCCTTCCCAAACAGCCCCAGTGCACTTTTATAGGCTCGTATTGTCCTCCTCACCCCTCCACCCTGTTTTTTCTCCATGACATTGCTCGTTCATACCTCCTTTTGTATGTCTCTGCCCATACGGTTCTCTTTGTCGTAATTGCTCCTCCTGCCCCCAACCCCCCACAATTTAGCAAAAGTTCATCAATTATTCAAGGTCAAATATCTTCTCCAAATTCAAGATCTAGGTCAAATATTCATGACCTTTTGGAACTGTTAGGTGCTCCCTCCGAATACTCCAAATGTACCTCTCTTAGTGCACTTCGTCACCTTTGTTCCATTCTTCCTTTTACCTGGCTGTCACTCACCACACAGGGGGATCTAGAGGGCAGGCCTCGGGCCCTCCTCCTCCCTACATCTGCAGGACCTCACACAGTTCCTGGTCTCGGGTAGGCTTATGATCAATGCCCGTTGAATGAATGTGATCACTGAAGCTTTCACACTCACAATTGGTCCTAATTGGTATTTTGCAAGGATTATATTCCACCCCCTCTAGTTGAAGCATGTTCATGTTTAGACACAGAAGAAGAAAATACGGAATATTGTTGCTGTGGAAACAAACTCGGAAAATGATTTTCTTTTCTCCTTTATATAAATGTGGGAGTCATACGTCATGGCTAAGCTGCATATGAATGTGTGCACGATGGCACTGACAGCCTGGAGCTCGCTTCTGAGGTGTTCCGTGGCAGTCAGCTACACAGACTGTGGAACACACTCCACGTGCCATTCTAGCATATAATCTTTCTCACTTTGATGCCCAGTCACTGGGTTAAATATTGTTTTCAGTGTATCTTACAATGAAATTATTGCATTTCAGTGGATTTCTGTTTGGGGACTTAAAAGGTTTTAATATCACACAATATAACAATTTTCAAGAGAAAAATACACTTATCTATTATTTTAGAAAGTTCCTTTCAAAAGCCTCTATTCTGTCCTCTGTGTTTGGAATCAGTTCACATAAAAAGCTTCTCTTAGGATTCCATAGGAATATTTTCCATCTCCTCCATGTACTCCTATGAGAAAAGTACTAAAAGTAATAGCAAAATACTTTGCATTTTGTGATTATTTCTCCTCGCAGAGTGATTCTTTGTCTAACTACCTTTTCTCCTGACCAACTATCTTACTGGAAGAAACATGTGGCAACTTTATTACTTTTCTCACCTTCATGGAACAAAAGACCATTTTCATGTATTAAAATCTCCATGTCCTGTCTGATCTCTGGGGTCTGATAACTTGAGTTTTACCATGTTGATAGCTTTCCTGGCTTGCATTCTGAACTGCAGTGTCAGCCCAAGTATCCTTACCTCTAAAATTGTAAAAATGGGAAGGGGAAGTTCTCATTTTAACCTGGGTAGGATAGTTCATAACAGTGTTAAATAAAAGGCTTCATGACAGTACTCAAACTTCCATCAAGTGCTTCCATGCAGCAGGGGCTCCTTGTGTAATAAATGCATAACCCACATGTGAGCTGATTTGGCAAAGAGTCCCAGCTGTTACACAAATGTGCCTCGCCAGGCTGGGAGCTGGGGAATGCCCATGGTTGTCTAATCGTTCCACTCTGGAGAAAACAGAATACATACAATTCAACTCATGGGGTTGTTAAAAGGATAAATTAGTGCATATGGATAATGTAGAGTTCCTTGAGGTTCTGTCCTCTTCACTTTGCATGATCTATATTAGCCCTGGTGACCCACCCACTTTGTTTTGTGCGTGGGGGGGGCAGTGTGTATATGTATCCCAAATGTGTGCACTTCAGATTCCACCCACGCATTTCAGATCCACACACTCAGCCGTCTATCTGAATTTTCCGCAGCCACCTTGAATACAATATATGCAGAACTAAACTCACCGTTGGCCTTTCCAAACCAGCTTCTCTTCCTGCATCTCCATTTTGGTAAGTGGCTCTGCCAGCCACACAGGGTGTCCAAGCCAGAAACCCAGGCATCCTCAACTCGCTTCCTGCCCTTGGCCACCCTTCCTTTCCAGTCACTCAGCAGGCTCTGTTGATTCTAACTCCAAGTGTAACTGGAACACACTCACTTTTCTCCATCTTTCCTCTGCAGTGGAAGGCTTCACGACAGTACTCAAACTTTTTTCCCCACTGCCTTGGTTAAGGCCACCAGTCTCTCTCACCAGGGCTAATGCAGCAGCTTCTGCTTGGGCCTCCCGCCTCCAGCCTTGGCCTTCACTTCGGTCTTCCCCGCAGCCAGAGTCCTCTCCCTAAAGCACACACCTTCTTTCCTGTAAACCCTTTCACGGCTCTCTTATCTCGCCTGAACAAAGCCCAAGCTCCTTTCGATCCTTTCCATCCTCTCTCTGCTTTTCCAGCCTCTTCTTCTTGCGTTCCCTGCTCGCCTTCCACTCTCCAGTCATACTGCGCACTTTTGAGTTCTTCGAACACACCTTGACTCCTCATACCTCCAGGTCTTTGCACTGAAGCCGACAGGGTCAAGACTGGGAGTTATTAAATGACCAGTAGAGAAAAATCCTATGATGCCCCACTCTTTTTCACAGTGAGATGTTTTCATTCACTTCTCCCTTGAACTCCAGACCCATATTTCCAACTGTTCTCCAGACATCTTCACCTGAATGTTTAACAGACATCTCAAAATAACCACGTTCCAAACTGATCTCTGTCAATGAATCCCACCATTCACTTATCACAACTAACACACCAGGTATATTTTACTTTTTATTTTGTTTACTATCCGTCTTCCCCATTGGAAGGTAAGCTCCAAAAAGTAGAGAGTCACTTTTGTCTGTTTTCTTCAATAATGAATTCCCAGAGCCTAGTACAATTCCTGACACTTGATAAATGTTTGATGAATGAATAAATGATCCCATAGCAACAGAATTAAGAGGGACTGAAATTTACCCAGAATTCCCTAGCTCTGAATAGCCACAGTGCAGTAGAGAGACCACAGATTCTGTCATGCAAAACTGTCTGGTTGCGTGACCTAGCATAACTCACTTAATCTCTTTGAGACATTTTTCTCATTTGGTAAAATGAAGCTAAGCTAGCTCCCAAGATTGTTGTGGGTGAATTGATATAATTGGCTTTAACTGTAGCATCATTGGTACTCAAAAAATATTATTGTCTTCCTAATTCCTAGTTTGACAAAGACTATTGGAAGCCTTAGACACTCAGCCAAGTTAGCGAGCCTCATCCAAAGCAGCCCTCAGATGAAGCAACTCAAGAATTAATCAAACTGTGTTCTATGAAGAGCTCATTTTATTAAAAGTGCTATAGATCTTACTAGGAGGACCAGTGTGAGGGTCAATTGAAAAGTGTACTCTTGTAAACAGTTGTTCAAGCCATAGTCTCCTTGAGAGGAATTGGGGGCATGAACTCTC
The DNA here is from genome assembly GCF_000956105.1 of Propithecus coquereli. Classification (NCBI taxonomy): domain Eukaryota; kingdom Metazoa; phylum Chordata; class Mammalia; order Primates; family Indriidae; genus Propithecus; species Propithecus coquereli. Next base: position 5,924,395 of record NW_012150174.1, read on the forward strand.
CTTGCTACCTATTTCTCCCAACTCATTGGGAAGTGTGTATTTGAGACATTGCTTATTGATCTTGGAGTACTGTGGCTTGGCCTCTTGCATAACGCCTAATATCTGTGCATTTATTTATAAAGTGCCTTTCATTGCAGTGTGGCCAACAGCCACTCTAGGGGGTTAGAGTGGGAAGGGAGTTGACACCAAAGAACTGGGCCATGCTAGACACCCGAACTTTCTGGTGAAATGAAATGAAAATCAAGGTTTGTCTAATGTTTCTGACTGTCAGGGAAAAATAAAATATAATCCTCTTCTGATGTGCACTTATTAAGGCTCATGTGTGATGATGTTTGCAGACATCCTGCAAGGGAGCAGAGGTGTTTTGGCATTTCTGTTATGCAAAGGAACCGGGCATAGCGGACGTGGAACTAATGGACACGTCATATAAGAATCATGGACTAACATGGCTAAATGAAGCCCTAGGAATCCTTTGTTTTGAAGATGAGAACAAATGGAGCACAGAGAGATAAAACAACTGGCCGAGGGTCCCACTGTGAATAAGAAGCAGAAGAAACTCAAATACTGATGTCTGGAGTCTCAGGCCTGAGATCTTTCCACCACAGTGTGCTTAAAGCAAGGAAAGAGAGGTGTAAAGAGACTAACTGACTTCAATTTCCAATGAAATTTTTAAGATTTTTCTCCGTGGTCAGACTAACAGGACCTAAAAGAGGTTGGCATTTAATACATGAGATAAAACATATGAAAGTGCACTGTAAATTATAAAATATTGCCTAAATTTTGGGTCAATTGTTGATTAAATCAGTGAGGTTAATAAATAAGATGGTCTGACCAGATGGATGCAATTGTACCATATTAAACATCACATTTTAATAGCTACCAAACACATCAAGATGATTTCACTTGCTTTGTCAGCTGTTCCATTGGCACTCTGTTGCTGATTCCAGAGAAGGTAACATATCAACCACAAATTTGTTCAAGGAAAATGTGCAGGTAAATTAATTTGTATATAATGTTTCTCAAGATTTTTTCAATTATTAAAAGAATATGTGAGTATATTACTGTAGAACATTTGGAAAATATAAAAGAAAAAATGAAAATTACCTGCAAAACTACCCCTGGAAACAAATACTATTAAAATGTTGGTGCATTCTTTTTCTAAAAGACTACATCCTGTAAGTACATACTGTATATTCACTTAAAAATGCCTTATCTTCAAATGACATTACTTAGTGATTATTTTTTCCATCAGTCTTTAAGAATATTATAATTGATTATATATGATTTCATCACATAGAACTATCAAAACTTATTACCTATTGTTGGACAGTTATCTTGTTACTACACGTTCACTATTATAAGATCTCTAAAATGGAGACTATACCTCTTTGGCCACATTTCTGATTTTTATCCTTCTTGGCATAAATTACTAGAAGTTAGATTATTAGAGCAAAGGCTTTGAAAAATTTTAATGTTCCTCATAAAGATTGCTCAATTGTTTTTCAAAGAATAGGACCTATTTATATTGCCACTAGCACTGCGTGTGAATATACATCTCTCCACACCCTTGCCAGCACTGTCATTTAAAATAGTTGACAATGTGTGAAAGTTTGATGAGAAACAGGATATTTACATGGTCTCAAAATAAATTCTCACAAGATATTTAATAACTACAAAGAGGAAAATCATAAATTTATACTAGAGAAATCTGGCAGGCATCACATTAACCAAGAGATCAAAGTTAGTATTATCGATAATGGTACAAATTGATATCGTGTCCCTCATAATGTGATGCACTGAGAAGGATATAACATCACTTCTGAGATATTCCTGCCAAAAATTTACAACTTTAATCTAATCACAGGAAACATCAGACAAACTCAGACTAAGAGACAGTCAACAAAATAAATGATGTGTGTTTTTAAAAAATGTTAACATGGTGGGGCATTTAATGTTTTCTGGTTTCTGTTGTGATCAAATTTCTTTCCCCATTATATTACCTGAATGGTATTGCTGGCATAGAGGAAAGCTACTGGATTGTGTACATTTTTTGTATGCCATCATTTTACATATTATAAATTCATATTAAGAGATTTTGGCTGATTCTTTTGCAGTTTTTTAAAGGTATATAATCATATTGTCTGCAAATAACAGTAATTTGTCTTTTCCTTTCCAATAATTTTGCCTCTTATTTTTGCCCCATGTCTTATAGCATCAGACAGAATTTCCAGAACACAGCTACATGATAATGGAGACATATAGCATCTCCACCTTTTCCTGGTTTTAATGGGAATGTTTCTGGTGTTTCAACATTAAGGATGATACAGGCTGTTGATAGGAGATGTTATATGTTAAAGGAAGTATCTTCCTATTCCCCATTTTCTATAAGGATTTTTTTTCTAAATCAGGTATGAATGTTAAATTTTATCTGAACACCTTTTTGCCATCTATTGAGATTATCATACAGTTTTTCATATTGGGATGGTTGAACTGATGTCACTATATTAACAGATTTTTCTAATATGAAACTATCTTTGTTTCCCTGGAATAAAGCTGGTTTAGCTGTGGCAGGTTATTCTCTTAATGCTTCATTTTGCTATTATCATATTTTGTTCTTTTGCAACTCTGTGGTGGATTTGCATTGCATCGACTTAGTTTAGCTGGGACTATGTTTCCAGAATTGCCTTCTCTCTGTAGCTCTGGGTTAGCTGGACCACAAGAGACAATCGTTTGAGATCAGGAAGATGGACGTGTACCAAGAGCTGTGTTCTCTTCACATCCACAAGGTTGGAGCAGGGCACAGGGCACTGGTGCTGCCCTTGTGTTTCCGCTGCTCTGCTGCTCTGTTGGCTGGCCTGGATGGGGTAGGACAGTGGCTGGGCCGGTAGTTCCTCCAGGTCCTGCTGGGCCAATGTCTTCAGTTTCAGTCACTCCTGGGCTGGACTTGTTTTAGCTCCATACCCATTTTTCCTGCAGATCCCACTCCATGGAGACTTGAGGGTAGTGAGAGACTGATGTTCCAGTCTGTCTTTGTAGGTCCCAGTTTTGCTGCCCCCGGTTCACTTCCATCTTTCTTTCCTCATTGTCTTCCTTGTTGACTTCAGGCTCCAGCCCAAGACAGAGCAACAGCCATGCCCTGTTTAGCTAGCCCCTACAATTGCATAAGATCCAATTGTATAATATATCCCTTATTTTATACATCCCCTAGTGTTTCTCCTGCTCTAATCAATCCTGATCAAAACATGGTTCATAAGCAAGATTGGTCTAAATATGTTCTGATTATTCTTTGTTGGCTCCATAAGATTCATTCTGTGACCTGCTAAACCCTGCTCTGTGCCCCAGGAGCTAATCTTTACAGCCTGGGGCTCATTTGCCCTCTGTCATCTGTTGGATTTGGTCAGTGTGTGCACTGGCAGAAGGTTGAAGGGCAGCAAGAGAGAGAGTAGGGTATCTTCTGCCTCTCCCTCCCAGCCTGGGCCCAGCGGTTCTAGGATGGCTATATCCTCTACGTCTATAGTTCTTGCCTGGAAATCTTCCTTCTATGATCCAAATTTTCACTGTCTCTAGAAACATTATTTTCTTTACGTAATAGTTATCCATTTCAGCGTAACAATTACCCCCATATTTAACAACAGATATTTATCTCACAGTTTCTGAAAGTTGGCAATCTGGGAGTAGCTTAGTTGGGTGATCCTGGCTCTCTTGAAATTCAAGCCATCTGCAGTCAAGATGTTGGCTGGGGCTGCATTCATCTGAAGGCTTGACCGGGGCTGGAGAAACTGATTCCAAGAGCACTCACGTGGTCTTCGGCAGGAAGCCTCAGGGTCTTACCCAGCAGGCTTCTCCATAAGGTTGCTTGAGTGTCTTACAAAATAGCAGCTGGCTTCCCCCAGAACAAGCAATCCAAGAGGAGAACAAAGAAGATGCCATATGCCTTCGAGTCTCAGAAGTCATATGTCACTTCTACCATATTCTGTCTATTTGAAGGGAGTCACTAAGTCTACCACACACTCAAGCAGAGAATTAAGTTTCACCTTCTCAAAGGGAGAGTACCAAAAAGTATGTGAAATATTACTTTAAAATCACCACATCCCTTTCGCCCCTTTTAGGCCTGGGATGATAATGACTTCCTACTGTTGCTAGTCTTACAAACGTCAATATACATGAATTTCCTAAACCTTTGATCACACCTCTACAAATAATCTTCCACAAAAATATCTACAGTTAAACCCATTTGAATGCATTTCTTCTTATAGGAGTTTAATACAATATATTGGGGGGGAGTGCACTGTAATACAGCATGGGAATTTTATGGGCTGATTTTATATATATATATATATATACACAATAAATACATATAAAATATAAATATATACTTATATATAATGGGCATTTAATTGTTTCCTAAATAAAATATTCAAAAATAAAATGAATAAATGTGCCAGAATGTCAGCTGGTACTTAGCACCAGTCCCCTCTTCCCAACCCTTCTATGTCCTCCCTGTATTATGGCAGAGCTAGAAACCTGGGAACTACATTTTCCCCAGTTCCTTGCGAGCAGGGTTCTGATTTATAGTCCATTAATGAGAGGTACTCACTGTGAGATGTAAAAAGCAGAAGGGAAGCATATGCTATTATTTCTCCTCCTACAGTGCAGTGGCCTCAGGGCTTTTCCTTCCAAAGACACCCACCTTGGCACTGCAGGCAGTTGTGACCATTCTCAGTGGTTGACTTCTTGCGGTTGCTGATTCGGGAGACAGTAGCAACTTCTTGATTTTCTGAAAGCTAGCAGGAACCTGAGCATCACCAGCCTGACCTACGATTCTCAGCCCCTCCAATGGTTTTTGTGTGTTTGCTTTTCCCATATAAATTTTTTTAAAGCATATGATTCCCTTTCCTAAATCATGTTTTACCTAGGATACTCAGAGTACTTTGTTTTCCTGACCAATTTCTGACTAACAGAATAATTGGAAAAATATTTTAAAAAACCTAAGTAGACAATGATTATTTATTATTTATTTTTTTTCTATAGAAAATATCCATTTTGAGATTGTCTATTTTATTAGCAGGATCTTCTCTTAAAATTTTAAAATTCTCTCTGTATTTATGCATTGACCCAAAATAAGTGAGCGATACAAAAATCTCAACCAATGGACATTTATTAAGCCAAAGTTGAAGATACGCCCTGGAAAAACACAAACCACAGACAGACCTGTGGTTGTTTTTCCAAAGGCAACTTTGGAATCTTCAGTATTTCAAGGGGAGTAAGGTATAGAGGGAGAAGAAAAAAAGGCAGCGGGTGGGGGTAGTGAGACAAAATGGTTACATTCTCCTGAGACCCAGGAAAATTTACATTTTACATAAGATAAGGCAAAGTTAGAAGAGAATAAAGGAAGTGAAGGAAGCATCAAGTATGTAGATGTCGCTAGGTAGGTGGCAGAATGTCTGATTCTATCTTGTCTCTGTCCTACAACTGTGAAGATAAACTTGTAATTCATTATAACTGTGGAATTGAGCAGACTTTAGTTTTAGGGGCTAGATGTAGCCTGAAGACCTACAGTTACAATTTGCATGTTTTTGCTTATGCGAGGCCAGCAAGGAATTTCCTTAATGAATGATCTGCGGGGCCAGTTCTTTGCAGGTGCCTGAGGCTTTTATCTTCTCTTCTGCCTAAGGAGTTGGGAGTTGGGGGCTGGGTATCCTGAGATTCTTATTTTTGTTTTTTACATATGATATATTGGTCTAAATCTTAATTTGGTTTATTTGCTTTCCCACTCTTTTTAAAAATTGGATTTGCCAGAGGTTTTGTTTTTATTTTCAGATTCATATAAATTAGAACCATATAAATTAGAAGTGTATTTATTTAGGTGCATGAATGAGAAAGTGAAACTAACAGTGGCTTAAACAAATAGGCATTATTTTTGTTATATAAAATTGAGTTCAGAGGTGGATGGTTGCTAGCACAGTTCAACTACTCAACCGTGCCATCAGGAATCTAGACCCATTCTGCTTTTCAGAATCACTGTCCCTAACCTACTGGCTTTCCTCCTCAGGTTTGTGGCTCCATAGTTAAAAGATGGCTATTTTGACCTAAGACATCAGGGGACGATTCAAGACAGAAAATGTGGTCAGGGAAAGGGAAGAGGGCAGCACACAACCATCTCTGTCTGCTTTCCTTTATTTTATTTTATTTTGTTATTTGTACAAATTTATGGGGTGAATGTTCAATTTTGTTAATGCATAGGTCATATAGTGGTCAAGTCAGGGCTTTTAGAGTATCCATCACTCGAATAACATACATTGTACACAATAATTAATTTATCATCATCCATCTCCTCCCATACTCCCTCCCCCTCTCCCTTCCAAGTCTCCATATCCATCATTCCACTCTCTACATCCACGTGTACACATTTTTGAGCACTCACTTATGAGTGAGAACATGTGATATTCGACTCTCTAGGCCTGGCTGGTTTTACTTAAGATAATGATTTCCAGTTCCAATCATGTCGCTACAAAAGAAGCAATTTCTTTTTTTTTTAATGGCTACATGGTATTTCATTGAGTATATATGCCACATTTTCTTTATCCAATCATTGTATCCCTTTTTTAATATTAAAGCAAGAGTGTTACAAGAAGCCCCTTCAATCATCTTCCATTTATAACCCAGTGATAATGTTTATTTCATATGGCCACTTTCTAATATCACAGCAAAGGTAGGACAGAATCTGCATTCTCAGGCCAATTCCCTTGGCATTAAAGTTCTTAATTTAGCCCAGTTTCTAGCAGTAGTTTGTCAGCCCTAATTTGCAGGTTTTTAAAAATGCATTTGTGATATTTTCTCTGTCTTCATAGACTTTTATTGGGAGCTTAGAGGAGGTTGTGTCAGGGGTTACTAGCCAGCCACCTTTTAAACCAGAACACTTGTGTCTAATTTTTAAAATAACTTGCTTCAGTGTGATCCAAGTTAGGTGGAGATTGACGCTGTAATTCAATTGCTGTGTAGAAATAACCATTAATGCACTTTTCAGTCCTGGCTGGGCATTTTCTTAATGGCCTCAAAAGACTTGGGTGAAATATTTCAGAGAATCTTTTTGTACTTATCAGGAGTTCATTTGAGAATTTAGGTCCCTTTTTTTCACATGTCATGAATTTCAACACCATCTTTCTGAATCATATCTGGTCTACTCTCTAAAACCAATCACAGAATCATCTCTAAAATAGCATTCCTGCTCCAATCAGAGCTCCCTTTAAAAAATAATAAGTCTGGCAGGCATCATGCATTTTAAGTTGAACATAGACTGCAAAGCAGCTCTCATCCGTTAGTCCAACTGACCTTTGAATAACCCAGACCAGAAAAGAATAAGGCCATAAATCGAAGAAGACTCTAATCCTGGCTGGAGCTTGAAGGTGCTATCAGCCCAGGAGTGGAAACAGCAATCATGCATGACCTGGGGATTGTTCGCACATAAAAGCCAACTGGCTATAATGGAGAGAGCACTTTAGCAGGAGGTAGAAGATGGGGGTTGTAGTCCTGATTTTAAAATGTACTATGTCATTTAACTTTCCTGAGACTCAATTCTTTTACTATAAAATGAAGATAGTATCCAAGGCCATGTCTTCTTCAATGCCATCTTCTCCATGATTAGTGGAGGGACCTAGTGCAAATTTGTAGAGTGCGTGAGATTTGAAGACAGTCAGGTGGGAATTTGAATACCAGCTGTACCCGCTTATTAACTGTGTAACTTTGAATGAATTGTGTTCTCAGTACCTCAGTTTTCTCATCTGTAAAATGGGGATAATAACAGTATCTATGTCATAGGGTTCTTTTAAGGATTAAGTAAAATAATGCACATCAAGGCCTTAGCTTAGTTTTGGGCACAAGGTAAGCACCTAATAAATGGGATACATCTCCACTGTGGCTAGTCCTCTTTGAGCAGCCTTTGATTTTGCCCCTAAGCCACCCATGAGGCCAGATTCCGTAGTTTGCCCCAACCTCTAATACACTCCCTTCCTCCACAAAAATCCAATTCCAAAATGACTGACAAGTAATATTGATGTTAATGGATATTTCATGGAGATTCAGAGGAAGGGGTAAAATAATAATAACAATTAAATTTTATTGATTCTTAGTATATTTTAGGCACAGCACTAAATACTTCCCATGAATGGCCTAATTTCATCCATACAATATAGCAACATTTAAGCCAATTTTCTCTTGAATATTTCCATTTTTTCCTCTGTAGCCTCTTCCCTTTAGAGAAAGAACTACTTTCTGAGGACGCTCTCTCTTCTGTCCTCTTTGTGTCAAAGCACTTCCGAAAATCTCCTCTATTATTCCAAGCAATTCAGTTTTCCCATCAAATTGCATACCCCATTCAGCAAAACCAAGGAAGGTAGCCAAACTGACTGCTATTCTTCTCGAATCCATGCTGCCCCAGAACATCTCTGTTCCTCCCACCAGGCCTGCTACTAGGGGCTCTAGGAGCAGTGGTCCTTGTCACCCCATGCCGTCAGGGAGAGTGCCTAGATTTCAACTTTGCTCCCCAGTTTATCTCCTGTGCCCGATGCAGTGCCAGGCACCTAGGAGGTCATTCATAAATATTTATGGAATGAACAAATGTATGCTGAAACTGAAAAACTAGATGTTTTACTAAGGCAGTGGAGAAATGTTCGTGGAGAGGACAGGATTTGACCTCGAAGGCTGAGTAGGATTTTAACAGGCAGAGAATAGGGACAAGAACATTTAAAAGAAAGGGAGCTGTGTAATAGTACAGATGCATAAGAGTCTATGGTTTGTGGGGTGTAGAGAAGTCACCTGAACAGTCTGCAGCATGGAGCTTCAGTGCCTGAACCCCAGAGATAACTGAACCTTCAGGGCAGCAAGAGAGGGCACAGGGATGAGGTTGGAAACTGTGGAAGCAGTTCAAAGAAAGAAACTTGAACACCTGGGTCAGGAATTTGATTTTATTTGCAGACAGCCAGGGAAATCTACCACTGAGAGTCACTGAGGAGAGACTGGAGGGCTCAGATGTATCCTTTCAGAGATGGCTCTGCTGAGGATGGATTAGGAGGCAGAGACTGGGGACAAGGACAAGCAGGAGGGAGACAAGGATGGCAGAGAACACAGGTGAGCACCTCCCTTCCACAAGGTTCTGAGCCCACCTCTGCAGAGAAAGGTTGTCCTGAGTGGCTCTTCTGTTCCCAACAGATTTGGAAACGTTTCTCATATGAAATAGAATTGTGTCTTCCCTGTTCTTTGTATGACTTTTTAATATGAGGTCATAGAGAGAAAGTTGGTTAATGTAGAAATACATCATAGATATTAAATCTTCTAATCATGGCCAATAAGTCTACTCTAATTGGGAGGATGAGTATAGTCACAAACCCCCAAATCTGAGAAAAGCAAAAGGAGGAAAAAACGTATTTTTCAGATCCTGAGTATCTCCCCACTGCTTTCTGCAGAGCTATTCCTAGCATGTGCCTCTATTATCAATTCTTTGACAATCTATAATATGTTCCTAGACATGCAGAATTGCAAACAATTGCTACTCTGTGGTGCCAACCTCTCCTTCTGAAGGGCATGGCCACTGTCTTGTGTTTGATCTTAGTCACCATTTTGATACCATTTATAAAGAAAATGTCCTTGTTTTCCTAATAATTACTTCTCATTTATCATTGTTCTACACAAATTTGAATCTCTGGTTAATTCCGGTATCATATCGTCATTGTGCAATTTCCCCTTTCTCATACCGCAATTTTTAAAATGATTTCATGCTCATTTGCATGTATGTTACAAAGGCTTCAAGAGTCGAGGGGAGGAGGGATTGGCAGTGTGAGACACAAAATAGCAACAGTGGCTGTAACAAGTAGAGACTGGTTGGGTATGGAGATAACAGACCAGGAAATGTTTAAAGTTGATTTATATTTTTTAGTGAGGGTTACTTGAAGGATGGTGGTTCTATTTGTTAAAAATAGTCCTAGGATTTGAGGTGCTTACTTAGTATTTAGCCAGAAAATCAGGGCCATCCAGAATCCATTCCCAAACCACAGCCACCCACTGTGAAGTTACCGAGAGAAGCAGACACACACACACACACACACACACACACACACACACACACACAAGGCAAATAAAAGAATAAGCCAAAGCAAGTAAAGAAGTCTGCACAATTTACTGCCCTTTCCTCCTTCAAAGCCCAAAGTCAAGTTTCAACTCTTGCCACAGTGATCACGTGGATGGAAGAAACCAAAAAGAGACTGAGGAGGTATAAGATGAAGGGCTGACTGCCGGTCCTTCCTGCTTTAGACATGAAGAAGGAAGAGACAGATAAGAGACAGATGGTCAAACCCGTGTAGTAGGAGGCGGCCCAGGGTCAGGTAACTAGTCTAGCTACACGGAGGAAGAAAACCATAAAACCTCACCAATACAGTCACCTTTTAAAGTAGAGGTTGGTAAACTAGAGCACAGGCCAAATATATCCCACTGTTTGTTTTCATATGACCCACAAGGAAGGAATGATTTTTGTATTTTTAAATACTTGGAAAAAAATAAAAAGAATAAGATTTCTTGACAAGTGAAAATTATGTAAAATTCACATTTTAATGTTCAAACATAAAATCTTCTTAGAGCACAGTCATGCCCATTCATTTATATATTGTCTATGGCTACTTTTAGTTTTGACGGAGAAGGTAGAACCCACAAAAACTGAAATAGTCACGATCTGACCCATTACAGAAAGAATTTGCCAACCCCTATTCTAAAGCATAGTGATGTCACCTCAGTAAACATGGCCTGATTAGATTTTTAAAATATGGCCCACCAAATTCTCCTCTGTGGGAGAAGCAAGGGAGAACTTAGAAATAGGACAGAGGGGCATTGCAGTCCTTCCCTTACAGACAGCCACCTACCAGGACTGGAACACAGAGAAAGAGCAGGTTTGGAGGAGGGAGGCTGCACGTTTAGCTTGAAGTGCTTTGGGGACATCCTGGAGGTGACTGGACTTTTTAGGATGGGTCTCAGAAAACAGAGTTGGGAATATGCCTTGTGAGCCATGTCTACGGACGGACTGGTGAAACCATGGCCAAGATTTCACAGGGGGAATATAGACGGGTGAGAGGACAGCTGCCCAGGGTTGCCAGAGAAGATATTCATTTATTTGCTCAATCTGGCAATTCTATTAATACCATGAATGGAACTTTGCGATTCAAAGTGTGAACAGAAAAGGAGAGGCCAACAAAGGAAAAAAAAAAAGGGAAGTCAGAGGAGTAGCAGAAGAATCCTGAAAGCGCCATTGTCCCAGGAGCCGTTTGTGACCTCGGGGAGGGCAGTTTGGTTGGAGTCAGGGGAAGCAGAAGTCAGAGATTGAAAAGAGGGAGGAACAATTGAGTACAGATTCTCCTTTCCAGAAGTCTGCTTGTGCTGCAAAGGATGGGGGATGGCGGGTCGGGGGTGCGGATGGGGGGAGGGTACTGGGTTCACGGCCGAGTTTGGAGTAACAGGGGCCCTGGGAGCCTGTCTTTGGTGAAGGTGAAGTCAGTGGGACATGGTTGAAGATTTGATGAAATCGTCTTGTCATTGCGGTGACCTTAGGCTGGGCTACTCCTCCCACAAGGGTGTCCTCCTCACCTCCACCGTGGCCCCAACCAAACCCACAAACAGTCAATAGTTACATCACTGGCAAAAAACAAAGCTTGAAACCTGTACTGTTTTATAAACTGTATATCCTGGGAAAGGGTTTTGTTTGTATTTTTTAAATTCTTCACAATTAAACCTGATTGGCTCGCTGGGCATGTGCCACTCTAGACATTTTACTGAGCCGGAAACAACAACAACAAGAACGATAAAGATAACACACACTCTCATAGCCCTTGCTCGGTGGCTGCACAGTTGTAAGTCACGGAAGATACCGGCTAACCACGTGTGAAAATAGCTCACTGGCATCTTCCAGGTGATAATAATGACAGTGGCGGTCACCAGCAGGAGCCAAATTCTTAGGTGTCCAGCACGATGCCAAGTGTTTTATCCACATGATGATGGGGGGATATTTGATGGAGCAAGACCGTTATGGAGACAGGAGACAACTGAAAACACAGGGTGACAGAAAAGACCCAGGTGAAGGAAATTAGCTTCAGACAGAGTAGGGACATCTGTGCCTCTGTGACAGGTGGGTGAGCAGAAAAGAAAAAGTACAGATACGTCACAGTGTTGGTAGAGAAAAGGGACACAGAAAAGGTCAAGCTCAGTGGTGTCACTTTCCCCAGGAAGAAGGAGGCTGCCTCACCTGCTGCGAATGAAGAGGCTCATGTTAGATAAGACTCTGAGACACTAATATATTTTATGACACAAATTACTGAATACAGCTGATGGGTTTCGCTTCTCTAGACTTTAGCCATGAACAAGGAACAATCACATAGACAGAAGGAAGGATCTCTGGTTTTCAGTTAGATGTTGCAGGGCCAGGCAGAGTCGGCACTGGCCCCTCACTGATGTGTCCAGTCTCCTCCACGGTCAAGGCTGTGTCCTCTGGCCAGTGCCGTCTTGTCTGGCCTCATATCTCGTTGGTCCATTCCGACCTCCTGAAAGTCAGGGCCTTAAGGTTGGGCCCACCCAGTCTTGGAGTGGAGCCACGCAGTCATGCTGTCGCCAACCCCTGCTTGGTACGTGGGAGCTCTTCTTCTGCCTGGGGGCCCTCCCTCTCTCATGTGCAGTTATGGCGTTGGTCAGTTGGAAACTTGCGTGTCTAGTGCCAAAAACAGCCCAGGGACAGGCAGGCCCCGCCTTTCCCCAGGAACAAACTGGTGCCGCCGAAACCCATCTTTACATCGTGCTCTTTTTGTTAGGAACCTATAATTTCCTTCACGGCTTCAGGAAGATAATTACACCATGCTAGTGAGAGACAACTTGATGAATAACTGTTTATTTTCAAAGGAGACGTGTTTCATGCACCGGCTGCATAATGGGGTCAGGAACATAGCAAGCTGTCACCGTGTTTTCTTTGTCATTTAGCCTCCTGGCAGGGTTCTACATTGGAAACAGAAAATCTCATGGCAGATAATATAATGTCCTTGGCCTTGCTCAGAAGCCATATTTTGGAGGCAAGGTTTGTAAGAATCTTGCTAACATTTGTCAAAGGCACCGGTCAGCCTTGTCTTGTTTCTGCTCCACCTTCAGACTCTGTCCTGCCCCAGGTGCCAGCACAGCCCCGCTGTGAGGCAGGTGCTAAATAATCTCAGCCCCTCACCTGATGGGCCACGAAGGATGTAGTTACCAGGGGAACCGCTGTTGAGCAGGTGACAGGATCCCTGTGTCGTTTTCACAGACACTGGATCCAAGACCCAGAATCAACCCCCTCGCTGGTCAGAGGTTCTGAAGAAATTTAGAACATTATATACCTTAAACACATGTAAATAATGGGTTTAAAGTTTGGACCAGGAAATACAAGAACCAGCATAATTTTAACAGATAACATTTATTGAATGTTTGCTATATGCCTATTACTGATCTAAGTGCTTTATATGGATCAACTCAACGAGTTCTTGCAAAAAACTACAGGTAGATAGTGACATAGCCGACAAGATTGGCTAGTGACATGATCACTATTTTGTAGATGAAATTAAGGAACTGGCCAAAAAAGTCAGTCAGCCGACAGGTGGTTGAGCCAGAATTTAAACTCATTACAGTGCACCTTCTAGATCTGCCCAATCTTGCTACTTTACCTCCCCTATAGGTCTCACTACTGAGAGTGCACCCCAGGGCATTTCCCGCACGCAGATCTCCGTCTCAGAGCCTGCTGGCCAGACAACCTGATCTCCAACACTCCTTAGACAGGAGTCAGCAGAAAAATCACAACGCAGATGTACAGGCCTCAGGACTGCTAATCATTATTAAAGGGGAGCTGCTAATTTGCTGGAGGGCATCTATAAAAAAGATGCAAGTCTTTAGGCAAACAGAAATTCAGATGAGAGGGGCCCAGTAGGAACCCCCAGAGAAGCTGAGAAAACATCCAGAAGAGAAACAGTCAGCTTGAACATCTAGCAGGCCAGAGAGCCTGACGCCAGATGAAACCCCACATTTCAAGTGAGGCCTTTCCCACCCCGACCCCACTCCCACCTCCCCCAGTTTGAGGAGGTTGGACAACGGAGGAGCCCAGGGGGTAGAAGTGAAGACACCACGCATACTGCACCCCATTTCCCTTGGCAGCCCCCCATCCTTAAGTTGGCACAGCTGGGGAGGGGGGAAAAGGCCCAAGCTAAATCAAGATTAGAATTTGGGACTGGATATTTTAGTTACTAAATTAGACTATGTTTGCAATTTATAGTGACCTAAGGGTACCTATTACCTGAGAGTGAGCGGAATAATTGTGAGCTTGCTAGGGCAGGGGAGATTTGGCCCTCCAGGATAAATTGTTAAAGGTTTATGGGTGACAAAAATGAAATTGTTTTCTGATTACACCGCAAGTGGTGCTTGTCCAACATCCCAGTTACGTTGGTATACATGACCCTCTTCTGAGCCGGCTTCAAGCACCTGCTTGGGGGAGAGATGTTTGCATATTTCCCAGGGAACTTGGGGAGTGAAGAAGACCAAGTGAGCCAAAGTGGGGAAGTAGTGTCCCTGAGGGGGAAGGAAGGGACAGGAATCCAGTTTTCCTGGAGCAAAGGGCTTAACAGATCAAGGGAAGGTGCCGCCTTCTCCCTGCTCTGGCAATGGGAGCTGGCCTGGGCATGGGGGGCATCTGAATACACCAGGGGTGAGCTCCTGCCAGCCCGGCCCTGCAAGGGGACTTAGTGTGCGAGCCCTTTTGGTAGGGGAGGGGCTGTGAGAGAAAGGGCACCGAGGAGCTGAGCTACTGCACCCCACACCCCTCGCCAGGCACACACACACACACACACACACACATGCGCACACACGCACCTGCACACATAGGCACACATGGGCTTAATAGCCACAGTACCCCTTGGCCCTCCTGCCCCTTTAGCATCTCTACCCACCTTGCTTCCTACAACTAATGGCTTGCGAAATAACTGAAAGGTGTAAGAAATTGTGTGTGAGTTGGGGATAGTGGACGTTCACACGCTGTTCCCTCTGCCTGAAACACGTGCTGAATCAGTCAGGGCCTCCAAAGGAAACAGATGGTCCACTCGAAATAGAACAATTCAAGGGGGGTCTGTTTACAAAGGGCCACTGCAAAGGTGTGTGTGGTGGGGGGAATTGTTCAGTAGCCTGTGTGCCCCATTCTAGGCCCAAAGGGACAGGAAGGAGTGGTGACTGGAAGGTAAGCACAGCCTATGCATTTGTGGGGCCAGGGACAAGAGAACAATTGGAGACCCTCCAAACCATATGTCTAGATATTGAAAAGTTATCACTCAAACTAACAAACCGCTAAATGAAATATACCCTGTCTGTTGACCTTGGCAATGTACCATTATGACAGCCTAGAAGACTAAGTTGGAATTTGGAAATCTTAGGCTACTTACAGTCCTGTGCAGGAACATGGCAGAAGGGGCACACCTGGGCCCCAGCCCCCTTCTCTTCCCAACCCTATTTGCTGGTAACCTCAGGAGGCCTCACACATGCAGGTGGACACCCCAGGCCTCATGCCTGTGCTGCCCCCGGAACCCACCGCATGGACAACACACACCCCCAGACCTAGGGCTAAGGACCCTGCAGGAACAGTCCATACTCTGGAAGAGAGATGCACACAGGATGGAGGAGTAGGCACAGGCGGGGGGCAGGGCCTCTCACACCATGGGCAGTAGTGCAGCTGGAGACCAGGCTCCAAGGTACAGGGTCCACAGCAGGGGCCCTCTCTCCTGGGTCAAAGGGCAGTACTGTTGGAGAGAGAGCAGGAATAGTGACTTTTCCTTAAAGCACCTGGCCAACAGAAGACAACACCTCAGGGAGAACAATAGGGAATGCACACCCTGGCCTCACGCTCCTCCCTCTCTTTGCCTTCCTGAGGAGCTGGGGCTCCCTACCAGGGAGCCCGAGGGGGCAGGGAGCTAGTGGTGCCATCCCAGGTGGCCAGCCTGCAGGGCCAGAGAGCAGGACAGAGAAGGGCAGAGAGTGGGTCTGGAAATGCCCAGCTCTCTGTCCTCCCCACTTTCTCCAGTTAATTTTTACTCAAGCTTTAAATACCAGCATAAGTGTAACTCTTTCAAGAACACCCTCCCTGGGCCGGGCGCGGTGGCTCACGCCTGTAATCCTAGCACTCTGGGAGGCCGAGGCGGGCGGATTGTTTGAGCTCAGGAGTTCGAGACCAGCCTGAGCAAGAGCGAGACCCCGTCTCACTAAAAAAATAGAAAGAAATTATTTGGACAACCAAAAAACATATAGAAAAAATTAGCCAGGCATGGTGGCGAATGCCTGTAGTCTCAGCTACTCGGGAGGCTGAGGCAGTAGGATCGTCTGAGCCCAGGAGTTTGAGGTTGCTGTGAGCTAGGCTGACGCCACGGCACTCACTCTAGCCCGAACAACAGAGTGAGACTGTCTCAAAAAAAAAAAAAAAAGAACACCCTCCCTGGCATCTGGCACCAGAGCAGGGTTCTTATTAGGCTGTTCCCTGTCCTTGTCCTTCACAGCACTTGCTGAAGTCTCTGTCATCTGCGTGGCCATTTTATTAATGGCAGTATCCCCACCAGACCTCCCCCCCACCCAGCTCCAGGAGGGTAGGGACTGGGTCTGCGTGGTTCGTTGCTGCATCTCTGCTGCCCGGCACAGGCCTGGCACCTGGTGGGCACGTGCTGCACTTGCTCTTTGATTTGAGGTGCTCCCCGTTTGTTGGGGGCAGGGAGAGCTGCATTCAAAGGAATGTAGACAGCATACATGATGGTAGGAACCCCCCAGCACACACACATGAGCACGCACATGCACACAGAAGATTTGGGAGTGAGTTCTTTGGGGATTAAAATATAGATCCCCAGGTAACTGGTCAGAACCATCACTATCTTAAAGAGCGAGAAGGGCTCCCAGACCTGGACAAGAATCGAAGAAAAGTATGGTCACATGCAAAGGATGTATGCATGAGCCAGAGGCTGGTCAGCTTTAGAAGCACGGAGAAAAGAAGAGCTGTCTGAGTCATGCGCGGAGGAGAGAGCGCCCAGCCAGGCTGTGGAAGTGCCCCATTCACCACACAGGCCTGTCCTTGCTGGGGAAACAGGAGCATCCATTTTTCAGGGCCCTTTGCCAGTACGTTTTCAAGTCTGTGACTCCTTTGCTCTGACTCTGTGCTCACCACGCTCCCACCCAGTAACGCGGCTCCTGTGGAGCTGGCCGGTCCGGCCCACTCAGTGACAGATCTGCCTGTCAGGTGCAGGGCTCATGAAAATTAATAAACTGGTGTTCTCGTTTCATTCATGCTTCCCAGAAGTTTTGTTAGCACGAGTGGGCATCCATAAGTGTGACCACCTCTGCAAAGCCGATGGGTGTAGGTTCCACACCCTGCAAGGCTGAGGCTCGGGTCCTAGGCTGCAGGGAACTCACAGGGCAATACCAGACAGAGCTCACCCGACAAATCCAGCCACTGAAAGTTTTTTCTTCTGTAAAACTGAAAGAATGATGTCCTCGAAGGGTCCAACTTCATCAAGGGAAAGAGGGAGGCATATTGAGTTTTGTGTGAATAGAAATGGTTTTGATTTTCATTTTTCCCTTGACTTCTCTAGACCTAAATTGTCTTTTCAGCCAGGATGCATAGTAGCAGAGAAAGGAATGATGAGTGGTTTTGATCAGAAGTCGGGGGAAGCTGGGGTGATGGTTCCTCTCGAGAAGACAGCACGAAGGAGGAGGGTGCTGGGAACAGAGTGGAACAGAGAGGACGTTACCCCAGGCCCTGGGGGCAGTGCCGAGGGTATGGAGCATAGAGTCATTATTAACAGAAGTTCTGAGGGCATAGTGCTCATCAAAGCTGCAGGCCAGGAAAAAATTCAGGAGGAATGGAAAAATCAGAGGCCAGAAAAGCTAGGGGTGGGACAGAGGAGGTATAAGGAGTGACTTTGTGTCTCTCACTGTAATAAAACAAAGGCTAAATGCAACATGGTGTCCTGGATTGGGTGCCAGAGCAGTAAAAGGATAGTCGTGAAAAACCTGGTGAAATCCCATTAAAATCTGTAGCTAATTGTAAAATACCAATGCCGATTTCCTAGCTTGGACGAATGCATCACGGTTATGTAAGACATGAACAACAGAGGACGCTGGCTAGAGGGCATCCAGGGACTCTGTGCTTGCAACTTTTCTATAAATCTAAAATTATGCCAAAATAAAAGTTTATTAAAATATAAATATAAAGGTCTATTTGGTTTTAACTTAGGAAAGTTTTCTTTAATGCATCTTTGATTATCATTTGTATTCTAATTATTTTGCTTTTATCAAAAACTCTACAGTTCTTAGATTGGATCTCTTTTCTCTACTTTTAATGGCTATCGTATTATCTGGAAATGAGAATGTGATTATATGCCACCAGGAATTGAATCAGGAAAAAAAATCTTTGCTATGCTCATGATTCCTCTATTTAAAAAATGATATTTCTGTTATTGTATGTCTAATAGAGGAGGTATTGTTTAGTGTTTGAGATATTATTCCCTTGTGATCTAAATGTCTAAACAGACAAAGCCTACCTTTGTGAGTAGGAAGCAGGGTTCTCCTCTGAGGAGTAAGTTTCTTCTGTGTGTACATCAACCACCAGGGGCCTGTTATCAGCTTAGGGAGAGAGCAAGGCCACAGGACTAAACTAAGAGGGAGTACTGGAGGGGGAGTTGGCCATTTTTCCTGAAGGGTTAAGATGTCTAGGAGACGGGTTTTGGTGTGGTAGAGATAACCTGGAAAGTGTGAAGGAGGGAAGACCTGAAGGACCCATGATGTGAAACAACACTTTGGGGACAAAAGTCACTTACGGTAGAATAAAATAAACAAATATAAAACATCATTTTTTTCCTTTTTGACTTTCAAAATATTAAGGGGGTGCAAATGTTTTCCTAACATGGATAGCTTTTATAATACTTAAATTGAGGCTTTTAGTGTGTCCATCATCTGAAGAATGTTCATTGTACCCAATAGTTAGGTTTTTACCCCTCCCCTCTTCCCTCTCCCCCCTTCTTGATTTCCAATGACCTTTACAGCTCTTTGTGCCCATATGTGCCCATCGATTAGTTCCCAATTATTAGAGAATGCATGTGGTGTCTGTAAAACATCATTTTAAAAGTCTATCTTTATGCAGCTTGTACTTTCCAGAAGTTTTCCCTTTTTAATTCTCATTATTTAGTCAAGTTTCTTTGGGATACCAGACTCTCTAAAAAGATATTTCCATTTCTGCGAGGCCAGTCTTCAAAGAGAGTGTGAGTCATCCCCAGGAGATGAGATAGTGGTGACAGGTGGATTGGAGTGGGAGCTCCTCTAACGGAAAGAGAATTCAGGAGTGAGGGGAAGGCACTCACTCACCAGAGACCCGCTCTGCTCTACTGCTTTGCTTTAACAAGGGGCCCGTCCTGAGATGGTTCTCATATGGACTTCTCGTCTGCCGTATTTCAGACCTGCTCTCACCTGCCGTTCCTGTCCTTTCGCTACAGAGGAACCCACATGCCTGCCAAGAAGGCACCATCAGAAATGGAAATCACTGGGACACCGGAAACTCATGGGCCTTCATGTCAATGTACTGGATAAAGAATTTGCTTAAGTGAAGAGTTCAATAACTTTCAGAACCGAACCTGCTTTGGATTTTTAAAGTACTTAACTCACTTAACCCATTCTGGTTTAGAAAAGTTGAATCTTAATCTTTTATTTTGTATAAATGGTCTTGGCGGGACTCTTGGATTAAGGATTTCTGCCATGGGCTGGGAAATTTTCTTCACCTAGTCACAACTTCGAACCCCCTCTTTTTCTCCAACGAAGTTTAATGACTGCAATTCAGGGTCAGGATTTTGTGCCTACCTCACAGTAAAATCCCAGGAGAAATTGCCAAAATGTACTGAACACTGTGATTCACCAGACATAATTCTATATGCTTTATGTGCAGCAGTGAACTGAAGGAGGGAAAGGGTTATAATAAAGAGAAAGACAAGAGATGAATTTTGGAGTTAGATAAACCTTGTTCAAATCCCCACTCTGCCACTTCCACTACCTATATAATTCTGATCATATTGCTTAACCATTTTATGTCTCAGGTTCCTTATTCGTGAAAAGGAACTAATAGTATTGTTACCTACTCTCCAGGGTGTTTTGTGAAGATTAAGAGAAATAACATATGGAAAGAATGCCTGGCACAGAACCAGGGTCCTTCCCCTTTACTCCTTCCTGATGGAAGTGTAAGTGTAGCAGAATGTGTACAGTTTGACCCACAACACTATAAAATGGAGTGGTTAGCTTTCTACCTTCCAATAAATAGTCTCATTAATTTTCTGGCAAAGAGGGAAGAGAAGGGCTGGCAGCTTGCCAGGGCTAATGGAGTCGTTTTGTAGGACTCTGTAGCTTGTTGATGAATGAAACTCCTACCCACCATTAATTGGTAGGGCAGCGCAATCCAAATTAGACGCAATTATAAGAGTCCAGCACCCAAGGGTGTGGGGAAATTGTTGATACTAAAGCAGAGGTTCTCAAACCAGGCTGCATATTAAAATCACCTAAGAAACTTTGAAATGAGCAGGTGCCTGGGTTGCACCCCTAAACATTCTGATGAACTGGTTTGGAGTGAGGCCTGGGCATCAGCATTTTTTATAATGGGGCTGGCAATGGGACGCAAGCCTTTTGAGGTCAGAGGTCTGGTTCTGCAAACACTGCCTCCAGATGCAGATGTCAGCTGTTACAAGAGCAACCTTTCTGCTCTGTGGCTGTTGCCGCTATTCCCGCCATTAGCTTTATTACCAGAGATAAGTTACGTCCACCACCAATATTTCTCCAGACCTCCCTCAGAGTCTGGGCCCAGCTGCACCAGGCTGGGGGTGTGTGCCTCTCCCCACTAGTCCAAAGACCACCTCCTGACGCTCTTCAGAGAAAAAGCCCACCCCACCCAACAGATTGTGGTCTGTTTCTATGGTCCCCATAAGATACTCACAGGACAGTTCCATGTTATGCATTTTCAAGCCTCTTATTCAGTCTCTTCCAGAATTACCTTGAGCTCACACTCAGAAATATGAACCACAAGCAGTTTAATCATACCCAATAGTTTCTAAGGACCTTCAGTCCACAGTTCATCTGCACTGAGGAGGTGGGAAGTAGGGTATCCAGTGTGACTAAGGGAATAATTCTGGTCCAACTGGGGTCATCCTCTGTGGGTTCCATGCTCTTGTGCTATATTCATCTGCAAAGCTGGGATCTTACAGTCTCATTTTAAATCTTAGTTTCTGTTTATAGACTTGCTTAAAACTAAGTCTTGAGTATTGCTTTTTACAGAAGGCTTATCTTTTCTCTAGGGCATTGCTATTTTATCATTTCATGCATCATGCAGTCTATTTTTGAAAATGATTTTCAAATATTTTTATTATAAGATAAGCATTCAAGCAAGACAAAGTGAACGCAGTACCATACCTTCCCCTCCCTCACAAATGCCACTATCTGGTATGAACTAACTTCGATTTGGTGTATATCCTTCCATATCTTTTCCTAAAGGCTATATTTTAATATCCATAATTAAAGAGTATACACATTTCTTTGCATAAAACATCCCATAATTTTCCAGTCTCCTTGATCATCATTTTAAGCATTTGCATAATATTCCAATATGTGGAGTACTGTAACTAGCCATTTACCAAGTGTCAGTGAATTGGTCATTTCCAATGTTTCACAATTATAAATAATGCTATGATAAACATCTTTATGTCTTTTTTTCATCTAAGATAATTTACTTTGGTTCAGTTCCCATAAATGAAATTACTTAGTGAAAGAGTATGAACAATCTAAAGAATCAATTTACAGTTTAATGGGGTGATAGGAAAATAAGCAAGACATGTAGCCAAGCAATTTATTTGGTTGAATAAATTATAGTTTATCTGTATAATTGAAGACCATGAAACCATTAAAAATAATGTTGTAGAAGAACATTTAATATCATGGAAATATTTCCACTATATATTAAGCAATTTACAAAACAAGTTACTAAAATTTTTATGTAATTTATATAAAAACATTTTTATAATAAAAATATATCTGAATAGAATTTACATGGAAACACAAAGACCCCAAAATAGCCAAGACAAACTTGAAGAAAAAAATTGGAAGGCTTACTCTACCAAAAATCAAAATTGATTGTAAATCTATAGCAATTAAGACAGTATAGCATCAGTACAATAATAATTAATAAAAAAGAGAAAAAGGAACAGAATGCAAGGGACATAAATTTTTTCTGAAAAGGGTCAGATAGTAAATACTTTAGGCTTTGCAGGTCAATTGTTTTCTGTCACAACAACTCAACTGCTGTTGTAGCATGAAAGTAGCCATAGACAATACACAAATGAAGGAGCGTGACTATGTTC
Source organism: Propithecus coquereli (assembly GCF_000956105.1). Classification (NCBI taxonomy): domain Eukaryota; kingdom Metazoa; phylum Chordata; class Mammalia; order Primates; family Indriidae; genus Propithecus; species Propithecus coquereli. Next base: position 5,946,849 of record NW_012150174.1, read on the forward strand.
CAATACAATTTCATTTACAAGAACAGGCAGCTGCCCTTAGTTTGCCTATCCCTGTAATAGAGAATCCAGAAATAGACACATATAGACATAGATACAGGTAAAGACATATAGAAACAGAGGTTTAACTTGTGGCACTGAAGAGCAATGGGGAAAGAATGGTTTTTAAAATGAATGATGCATTGGCTAGCCATATTGAAAAAAAAAGAAAGTCAATTGCTTCCTCACATTGTACATAAAAATGAACTCCAGCCTGATTATAAATATAAAAAATCAAAATTATAAAGCATCTAGAAAATTATATATTCATGACCTTGGAGTAGAGAATATTTCTTAAATAAGACACAAAAAGTGCTAACCATAAAAGAAAAGACCCCTATATTGGGTTATATTAAAATTACGAACTTTTTCTTCATCAAAAGGTGGTGGTAAGTGATAGACTGGGAGGTGTTAGCAACACATATAACTGAAAGGGGGCTTCTATTCAAAAAATATTTAAAACGCATACAAACCAATTTTTTAAAAAGACAGAAAATCCAATAGTAAAATAGACAAGACACTTCAGACACTTGACAAAAAGAGAATATCCAGATAGTCAATAGATATCTAAAAAGATGTTAATCTTCATTAGTTATCAGGGAAATGCAAATTTAAAACATAATGATAAGAAACTAACCTCGTCTATAAAGACACATCTAGACTGAAAGTAAAGGAGTAGAAAAAGATATTCCATGCAAACAGAAACCCAAAGCAAGCAGGATTAGCTATACGTATATCACATAAAACAGACTTTAAATTAAAAACAGTAAAAATAGGCAAAGAAAGTCATTATCTAATGATAAAGGGATCAATTCAGCAAGAGAATATAACAATTTTAAATATATATGCACCTAACACTGGAGCATCCAGATTCATAAAATAAATATTACTAGACCTAAAGAAAGAGACAGGCCAGGCGCAGTGGCTCACACCTATAATCCTAGCACTCTGGGAGGCTGAGGCGGGCGGATTGTTTGAGCTCAGGAGTTCAAAACCAGCCTGAGC
>NW_012150174.1:5948114-6044395 GCF_000956105.1 Propithecus coquereli
ACTTGAGCCCAGGAGTTTGAGGTTGCTGTGAGCTAGGCTGACGCCACGGCACTCACTCTAGCCCAGGCAAAAGAGTGAGACTCTGTCTCAAAAAAGAAAAAAAAAAAAAAGAAAGAGACAGACAATACAATAATAGTGGGGGACTTCAACACCACACTCACAGCATTAGACAGATCGAAAGAAGATCAACAAATAAACATTGGACTTAAATTGAACTTTGGACCAAATGAACCTAACATTTACAGAACAGTCTACCTAACAACTAAAGAATATACATTATTTTTATCAACACATGAAATATTCTCCAAAATAGACCACAGGTTAGGCCACAAAACAAGTCTCAACAAATTTTTAAACATCAAAATTATATCAAGCGTTTTCTCAGACAACAGTGGAATAAAACTAGAAATCGACACCAAGAGGAACATCAGAAACTATACAAATAGATGGAAATTAAACAACATGCTCCTAAATAATCATTGGGCCAATGAAGAAATTAAGACAGAAATTTTAAAAATTTTTGAAACAAATGAAAATGGAAACACAACATAGCAAAAGCTGTGGGATACAGTAAAAACGGTGCCAGGAGGATGTTTATAGCATTAAATGCCTACATCAAAAAAGTAAAGAGATTACAAATTAACAACCTAACATTGCACCTCAAGGACCTAGAAAAGCAATAACAAACCAAACCCAATGTTAATAAAAGAAAAGAAATAACAAAGATCAAAGCAGAACAAAATGAATTACAAACCAAAAAAAAAAAAAAAAAACCACAGGATTGATGAAATGAAAAGTTGGTTCTTGGGGAAGATAAACAAAATTGATAAACCACTAACTAGAGCAAGAAAAAAAGAGAGAAGATCTGAACAAGCAAAATCAGAAATGGAAAAGGAGAAATTACAACTGATACCATGGACATACAAAAGATCACCAGAGACTATTATGAACAACTATATGCTTACAAACTAGAAAACCTAGAGGAAATGTATAAATTCCTGGAAACATATAACCTCCAAAGATTGAACCAGAGCAGACCAATAATGAGCAGTGACATTGAATCCATAATCAAACATCTCCCAACAAAGAAAAGCCCAGGCCAGAGAGATTCACAGCCAAATTCTACCAAACATATAAAGAAGAACTAATACCAATCCTCCTGAAACTATTCCAAAAAACTGAGGAGGAAGGAATTCTCCCTGACTCATTCTATAAGGCCAGTATCACCTTGATACCAAAACCAGACAAGGTCACAACAAGAAAAGAACTATAGACCAATATCCCTAATGAACATAGATGCAAAAATTCTCAACAAAATGCTAGCAAACTGAATCCAACAGCACATCAGAAAGATAATACACCATGATCAAATAGGTTTTATATTAGGGATGCAAAAATGGTTCAACATATGCAAATCAATAAATATGATATATCACATAAACAGAATTAAGGACAAAAACCATACGGTCACCTCAACACAAGCAGAAAAAGCATTTGATAAAATTCAGCATCCTTTCATGATAAAAACCCTCAACAAACCAGGCAAAGAGGAAACATACCACAAAATAATAAAGGACATATATGACAAACCTACAGCAAACATCATACTGAATAGGGAAAAGTTGAAAGCATTCCCTCTAAGAACTGGAACAAGACACAGATGCCACTTTCACTACTCCTATTCAACACAGTGCTGAAAGTCCTAGCCAGAGCAATCAGGCAAAAAAAGAAATAAAAGGCATCCAAATTGGAAAAGAGGAAGTCAAAGTATCCCTGTTCACTGATGATATGATCTTATATCTAGAAAAACCTAAAGGTCCACCAAAAAATTCTTAGATTTAATAAATGAATTCAGTAAGTTTCAGGATTCAAAATCAATGTACAAAAATCAGTAATGTTTCTATACACCAATAATGATCTAGCTGAGAACCAAAACAAGAAGGCAATCCCATTTTCAACAGCTACAAAAAAATAAAATGCCTAGGCATGTATTTAATCAAGGAGGCAAAAGATCTCTACAAAGAAAACTATAAAACACTGATGAAATAAATTGTAGATTATACAAACAAATAGAAAAATATCCATGCTCATGGATCAGAAGAATTAATATCATTAAAATGACCATACTGCCAAAAGCAATCTACAGATTGAATGCAATCTTTATCAAAATACCAATGTCATTTTTCACAGTATTAGAAAGAACAATCCTAAAACTCATATGGAACCAAAAAAAGAGCCCAAATAGCTAAAGCAATTCTAAGCAAAAAGAACAAAGCTGGAGGCATCACATTAACTGACTACAAAGTATACTACAAGGCTATAGTAACCAAAACAACAGGATACTTGTGTAAAAATAGACCCATAGAGCAACGGAACAGAATAGAGGACCAAGAAATAAAGCCACATACTTACAACCAACTGATCTTTGACAAAGTCGACAAGCAAATACACTGGGGAAAGGATGCCCTTTTCAATAAATGGTGCTAGGAAAATTGGATTGACATATGTAGAAGAATGAAACAGGACCCTTATCTCTTACCATACACAAAAATCAACTCAAGATGGATTAGAGACTTCAATGTAATACCTGAAACTACAAAAATACTAGAAGAAAACCTGAGGAAAACTCTTCTGTATATTGGTCTAGGCAAAGAATTCATGACTAGGACCTCAAAAGCATAGGCAATAAAATAGAGAAATGGGATTTAATTAAACTAAAAATCTTCTGCACAACAGAAGAAGTAATCAGCAAAGTGAACAGATAACATGTTGAATGAGATAAAAAAAAAACTATGCATCCAAAAAGAAACTAATATTCAGAGTTTACAAGGAACTCAAATAACAACAATAACAACAAAACTAAATAATCCCATTAAAAATGGGCAAAGGACATGAATAAACATTTTTCAAAAGAAGACTTACAAAAGATGACATGCATATGAAAAATAAATGCTCAACATCACTAATCATCAGAGAAATTCAAATTAAATCCACAATGAGATATCATCTTATACCAGTCAGAATGGCTATTATTAAAGGGACAAAAAATAACAGATGTTGGCAAGGATGCAGAGAAAAGGGAACTCTTATACACTGTTGGTGGGGATTTAAATTAATACAACCTATATGAAAAACAGCATGGAGATTTCTCAAAAAACTAAAAATAGAACAACCTTTTGATCCAGCAATCCTATTACTCAATATCTACCTAAAGAAAAAGAAATTATTTCAGAAAGATACCTGCACCTGTATGTTTATTGCAGCACTATTCATAATAGCAAAGATATGGAATCAACCTACATGTCCATCAAAGGACGAATGAATAAAGAAAATGTGGTATACACAACAGAATACTGTTAAAAAAAAATGAAATCATGTCTTTTGCAGCAACATGGATGGAACTGGAGGCCATTATCTTAAGTGAAACAACTCAGAAAAGACAAATGTGTTCTCACACGTTCTCACTTATAAGTGGGAGCTAAATAATGTGTACACATAGATATAGAGTGTGGAATAATAGACAACAGAGATTTGGAAGGGTAAGGGGGTAAGAGGGGGGTGGATGATGAGAAATTATGTAATGGATACAATGCAATGGGTACAATGTGCATTATTCAGGTGATTAATACTCTAAAAGCCCTGACTTCATCACTACACAATTTATGCATGTAAAAAAATTACATTTCTACCTCGTAAATTTATACAAATAAAAAATAAATAAAATTAAATTAAAAATGAAAAAAATCATAATGATATAACTGTTAGAATATCAAGAGTTAGTTCAGATATGAATGGGTATGAATCAACTGCTGATACTGTCAAACACTGCTGGGTATAAAAGGGTCCAGTGGGAGCTCTGCTGGAGCTGAGCATGCCCATAGCCATGACTCAGCAGTTCCATACCTAAGCTTACACTCAGCAGAAATGTGCAATCATGCATATCAAATACATGGACAAGCATGTTCACAGCTACGTTATTCATAGTAACTTCAAACCGGAAACAACTAAAACATCTCTAAATAGTAGAATGGATAAATAAATAGCTAAATACTCACATGATGCAAACTGGTAATGCTATTTCAATTAATGTACTCTCCTTCACACAAAAATATGGATGAATCCCACATACATAATTTATATGAAAGAAGCCAGATACTAAAGTCTGCAAACAGGCAAAACCAACCCACACTGGCAGAAGTTGGGATATTAAAAGGAAAGGGTTAGGAATGGAGAGGCAATTTGAGTTCCTGGTAATATGTCATTTATTGCTCTGGGGGACAGTTACATGGATTATTCACTTTGTGATAAATTATTAAGATTTATATTTATGAGAAATATTCTTTTCCATATATATGTTATATTTTAATTTTTCTAAAATTTTATAAAAGTATATCTGAAGAGAAACAGAATTAAGGCAATTGATACTAAGTTGATAAATCAAAAAATAAAGGTAAAAGCACATTTTTAATCCAGAGCAGTGCTGTTCAATAGAACTTTCTGGGATGATGGAAATGTTCTATATCTGCTCTGTCCAACGTGGTAGCTTCCAGCCACACGAGGCTGTTGAGCACTTGAATGTAGCTAGTGAAACTGAGAAATTGAATTTTAAATTTTATTTAATTTTAATTTAAAGAACCCCATGTGGCTAGAAGCCAGCATATTGGATAGCATAGATCATGAGCTGTGGAGGTAACCACCATGAGAAACACAATGCCCTAAAGTACGTACTCTCTGGGAAGTGGAATAGTATAAAGCGGTTGAGAGGAAGTTAAGATATTTTTATCATAAACTCTTCTGTCCTATTTGACGTGTAACATTCTTATGTATATATGACAAAATTAAAATTTAATTTTAAAAAAGAAAAAATTTGAAGTATATACTAAAAACTATTAACAGTGGTTATCTTTGGATGTGGGATTTATGATGATTTTTCTCTTTTTTCTTTTTAAAAAATTATTTTTATGTTCTAAAATGTTGACCATAAGCAACCATGAAAAAAGAACAAATTAATAAATCAAAAGCTAACATTAAATACTGACTACAAATCAGAAAATTCTTCAGGGGCCTATCAGTACTTTTATTATTAAGGTGATAATGTATGTAATGAGAATTTATGGCAGGTCATATTTTTCTTTTAACATTTAATATCTAAACTTGCTGGCTAAGCAGAGATTTCACATACAGCATTCCAGATTTCTGCCCCTGTCTACTTCCTCATAAAGTACACAGACGGTTGAATTCGAGCTGAATCAGAAATGTAGAATTTGGTGTGGCCCACCTTCGAGAAGGTTTGAGCAGGTATTCCTGGAGGAATGGTCTCACTTTCCTGTTGAACTATCTTGTAGCTCAAGATCTTCGAAGGCCTGGATTATTGGTGAACTTGAAAACAAGTGTGTGGTGAAGATTATTATTATTATAGGTTCCTAACTGTGTATTTCAACTGCATACTGGACTTTCCCCATCTCAAATATTCTACTGGCCCCTCAAATTCAGCATGTCCAAACCAGCCTTGTCCATCTTCCTCCTAGAAGTACAATCTCACTGAATGGTACTACTATCCACCCAGGTAGCCAAGCTAGAAACCTGGAAGCCTACGTTCTCTTTACATCACCCTGTCTTCCAAACCACGCACCATTCCCTGCTCATTCCTATTTTGTCTACCTTTGCATTTGCACATGATATTCCTTGGCTAGAATGTTTTTCTTCCCTTTTTTTCTGTCTAGAGAATACTCGTCCTTCAAGACCCATATCAAATGTCATCTCCTCTTAGAACCTTCTACATTAGAGATGTTAATCATAGTGTCTGAAGGTCCATACTTCTATCTAAGTAAAGCTGCTCAGTCTTCAGCACTTGCTTGAGGAAAATCATATGGCCTGTCCTCTGGTCACAGCTATTGTACCAGGAGTGGGTACCTGACATAGGGCTGAGCACCGGACCAAGGGCCACTGGTCCCTAAGCTAGACTACAGCCTTTTGCAAAATTTAGATGAGGAGGTGGGTGAATCTTATGGCATGTAAATTTTATACCTCAACAAAGTTGTTTAAAAAAATTAAACAAGGAATTTTGAAATACCGAGGCATTTGATAGTGGGTATTTAAAATTGAAAGCCCGAAGGTACATTCAGGTCCTGAAAAACCATACTGACCATGCGCAGCCCAAAGTTCTGACAACACGGAATCTATGACTAAGCAGAGAGAGGCAGCCAGTGGTAAGAAGAGAAAGTATCAGACAAGGAGAGGAAGGGGAGGCACCGGGAGAGAGAGCACCAGGGTCTGGGAGAGATGGAGAGAACAGCCAGTGCGTAGAGGTGCTTCATCTCCCACCAGTTTTCCCATCACAATCCCAGTCCACCGGTTTCCTTATATAATACCTTTCACCTCCTTTTATAATGAAGTGATTTGACTTGTGACTGAAAGAACTTGGTGATAACAACTGCCTGATCACCCAAAGCAGAATTCGTCTCTCCCCACTTCGTACTCTCACGGGCTATTGAAGTTGCAATCTGGTGGATGTGTTTCCAGAAAATGTGTTTTCATTGGAAAGAGCATGGCTCTAGGGTCACACAGACCCAGGCTTTTTTGTTTTGTTTTGTTTTTCTTTTTGAGACAGGGTCTTGCTCTGTCACTCAGGCTGGAGCACAGTGGTGCCATCATAGCTCACTGCAGCCTCAAACTCCTGGGCTCATGCAATCCTCCCACCTCAGCCTCCCAAGTGACTAGGACTACACGTGCATGCCACCATGGCTGGCTAATTTTAAAATTTTTTGGAGAGATGGGGTCTCACTATGTTGCCCAGACTGTTCTCAAACTCCTGGTAATTCTCCCACCTTAGCCTGGGATTACAGGTGTGAGCCACCACACCTGGCCAGACCTGAATTTTAACCTTGGCTCACCACTTATGAACTCTAAAACCTTGGGTCCATGACTTCTCTTTGGGATATAACTCTCTCATCTGCAAAACTGGAATAACCCCAATTGTGAGAACTTACTGAGATAACAAGGAAACACCAAGGCTGTGCCCAGATCGTAACAGGTGCCCAGTTAGAGTCAGCCTAATTCCTTTCCGCTTCCTCCCTCATTGGCCTGCGACTGGACGGAATAAACTGTGTCTTGTTCATATGGGATTCCACCCTGGCATCCAGCACTTTGCCTGGCAAATAGAAGGAATGCATCAAATAACTTTTAATTTGATTCAATAATTAAATCTATAGAATTTTAGCAAATAAAAATACAGGATGCTCACAAACGATGAATAATTTTTACAGTAACTGTATCCACTCATACTTACATTAAAAATTATTCATTGATCTGTAATTCAAACTTAATTGAACATCCTGCATTTTATCTGACAACTCCACATCCTAACCATTGACTTCTTATCAATGGACACATTCTGCTTATAGGTACTATGCATTTGTTTCTACAAAACCCATCTTCTTTTCAGAAAAAAAAAAAAGAATTAAGTGAGCACTTTTTCTTTGTGGTTGCCATTGATGAATCCTAGAGATAGCAACTGTTTGTTTGAGAGCTTACTGTGTGTGGGGGCCCCAAGAAGCCACGTGCCCTGGAGAGTTCTGATGTGCCCCGTTGTGCAGGTGAAACTGCGGATGGCTCCCCCTTTCACTCTCAAAAGCGAGCCGGTGTGGACGATCGATATTGACCCGCTGTGTGCCAGGACCTCAGCCCATGGGATCTGCCACTGGGGGGTAGATGCTGCTACTTCCTAAGGCAGCGCACTAAGGCCTCTCCCTAGCACACTTCCTATGTCACCTGTGAGGAAACTGAGGCTCAGGGAGCTGACACAAGTTGCTCACAGTGCCCCCCACTGGGTAGTTTCCCCGTGTCACAGGGCGGTCACCACCCTCCGGTTGGTGCTTGGTGACTGTCTTTTTTCCCACTCTCTACGTGTCTCCCATTTTCCCTGCGCTTCCGTGCTACCTGAGTCCTTCTTTCTCTCTCTGTGGCTGCCCCGTGTTCTCCTCGAGCTTTAGCGGCTGCAGCCTTTCTTCGTCTTCATCAGCTCCCGACGCCACCGCATTCCGCTCTCCCATGCCTGCTGCCCGCCTGTGCCTGCCACTCACAGGGTGTTCACCATTTGCTGAGAACCAACAAAAACACTTCGGATGCACAAAGCAGAGGCGGCACCGCCTCCCTCCCTCCCCGCAGCCCAGGGTCAGGTTCAGCCCCAAAGGTCTTAAGCACAGGGGGCAGCAGCGAGACCCCTCAAGTCTGACACAGCCTTCGCCCCTGGGGCCGCGCCATCGCTTTGTGCTAATACGAATTTCGAATTTCCACAGTGCGACCCTGTGGGTGTGCAGGAAGCTGTGGCAGCTGCAGGAGGGAGGGCTCAGAGTGAATGACAATGATAGTTGTCGGTCCTGGGCTGTGACTGTGCCCTCAGAGCTGTCCCACACAGTCTGGCTTACTTCTGTCAGCCACCCCATGAAGTAAACAGCAGCATGATGCCTGTTTTATGACGGAGGGAATAGGGCTGAGGGTTGGCACCAAGCCCACGTACTTCCTAATGCACCACGTGTGACTCTTCAAATTACATTGTTTTGGGGGACCCACCCCCTGGGTAACGGGGACAGGTCACCAGCAGGTAAAAATGGAAAAGATCCTGAATAAGAAGACTCAGAAATGCCTCCTTCAAGACACACACTAGACCCAGACAGGCCCCCGTGGGGGGTGTGTATATAGACTCAGGCTTACCTCCACCAAGATTGTCACAGATCACCTGTTTGTTCACTTGTTTTGCTTTTTTTTTTTTTCCAGCTTGGTAAATATTCAGAACAGGTGGACCTAAATAAGGAACAAATGCCATCTGATTTGAACCTGAACTCCTGCCTCACAGACCAATGCTTCAGTCAGTCCACGAGAAAAAACAATTATCACACTCCAGCTAGCACAGTCGCCGGCTTACGGAGCAGCAATGCTTCATTGGCAAAGAGAGGAACGTTTGAAAAAAATCAATTTTGTTAAAAATAAACAAACTATAATTCCACTTTCCTGACTAGAGAATATTTCCAAGGCAAATGAATAATGGCATGGCATTTTAGTTCCCAGAAACTATTCCAGAAGTATCTTGACAACATGTTACCTAATACCAAGTGTCTTGGCGTGGCATTCAAGGCCCTCTGGCACCTGCTCCTGCCAACCTGTCCTCCCTCACCGCCTGCCCCTTCTCCGAGTGAACCTGGGCTCCAGCCGAGATGAGACTCTTCCAGTTCCAGTGAACACGTGGTACATGTTCCTGATCATTCTTCAAGACTTGATGCAGCCACCACTGTCTCCATGAGAGAGAGACTTCTTCTTCAGTGCTCTCATAGCACCTGGGACATGAGTCCTTGAATACTGCATGTACCACATTAATCGAATGGTTTTTCTTTTCTACACTAGTGTTTGCAGAGCATTTACAATGTGCAAAGCACGATTCTAAGAGTTTTTAACGTGTATTATAACAGTCTTTACAACACTCTCATGAAGCAGGTAAAACTGTCATGCTCCCATTTTTACAAATAAGGAAATTGAGGCACAAAAAAGGGAGGCAAGTCATTCAAGGTCAACAGCTTTTAAGCGGTGGAGCCAGGACTTAAATCCAAGCAGTCTGAGTCCAGAGTCCACATGCCTCACACTATACTGTATTTTTCTGTCGTTTTAATGAAACAATCAGGCCCAGGATGTGATGCAGAGAAAGCGCTTAATAAATGCCAGCTGAATGAACAAACAGATGAAACCTATTTCTTGGCTCTTGGTGGTAACCCTGGGCTGCTGATGTGCAGCGTCTGCTTTCCTGACACGGCCGTCACCATCCCACAAGCCCCTGGACGCAAGGCAGAGAAGAAAGTCAGCCTGGCCCTGTGCTCCCTTCCGCGGAATGCGCCTGGACACACGGGCAGGCCCCGGTTAGGCACAGAAGCCCCTTGCTCTTTAAAAGAACGTCCACTTCCACTGAAACAGGTAAACTGCTTCAGGGAATGACAGGTTACTCTCCACTCTCTGAAGATAGAAACTGTTCCTTTGGCCCAGAGTGAGTTCGTTGGAAAAAACTGATTTCACGCTTTGCTGAATCTGATTGTCCTTGAACACCAGAGCGCATTATCTGCCTGCCTGCACTGGCTAAGTGCGAGGGCTGCTGAGACTGTGGTGCCCGGGCCCCTCAGTGGGGGAGATCTTAGATCTCAAGCCTTCACTGGTCCCCCGGGACCGCGGGCACAGCGAAGCCATCCGGTAGGCAGCTTTTCCAGCCCCAACACCACTTTCCTTGCCCTTGACTCCCCTGCCCCCGCCCCCCCATCCACCACTTTCTCCCTGGGCTTCAGTCCTGTTTTCCCAGCTGCTTACACTAAGGCCTTTTGCCCTTGGTTGCTCCGTAGGCTCCTCAGCCTTAGCATGCCTGAAAAGGAACTTCCTCCCCAAACCTACTTTGCTTGTGTTCCTGTTAATGTCACCTTCAAGTAGCCAGTGCCCAAGCCAAGAGTCCCCTCATTCCACCCTCCCTGGAATGGGTTTCCCAACCCTCCCTGTGTCCCCTGATGTTGACATCCCGACATTAGCAGGTGGCCTGAGTTCCCCACCTCCAGCCCCGTGCACAGAACGTGTGACCACTCGCTGAACAAATGGTCTGGCTGCCTGGACGGATAAGCCGACAGAGGGGCCTTTCAAAGAGCTGTCATAGGCCCCCTCCAGAGGCAAGTGTGTGACCCAGGGCCCAGCTGGAGGGTGGCGCCTGGCCTGGGCAGCAGCATGTGTGTGTGGTCACAGGCAGGGAAGCAAGAAGCTGAAATCAATCCAGGCAGCCTGGTGGCCAACCCAGGAGTTAAGTGGTTGGAGGAGTCCAGGTAAGGTAACGAGAAGGAAGCTGGGAAACCAGATGGAGAAAGAAACGCAGACAAACAAAAGCCCAGTACCCTTGGAAGGCCGAGCCTTCTGACAGAGGAGGGAGAGCTTTCTAATGAGTTTGGCGTGTTAAAGGGAAAACTTCCTTCAGAGCTCCTTTGGGTGCCTTTGGAGGAAGTTCCTGAAGAGATGGCAGATTTCAGTCGAGCCCCTTCATGAGCTTTGGATGTGCAAAGTAGTTTAGGGTCTGTGGGTAGAGGGTGGAGAGTTGAGGCATTCTCAGGATGAAATTAACAGAAATCTAGAGGTTAGGGTGGAAATCTGGCAGGAGGGAGGGCAGGAAAAGATTCTCCAGGCTGGGAGAGGAGATGACAGCAAGGTCTAACGAGCAGCCTGGCCAGGGAGAGACTTCCCAGGGCAGGAAGTGTCTGTCAGGTATCACATCTAGATGCCGACAAGTAAGATTTGCTTGTAGGTTGTAATCTCTAATGTGGTGTGATACACTCTACCTGCTATCCCAAAACCTGCAGGAAGGTTTATTCTGTAAGAGGCCTCTTAATATTAATAATCGAGAGAGAAACAAAGAACACTGGAGTGATGAGTAAAACAGAGCAAGGAAACGTAGAGGAGGAGATGCCAGAAGGCTGCTGTGTCCTCCCCAGGCATGGGATGGCATTTGAGTCATTTTTCTACATCTCTTAAAGGTGAAAATGCCCTGGTGGGTTGGAGGACTGGGGCTACCCAGCTGGCTGACACAGATTACTGACCAGGGCAAGGTGTGAAGCAGACAGCACTAGAGAAAGTTAAGCCTGGAGGAAATTTTTAAAATAGGTACCCGTAGCCATATGCCTGTGGGAGAGGCGGCTGTTCCTGGCACTGACCTGAGCAGGCCTTAGGCAAAATAGAGCAGAAAGGAGATTCCGAGAAATCCAGCCAGAGAATGAGCCAACGCTGTAAGGTTATGGACACAGATTGAAGAGGAGCGAAGGAGGGCGGCTCTGTGTTTGGGTCAAGAAAGTGGGACAGAGAGGGTCCATCCGGGATGAACATGCCGGAGGTGCTAAAGCAGAGAGGGCTGGAGAGAGGCACGGCAGGAATGAACAGGAAGCCTCTCTGCATCTGTCCTTGGGGCTGAGCCAACTTGGATTTAACTTTGCTCTCCTCCGGCTGATGAAACAAACACCCGGTGAACTCCACCTGGCTGTGCTCTGTATTGTTGGAATCCCCAGACCCTTCGGCAAAGCTCAGTTCCTGGCAGAACTGCTGCTGGAAGCCCAGGCAACAAACTCCCTCATCCCCACCCCCAATTAGCCTCTGAATTCTGCAAATTCTACTTTCCAAATAGCTCATGTCCTCCTTTTCCTCCTAATGCTCCTTTCTTTGCCTCTTCCTCGTAGGTCTGTTGTCACGGGGCCTGATGCTCTGTCCTTGCCTTGGGTTAGGTCTCAGACCTCCCTTCAAGGGCTGGGCGCATGCCAGCAGGTGCTGCGTGCATGCTAAGAGAATAATTTCCAATTAAGGGCCAAACCCTTGTATTCTGTGCTGCCCCACCCCCATTCTCTAGGATAGTTCCTTTTCCTTAAAAAAGCATTCCCACTGCAGTTTCACACTCATATTTAAATGTACAAGTAAAATTTGCCAACGTGGGAGAACTGGGGCCTCTTTTAATGTGTGCTGAGACCTCACAAGTACTGTTGCCCTATTCTGTAGCTTTTCCTGGATCTGGGGACCAGGAAGCCACCCTGCTCCACCACAGTGGATAGCATGGCTGTCTCTGACGCTCTAGACATCCCTCCTAGGAGCTGCTTCTTTTCTCCATCTTCTTCCTCTCTTCTGGTCCTCTCCTCCCCCTCTAAGTCCTCATTTATTAGTATTGTCTACAATGTCAGGCACGGTAATAGGCTCTGAATATAACTTATTGCAGTTAATTCTCACCACCACCCTCTGAGATAGGTCCCACATCCCCATTTTACATCACTTAAGAGACTTACTTATCCAAGGCCCCAAGGCTAGGGAGCAGCAGTTCCCTTGGATTGCAAAGCCGGCTCTTTCTGTTGTGCTGGGCTGTCTCTCACTTGGGCCAGGTTCATCAGCCGGGCGCTTGTCCTTACTCCCTGCGGCCTCTCCATAAAGCCCTGCTGGCCGGCTACTCTTGTTGGTCCCTTCCCTGAATTCAGATCTGTTAGATCAAGTTCTTTTCACATTCCTGGTTTCACTTATTAAAAACCTTGATTGCTTTCTATCAGATGATATATTTATTATGGTCCTTACCAAATTTTACTTCGATTCTCTCTGTCTTCACTGCTGTGCCGTCAGCTAGGAGAACAGGGGCCATGTCTGACTCACCTGTGTTACCTTCAGAATGCTTTATCCAGAGACTGGAGCATAGAGACATTCAGTTGATGTTTTGAGTAAAGGGTGACGGCAGAGTATAGAGAATGGGCTCCACAGTCAAACAGTCCTGGGTCCGATTTTACTCCATCATGTCCAGCTCTGTGACCTTGAGCAAGAAGCTCACTTTTCTGAACCTTAACTTCTAAAATGAAATAATAGTACCTACTCAATATAGTGTGAGGATTATATAATAAATGCACATAAAGTAATTAGCATACTGCTATAATAAAGTAAGTGTTAATCAGACGTTGGCCATTATTGTTGGTGGTGGTGGTGCGTGATTATGTCCTTCCTGGACCCTTTAAGACCATCCAGCACAGCTACCCAAACCTCCCAGGCCTGTTAGTGTCCATCCTTGGGACCTTGCCAACTGTTTCCACCTTGCTGTCACCCTGACCCCATTCCTCCAGTTGTGATCTCTGGTCTCCGCATCCGGCCTTCTGATTCCAATCTTGCCTCTGCCTTGTTGCATGCAGATGTTATGTTTGGTCTCCTGGTGTTTGACCTGTGGATGCTCCATCATGGTTTTGGGTTTTTGGTTCTCCTCAAAGCCTGGGGTCTGATCCTGTCCTGGTTCCGACCAAAGGTCACCCACTCAGCCTTAACTCTTTCCATCTTCTGTTCACACCTCTCTCACTGAGTAAGGAAAAGAAGGAAGGAATAAGGGCAGGTAGCAGGGAAGGAGGAAGAAGGGAGACAAACAAAGAAGAAGAAAGGGCTCAAGTTAGGCTTTCCTAACTCTTCTCTGGACTCTTTCACCACTGCCTGAAATTGTATTGCTACTTTTAACCACCATCCATGAGGTCACTGGAATAATAGCAATAACTAGCATGTGTTAATCATGTATTACGTGACAGGCACAGTTCAAAGCGCTTCACATACGTTAACTCATTTAATCCTCAGTACCAACATAGGAAGTAAGTACCATATGATAGCAACCTCGCTTTGAAGGTGAAGAAGCCAATACGCATTTGCGCATGTGCTTGAATAACCTGCTGGAGGTTGCACAGGTAGCACAGTGGCACAGCCGAGATTCCCACCGGAGCAACCACTCAGAACCAAGCCCAGATGCTGTTTTTGCATTACTAGGAGCAGATCCTTCACCTGAGGTGTAGGCTGCTTTTGAGGCAACCTATTCAGGTTTGGCTACTACCTAGGCCTAGTAGATTTGGGCTGGGATCAATATTTGTGCTAAGGTGTCACCCTAGTCCTCTGAACAAATTTTCCCTAGCGGGCAGCCAACATCTGAGAAACCCTAGAGCCTGGAGGCAGGATCAAAAGGCCCTTCCGCCTTCCTCATCCTCACACACACACACAACAGCAAGTCCCCCCAGGTCAGGAATTCTCACCTAGCACTGCCCAACCCAACACATGCTTTGAACACATGGCATTACTTATACGGCTCTCTCTGGGTTGTACTAAGGATTTAATAAAATAATACTTGTTAACAATGTCTTTTAAAATGTTAGGTGCCTTTCAAATAAAATCATTGCTGTTATTTGTATCTCAAAAAAATTCCAACTATTTGAGGGGCTATTGAAGAATTTTGACACCGTTGGAAAAGGTAAGTGGGAAGAAAAACTGTTCCACTTGTCCCTTCTTGCTGGACAGGGGCAGTCGTGCAGTTTCTTTGTAAGGGGCCAAATTGTATTTGAAGACCTTGATATAGTCGAAATTTTGCCTTTTTTGCTCAGACTGTGTGGAGAAAGAGCAGCCTGTGGGTCCCCGCTTTGCCCCTCACCCACCGATTTGCATCAGAGCCCTGTCTGGGGCCTGGGTGCTCATCCCTCGACTTTGGTCTATAAACAAACCCGTACGACTGAGTAGCCAGTATGGGTGTTTGTCCAGAGCAGTTGAGGAAACATTCCCAGCCTGGGGGACACAGCTGCGGAGGTTGTCAGAACAATCTAGGCTTGTAAGAAAAGGCCAGGCTTAGCCTAGCAAACATGGCCCCGGCCTGGGCTTGACCTCCGGATGCCACGTGTCACCTTCGGTGGGAAAATAAATAGTCTCCTTGTCTGGAATGCACGCCCCTTCTCTTGTGGAACATGGGAAACAGCCGGCAATTGTGTGGGAGGAAAAGCCTGTCTGCAAGCTGTCCTCAGAGCATGTGGACAGGCCTGCTTCCCGTTGGCAGGTCAATACTGCCATTGTCTCCCCTGATGGGTAATGCTTGTCACTCAGCCCCCCAAGATGTAGGCTCTAGATTTCAGGATGGGCCAGGACCCATGTCCACACAGTTTTGTAAAGGGGAGGAAGGGCAAAAGGGTGCAGGCTGATTAGGGGAATCTTAGTGCTACTCGGCTTGTAGGAAGACTACAGACAGGCGGAGAATCCAGGTCAGGACGGTGCGATGCTCACTCTTAGACAGTGGCTGCTGAGACTTGCCCAGTGTCCTCAGAGGTGCAGAGAAAAGGCAGAGCCCTGAGGTGGGCGTGTGAAGCTGGCCTGAGTGGTAGTGAGTTTGCCAAGCAGGCACTGAGCGAGGTCACAGCCTTCTTACCCAGAGTCACATGTCTAAACCTCCAGGATTACAAGCGGAAGCAAACAGCTTTTATCTTCAGAACTAAGTTTAATTAATTGATAATGGCTACCAGGATTTATTGTATCACAAAGTGTCCTGACACTGGGTTCAAGCTCAGTGGGAAAGAGTGGTACAACTGACTAGTAACACCTGCCATAGGTCCAGTGGTGAAGGGATAGGAACGTAGCATATGTGCCCGTCTCTGCCACCCCATCTCCAGTCCCCTTACACATATGTCCCAGGGGCTGTCAGGCTCTCTCCTTCCCTGGATCCCTCCCAGGGCTGACCACTATCTACCTTCAGCCACCTTATCCCCACCAGTGAAAATGTTTTCCATCACTTAAGCCAGAAACCTAGAGCTTATCAAGAATTTCTTTTCCGTTTTCCCCCAGATACGGGTAATTTACAAATCCTTCCAGTTCCTTCTCAGGATCTTTCTAATCCACCCTCCTCCTTCCCTATCTGCACAGCCTTTGTCTTAGCTCGTCTTTACCTCGATGGGTATAGCAGCCGTCTAACGGGTCTACCTGACTTTGACCTCTTCCCAACCAGCTCGACATCCCCCATCACAGCCATCACACCCACCACAAGAGTGATCCCAGGAAAACTTATGTCAAGAAGGAGAAGCCCAGCATGGTGGCAGGTGCCTGTAGTTCCAGCTACTTGGGAGGCTGAGGCAGGAGGATCGATTGAAGCCAGTAGGTTGAAGTCAGCCTGGACAACATAGTGAGACCCTGTCTCTAAAATAAATACATAAATAAATAAGAATTAGAGTCTCTCATGGAAGTAGAAAGTAGAATGGTAGTTACCAGAGGCTGGGGAGGGAAGCGGGGTGGGAGGGGATAAACAGAAGTTGGTTAATGGGTACAAAAATACAGTCAGATAGAAGGAGTAAGTCCTAGGATTAGATAGTACAGTAGAGAAATTATGGTTTCCTATAATTTATTGTATATTTCAAAATAGCCAGAAGAATCATAATGTTCCCAACACAAAGAAAAAATAAAAGTTTGAGGTGATGGATATCCCAATTACCCTGATTTGATCATTACACATTGTGTACATATATCAAAATATCACAGGTACCCCCAAAATATGCATCAGTATGATATATCAATAAAAAAAAATAAACCCAAAGGTTCGTATCCTGGGTCATTCAACTTTTACTAGCTGGTTCTTCTAACATGTGGAAAAAAAAAAAATTAGAGGCTCCATGAGCCTCAGCACAGAGAGGAGGGACTCTGCAAATGGCGAAAGAGCTGTCCGAGATGGCTCCGGGCAAATCATAACTTCTTGGTGTCCCAGTGGCTAAAATTCAAGGCAGATAGTTTCCTTGCTCTCTGCTCTGCCGCGTGCACACACACACACACACACACACACACACACACACACACACACAATTTACCTTGTTAACTGATCTAAATGCCTTCCAAAGGATCCTTATTCAAGCACGTGCAGTAAAGAGTTCAAAGACCTTTCTTATTCTTTAAGCTCTGAATTCTAAGACAGTTAATAATTTTCTCTTGTTCTTCCAACAGCCTCTTTATCTGTTCTGGTCATTTTGCTCCTGTGTTCAGAGGAGTCAGGTGCCCAGAGGACAGACAGCCCGAGGCGCATATAGACGACCACTGGCAGTGAGTGGGCGGCAAGACAGAGCGGCTCACGGGGCTCGGGCATTTCTTTTCTTGGAGAGCCAGCCCTCAGCAGGGGCTCTGCCCTGGCCAGCAGAGAGCAGTTATAATTTGTTCCAACCACTACAAGGGGATAATTTATTCCCTGGAGCAGTGGGACGGGCTTTAGAGGCATAAAAGAGGAACAATAGCATTTTGTAATAAACCCAGCAGATGCCCTTGCCTGAGAGGAAGGAAAGTTGAGTGACTCAGACATTAAACTGTCAGACTGTGACTGGAGACAGGTCAGATGAAGATAACCCTTGCATAGGGCCAGGCTCTCGGATGCCGGGAAGGCTTGAGCCGCCTGCTGGTGAAGGACAGATAGGGCAGTTTCCAGAGAGACGTGGGGAGAGAGCCAGCAAAATCCAAGGTGCTGACTGTTGTTTTAGCTCACAAGCATGGAACACAGTGTCTTTGTGTTGCACATGGCAGGGCGAGTAATAACTATCGTTAGGCTTTTCAATGGACTTATTACCTGTTTTGATCATTTGGCTCCAGAAACTCTAGAATTATCCTGAGGCAGGAGGAGAGAGAGACAGATATATACAGACAACAGGAAATGCCTACGAAATGATACTCCCAGGAGGGTGTGGGAAAAGATCAGAAGCAGTGAGATCCGTTAGAAGGCATTGTCGGTGCTTTTTCTAGGTAAAAGTTGAGTGGATTTTAAAAATAATTAAAAGTTAACATTTAAACAGAAGAAATTCTTTTCTTTTTTTTTTTTTTAAGGAAATTCTTTTAATATTCTTCAGGGAAGACTTCCCGGTCCCCTGAGACTGGATTAGATGAGCCTATTATGCAAACTCATTGCCTCCTGTACCTTCCCTTGAAGGCACGTCTCATAATTTTTAATTAGACATCTACATTTTTCCTCATGTATTTCCTATCTATTCTCCCACTAGGCTGTAAATTCTGAGTGTGCACAACCAGGTTGGCTTTTTCCTCCGGCTTTCTCCCCCGTGCCTGGCACTTGCATCTAAACATCTAAACTCAAAGAGACTGATGGTGACGACGGACTGTAAGGTGGATAGGGAGGAAGACGAGGACACGAGGGGCAGTAAGAGTGAAAATGAGAGGGTCCATAGACAGAAGGGCCAAATGCGGATGAAGAAAGATCACAGTCCGGGTTCTAGAAGGTTGTCAGGAGGTGATGGAAGGCATAGAACTGAGACCGATTTTAAGAGGAGGTGTAGCTATTGATGATGACAAGATCTAGACAAGAGTATCCCATGGGAGTTGGAAGCTGACCTGGGGTGGAGAAATTGATCACGGGAGGGCAGGAGCTGAACAACTGAGGCCAGTTGTTGGTTGTACTTCTCCGTAGCTGTTGATATTGACAAAATGATTGCTGGGTCAGTGAATGATGGGGATACAGGGAGATCACTGGATGACAATAACCAGCAGAGGTAGCAGTTGGCATAGTCTGATGGCATATGTTTCCTCAACCATTTTTTCCAACAAATATTTACTAAGTGCTTACTATTTATGAAGCCTGATGCAGGCTATGAGTGACACAAATGGAGTAAACTATTATCCCTCCTTCAAGGAGCTTATATTTACTACCTATAAGTGTAAGTAACATTGAAAGGCATTTATAGATTCAAGCATTATTGATGATCTTAGTCTGTGCCAAGCATAATGCTAGGTCTTTCAGGATACAAAGACTCAGGGATCTTGCCTTCAAGGAATTTATCAAAGAGGGGGAGAGACAAACAACAACATAGAAAATTACAACCCAAACAGATAAATGTGACTATTGAGGTGTACACATGACATCAAGGGGGCATGAGGAAGTATTCCAATTGAGACTGAGGAAAGGGGGTCAGAAAAGATTTCCTAGAAGAGAGTATGCCTGATTCGATTTTGAAGAAAGAGTAGAGGGAAGGGGCGGGTGAGAGACAGACTAGAGATTGTTCTTGGCAGAGGAAATCGTCAGTGCAGTGCATGATAGCAAGCGGAAGGTGACAAATTCCGAGACCTATAAGAAATTCTGTGTGACGGGACCTGAGGGGAGGTGTGAGGAGTGACAGAAGATGAAACTCGAAAGGAAAGCAGGTGCTGGATCATGAAGATTTTTTTGACAAGCTAAGGGCTTGGGACTTCATCCTGTAGAATACCAGGAAACCATGAAGTGGAGGAATGCCGTGTGTCTGAAATATTAATAACAAATGATGGAAACAAAGAAACTCAACTCAAAACTACCTTAAGCAAAAACATGACTTTAATGGTCACATCCCTAAAACGTGCGAGGGTAAAGCTGGCTTCTGTCAAATCCGGATAGAGGCCTTAAATTATGTTATCAGGACAGTCCTTCTGCATCTCTTGGTTCTGCTCTCCTGAATGTTGGTTTCATTCTCCAGCTCTTTGAGGTGGCGATTCTGAGCCTTTATCTACCCAGAGTTAAATCCAGTGGGAAGAGCTTTCTTCCTGGTAGTTCTCGCTTGAGTCCCAGGACTCTTTCTGGTTAGACCTACTTGTGGCTGGGCTGGACTGTGCTCCACCTTTTTAACCAGGGGTGGTGCCCCATTCAAACACCATGGAGGGAGGGGAAAGGTGTTTCCCCCACATTAGGGTATTGTCACCAGATTGAGGGTGAATGAACATGGAACAAGTAATAACAACAAATGTGTGCTCCAGGTTTAAGAAAGATCACTCTTGGTAACTATATAGAAAAGAATTTGGCAGGGATGCCTGGACACAGGGATACTCATTAGTCAGGTGGTTCCAGCTGGATAAGAGGTGGCGAGGACCTGAACTAAGGTAGTGGAAACATGCATAATTTTGGAGGATGGATGGGTGTCGAGGGGAAATGAGGAGTCATGGGTGACCTCCAGATTTCTAGCTCAGACAATTGGGTAGCACCATTGAATGGAGACAGAGACTGTTGGAAGAGAAGCAGTTTGGGTGGGGGTTGAGATTAATAAGTTTAGTCTGGGCGTCTTCAGTTTAAAATGCCTAGGGAACACTCAAGTGGAGGTCTTCAATAGGCAGTTAGATTTAAGAGTCGGAAAGTTGAGAAAGAAGTCGGAACTGGAAATATGGATTCTAGTGTCTTCAGGTTATAGATGAAGATGGAATCCATGGGTTGAGGGGCAGGGAATTAGATAACCTAGGAAAGGTATATAAAGTAAGAAGGAAAGGGAGTTCAGGAAAGAGTCCCAAGCTTGCCAGAATTTACCAGAGAGATGTGTTGTATACCCACATCAAGTGTCATCAAGAAAGGCAAGAGTGAGGGCGAAGTGACTGGAAGCTGCTGTGTGAAGGAAAGAGGATGCCCACCTCCCATCCCATGGCCTGAGAACAAGGCGGACACACTCCGAGGAGTGCAGCCAGGCAGCTCCTTCAAGGGAGAGCAAGCTTCCCAAGCTTCAGGGAAGGCATGAGGGCGAAGGGAATAAATAAATCGTGAGGATGTTGCAAGAAAGGAGGGTTTGTTAATTCTAGAGTGCGAGGTACTAGGGGGCAGAGTGGAAACATTTTGAGGGAAAAGAGTAGAGTATGGGGAGATGAGGCCAAGAAGAGGACTGGTGGCTGCAGGGGCTTGAACCAAGGATGATGGGGATGTGGGCAGGTGGGGATAGGTGGTGTCAAGGTTCTCAGTAAGATGCTGCCAGATAATGTCATTGCCCTGATGCGATTCTCCAATGGCCTCCCACCATTCCTGGAATAAAATGCGGCTCCATGCTCTGGCCTTCTAGACCCCCTGGTCTGGTCCCTGACCACCTAACTCCGGGGCCAGGCCCTCCCTCCGTCGTTCTCCACACCAGCGCACAGCAGTCTTCCTGAACCTGCAAAACCCCAGGTGTGCTCCCTTCTCAGGGCTTTTGTGTCAGCTCTTCCTTCTGTCTGCGATCCTCTTCCCTTACCCACGCTGGCTCCTTCAACTCATTCTGGTTTCAGTCCAAATGTCACTTTCTTCTCCTGCCTCCACAGGTCACCTTCTTTCCCTTTACCCCACTTTGCTTCCTTCACAGCGTTTACTACTCTCTGAGATGCTCCCATTATTTATGCCCCCTTCCTCTCCACCAGAGTGTAAGATCCAAGAGATCATAGACCTTTCTCTGTCTCTGTTCATCATGTGATCTCCAGCATCTG
Source organism: Propithecus coquereli (assembly GCF_000956105.1). NCBI lineage: Eukaryota > Metazoa > Chordata > Mammalia > Primates > Indriidae > Propithecus > Propithecus coquereli. Next base: position 5,969,637 of record NW_012150174.1, read on the forward strand.
GAAGAGTCGGGCACAAAGTAGGTGCTTCATAAATATTTACCAACTAACAAACAGACTGAATAAATGAATATTTAAAGTTGTAACTTCCTCTGTAGGCTCTAGATAGAGCCGTGGTCAGGTTCCTTTGAGCCTTCAGGAATAAACAGGTAGACACATTGTGAAATGAATAGTCACTCAAGTTTATTCAAATAAGACATTTTTCTCTGATGTAAACTATTCTGAATATCATACAGGATTTCCAAAAGACCAAATTTTGCTTATGAAAGAAAGTATATTAAAAGGTGGTTTCCCAAACAACAAAGCTATTTAAATAAAATAGGGCAAACAATGGTCCACCCATAAATAGGTTTCCATAGGAGCCATTTATTGCACAAAACAAAAAGTCACCTACTCTTACCTAAAATACTTTTTGGAGTTTTAATTTTAAATAAAAATGTTATAGTGCCACATTCTCAGGCACCACTGAAGTTTAATGAGATAACGCTGCGTTTGACAAAGACCATCAGAATCCACATTCTACTGTTGTTGTAACACTGTATTTCCTAAAATAGAACTTTTAAGGGAGTAGAGGGGGGTACAAGCTCCTGAGTAAGTTTTCCTAGAAAACCAAGAATGTGGGAAGAGATAGAGCCATGAACCAGAAGAGGGACATTGACGTTTTCCAAATTGTGTTTCAGAGAAGGCTAGTGTTCCTTAGCTAGAACAACAAGCAACAAAATCTGGGTGGGTGTGGGAGAGGGTGGGATTCTGTCAAAATAAATCTGGTCGTGTAGGTATTAAATTAACTTAAACATGCTTCTTTATTGCAGGACTTCCACGCATTTGGAGATTTTCCTGAGCTGGGAGGTGAGCAAACATATCGTTCTTTTGACCTTAACACTTCCCGAAGAAACAGCTATTAACGTGGGTCATGGTGTCAATGGTAGTTGCATGATTCTTTGATTCACGATTCTTTGATTCAGCTTCGATATCTTGGAGCATCAGGGCAGAGTAGCAGGGTGTGGAAGTGGTAAGAAATGAGGCCATATGCACAGAGGAGGGAAGCCGAACAGCAAGACAAAGCCATAGCTTTAACGACCTATTACTTTGAAGGACACAGGCTGCAATACTTGAGGTGGAAATGTGGGAAGTGCCGGGATTTTAAGCAGAATTCATGCTAGTTAAGCCAACTCACATGACGAAGGCTCTCAAGCCTTCTTCCTCTGCACCCTTTAATTTGTTTGGCTAGAAGCCAACTCTGACACAAGCGTTTCCTAAGGTCTGGAGTCATCTTCTGCATTCTATTTGGTTTAAAGCTTATTACTGCTTCTCTGTTGATTAGCATAAATTTAGGTAGGAAAGATCCTCTCCTTTTCCCTTCCTACAATTCTAGAACTAAAACTTACAGAGAGGCTTAAGTGTCAGCTTGGTATTATAAAATATAAGTAACAATGTATATATATGATATAACACATTTTTTTGTTACACCAAAGGATTTCTTAAAAATTCTTTTGCATGGCCCATAGGTCTCTGGATACTGACTGCAGTCATGGTGGGCTGAAAGTGCACCAGTCAACAAGCCTCAGCCACTCCTGTGACTTGAATGTGGCCGTGTCTGGGGAGAAAGACCATCTTGCTGCTGGTACCCGTGACAGGCCCTCTTTGAAGGGTCTGCAAAATCATAGATGCTGGTCTTGTGGCCTCCCAATAAACCGTGGAGAGAAAATAAGGCCATGACATGTTGCAAGGTGGAATATAAATTTCATGAGAGAAGGTCAAAAATGGTTCTATGTGGTTCTAAAGAAGAAATAATAAATGATTGGGGAAGAGGTGCAATCAGGGAAGGTTTCAAGGACCTTGAAGGATAGAAACTACACCTTTGAGGTCAAAAAAAGGTATAGGGAAGAGGCATTGGATCAGACGGTTCCTGTGTCAGGGCACCAGGTGGGATGAATTGTACCCTGTCATGACAGATAAGGGTAGAGGGGGCCACAGAGTACAGAACGGTTGTAGTGGTGTAGAATTGCAAGAGTTCCCAAGTGTCTACTCTTCACTTGATTGCAGAGGAAGACAACCACAACTGAAGATTTCTTTGACCTACTGGACTTCAGAATCAGTCAAATCTGTGTTTGAACTCTGACCGCCTATGTGATTTCAAACAAATTATATAACTTCTTGACCCTCCATTTCTCCAACTACAGAATGAGGATAGTTAATACCTTTCAGAATCGCTGCAGAGAGTAAATGAAATTGGTAGTTAGAAGCTGTCAGCCCAATACCTGGCACACAGCAGGTGCACAATAATTCCCTTCTGCTTTAGAATAAAGGGTGCAGTAGAGTGGTTCATAGAAATTGGATTTTAAGATCCTGCTTTGTCTTGAATGAAGAAAAACACATGTGTTAAGCACCTCCTGGTGGTATCCCACATATACACCCAGGAAAGGGTTTTTCAGTTACTGCTTAGGCATGAGGGTGCTTATTTTAAACTGTGTATTTGGATTATCAGGAAAAATGTTTTTTGGTGAACCTGATGTCTCTCTACTCAAAAATATCAGCTTAATTTCTAGTATTTCTTTAGAGGTGGGGGAAGACTACAGTAGCCAAATAGGAAATGCAGACAAGGGTTTTTAAAAAATATGGCTCAAAAATTATATTGCCGATCCTAAAGGTGATAAAGAAGTCAAAAAAAGTCAAAAGCACCATATATGAAAAATCAATATATCATATGATGGTAAGCATAGTTGCTATGGGCCAAAAATAATTCAGAAAAAAATTTGAATTCATTGTTTGAAAAAAGCTTAGGTTCAAGATTTGATTATATTACTAAAAAAAGAAAATAGTGTATAATTACACAGATAAAGATGAGTAATAATCAAAAACCATGCATTCTTTAATGTAGTGTTTGTTTTTCCAGAAGCTATTTCTAAATGAATGATATTTTATAATGGGAGATGTATTACAGTCTAGGAAATCCAGTATTTTCTGATTTGGGTCCAGATCACTTTTCTTTGTCATTTCTGCCTTCTGTCATATGCACTGACCCCCTGCAGGTCTACACCCATTTTGCATGACACCAGCCACTCCCTTGCATCAGAACCAATCTACTTCTTTCTCTCTGCAATAGCTCAAAGTTCAGTTTTCAAGGAATAAAGCAGAGAGGGGCTGGCGGCGTGCAGGCCAATGGCAGTGAAGCAAGGTTGTGTTGGAAGATTTGGTGTGGTGGTGCTCCGTGTGCCTCCCATAGAGCTGGTCCTCTGCCCCTCCAGCCGCACCGCTTCCTGGAGCCCTATCTGCTCCCATTAGCACCATCTGCAGCTTTATGCCTGCTTCTCTCCTTTCTTCATTGAAATTTTACATAGGCCATACACTTCTGTCATGGCAGCTCCCCACTGGTATTTTTTTGACTTGCCCAGTGTATTAAAACTGGGTTGTTTCAAATAAAAATCTGGATTTCAGGCTTTTCTTTAAAAATGGAGAGATCTGGTAATACTGGGCCTGTGTTCCTTCGTGGCAATAATCCACTGTATCCGAGGAGGGTTGGCCTCTTTCAGACAGGGGCACTTGACTTCCAGTGTGACACAGTCCCCACTGCTCCCTACTATTTCACACCCAACCCTCTGCCCTCATTTCGGTTAGCAGCTGGACCTCTGTAGGCATCTGACTGTGACCTTACTTCGCAGGCCCCCTTCTGGTGACAGCTCCCTGACCTCCATTCTTTCCTTGGATAGTTTATTTCTGCCATTGACCCTGGCATGACATGTCCCTGCCTGCCTCAACCTGGGCCAGCTCTTGACTTCCAGCCATCCTAGGCTTTGCCCTCAGACTCAGTCTTGCGGGTCAGTCCTGCTTAGACTCCCTGTATTCTAGTACCTGGGCTGGAAGGTCACTGGGAAGATCTGCCAGATGGAGCCCCAGATCTCCTGTTTGAGCACAAAAAATAAAAGTGGAGAAGACAGGTGTTCTGCTTGCCTCTAATAGATGCATTTTTCATTCCCTTGTCTTTTAAATCTGCATAAGGATGAAAGGCTGCTACACTCTGCTCTCATTTGACTCTCAGAGTTCTACATGGGATTTCATCAGTTCCAAAGGAAACATTACAGAAAAGACAGTTTTTCTATTTCCTTTCTTCATAATTAAAGTGCCCTTTTGCCAATAGTAAATCTATGGGAACTGAGTGACGAATCAAAGCAAGGTTGTTCTGAAGGGGGGTGGAAGCCCTGGCTCTTTCATTTATTTTTACTCTCACCTAATTAGACTTTTAAAAGGAAGCCAGAAGGAAGGAAAGAAAAAGGAAAGAAAGGAGGGGAGAGAGAGAGCAGAGATCAGCCCTTGCCCCCACCCTCTGAGCTCCTGCTCTGTGGACCCCCCAGAGATCTACAACAGACAAACCTCAGGTGCAAGAAGGAGGAGATGCGAACGGTCTCCCCCGCCCACCTCCCTCTGCACTCATCCCCTTCCTCACCCTCTAAAGTGCGGTGCCCGTGGCCAGACGTGGGCCTTACTGGGGGTGGGAAGAGGGCACAGCCACACTTAACGTGTGGAAAAGCAGGGCAGCGGTGTGCGCTGGACATGAGGCTGACTCCACGTTAAGAACAAAGCGTGATAACTTAGTTTTGGGTCCCTTATTTTGGACTTTCAGGTACCTAAGAGGGTAAAAAGGTGATTGAAGATGGAAGGCAGAAGATCCTGACATTAGGAAATCCTAATGAGTTCCAGTTCCTGGACGTGTGTTGATTGAATAATGGGCTAATCCTCCGGTGACCCACTCAGTAGGCAAAAGACAACCCAGGAGGCTTTATCTGTGTTGCTCTTTTAAAAATTGCTTCAATCACGAGCCATTATAAAGCCCATAATGCTCACTGGATATCCCTGACTGGATAGAATTGGCCTTATTTAAAGAAGGAAGACAAAGAAGAAAACCTTTTCTCTTTTGATTTGTGAGCCCCGGGTTCCTCAAATGCTTCTCTTCGAAGATTATTTTTCCCATTTCATGCCCGTCGTTTTATTTTCTGATACCTGCTTAGAAATAACCTTGTCTTTCTGCTGCTTAGTTATACCACATAAATCCTTTTGCCATTTCTAAGAAGCCGCAGAACCCTGCTCTGCCGGCCTTCCTCGAGAGCCCGAGCTCCGCCACCCGGCCCTGTGCTGCCGCCGAGTCTGGCTTCATGTGGGAAAAATTAACGAGCTTTCTCCCGTTGAGGGGTTGGATGGAATTTGTAAAATGGGATTTAATTGGGGCTGAATAAACTCTGCTTTAAAATTCCTCACACATCAGCCTCTGCTCATGGGTGACAACAGTCTGCATTTGCTCTGAGTTGTAACAGAATCCTAGTCCTGCTGCCCGGTGCCACCGGGAGGGAGGGTAGCCATGGGGACCCCCGTGTCGCCTTTCGGAGCCGTCAGTCATTTGGCTGCTCAGCTCGGCGCCACCCTGGGAGAAGCTCCAAGCCCGGAGCCCTGCCTAACAAAAGAAACTGAAATGACAAGGGAGCCCAGACAGAACTTTTGGGCAGAATTAGAGGCTTTCATTTAATGACGAGCCGTTCTGGGTAATGGCCCCGTGATGCCCATCGACTCGTGCTGCCCTCATGGGACTTTGGAAAATGGGGCGCTACCATTTGATATAGATAGAGGAAGCAAAAGTAGACCTCTGATTAATGAAAATCTGAGCAAGCTTAACAGGAAAGCTCGTCTCTGGCCCAGAGCTGCGCCGTTGCACAGGGACTCTTCAAACGCCGCAGATGCTGCTGCTCTTGGGAGGGGCCGGGGAGGTTCGGACTTTGGGCTGAGACTGAGGAATGGGAGGGGGTCACAACTAAGCCCTGGAGGGTTATTTGTATATAGACCCCTGAAGCAGGGTGGGGAGGTGAGCGGTTGCCTGGGCGACAGGATCTTGCTCTCTCCACTATGGAAATGGAAGGTGGGTCTAGAAACGGGATGTAAAGAGCTTCCAGCCCATTGGTAGTGGCTGCCTGGAAGGCCATATTGAGAATTTCAGTTCTCTGTCTAGGCTCCGAGGAGGAAAAGGTGGTGCCATTGATTAGTAACTGTATGGTGTGATCTGAGTTAGAGAGAAGGTTTGCTTCCATCCTGCAGATGGTGAGTTAGGAAATTGGGGGTGATAGCCAATGAGCCGGTTGCCTTCAGAGACAGTACTAATAACATGATATGCAAGATTCTCATGAGATGATCCTAGCAGCTTCTCCAGCACTGTGCTCCACCCAACCCCCATCTCCCACTTTACACACTGGTCACAGTTCCCTGAACACAGCCTTGGGCAGGCAGGAAATCCGTGGCAGAGACCCTTGGGGCTCTGCTCCTTCCAGGGCCAGGGCAGAGGCCTCGGCAGCACCCTGTAGTTGCTGGAGACCCAGATGCTTGGGGCTGCAGATCCCACAGGAGGAAGCACACGAGGGGATGCCGGTGGGGGTGGCCCAGCAGCAGTGCACACTGTGAGCCGTATTCAGCCAGGGCCCGCAAAGCCTTCAGACCAGGAAGAACCCCAGGAGAGAAGGTTACTGGGCAATGGTGGGGCCCAGACCTAATTGTCATTTAGGAAACACGTCAGGAGGCGAAGGAGCCAAACTGAAGTTTCCTTGGTGAAGGAAGAAATCAGGTATTAACATTTCCCTGAGCTGTGCCAAGCTAGAGGGATATGGGACCCGCAGACCTAACAGTGTAGAGGGGGCATAAAGGGTTGGTCCTCAACCCCATCCATCAGAGTCTTCAGCCAAGAACAAACAAAAGTGGGGTGAGGCTCTGCAGTCCACATATGAGCTGTGCGAACCACAGACAGGTCATTTAGCCTAAGTTTCAGTTTCCTCATCTGTAAAACGGGAACAATAGCACCAATGTCACAGAGTCACCGTCTATTTATTTATTCCTTCATTAAACATTTACTATATGTCTGCCAAGTGCCGGGCCCTGAGACAGCTGCAGGATGACCAGACACAGCACCTGCCCTCCAGGTTCTCGCTATGCAGCCGGGAAGGTGGGCACAAAAACAGAAAGTCAGAGCAAAGAGGGGATGCTGGCCAGCTTTTCCCATTTTATGTGTACATTTTCTAGTCCCCAGTTACATGGGGATAGTGATTGGAAAGGAGACTAACACGGAGCCTGGAACGTAGTTGGCATTTGAGAAATAGTGGATGACTCTGAATCTGACAAGAGCAACCCAAGGGGGGCATGGAAGTTAGCGGAGAGCGGGGAGAAAGAAAAGGAGACGTTTGTCCAAGCTGCCTTAGGGTAAAGGCTTTTTGAGCTCCTGCTTGTCTATGAGCTCCCAGCCACACTGGCATGAGCTTGGGAGCTGTCTCTCCAGGACCCCAGCCGCTCAGGTGCCTGGGGCCATCTCCCTGGCTCACTCACAAAAAGAGCAGCTCAGGTCTTTCCCCAGAGCCCCCAATTTGCCACTCTGCATTTGTTTTGCTCTTCCCTCTCCTTTGACAATATTCTCCGGATAGATTCCTGCTAGGTGTATGCTCGGGTATGATACCTGATGTAATGCAATACCTGAGCTGAACCTGCAAGTGGTAGGTCTCGCTTGCAACCACTGCTCTGCTGCTCTCATTGACCCAAGATGCAAAATAAGCAAATGACATGGAAATAGCAGGGAAAGCATTCAGATTATCAATTCAGAAATTCAGACAGGTAATTCAATCTCTTCACGAGTAGAAAGAACAATACTTAGTGTCTTTAACACCTACTAAATGCATATGAAACAACTTTGCCAATAGGTGGATAATCAAATTGTTCTGAATAATCCAATCCAGTGTTTTCCTGCTTCTTCTTCATGCTAATTTATTCTGACATGGCTTTTCAATAATGAAAATCTGTTCTTGCAGAATCCATTTCATCGAGATTTTCCATATTAAAATGGAGATGGAAGTGTCGTGGAGAATTAGATTACTTGTCCTCATTCCGGTGCTTGGTGTTCCTGGGGAGGGGCCTTTGTCTCTCAGTGGGTAACCAGATGGCATTAATTTGAGCGAAGCAAGTGTACCTTCCTTAGCGGACCAGGCGATTGTTTTTATAGTGCCGTTTCCATCTAATCGAAGTCTCTTGCCTGCACAGACTTAATTTTCTCCTTTCCTCGTGAAATTTGTTAATTTTCAAAGCGTTTTCAGCCCTAATCATTCCCACCAGGGTGAAAAACTAGTGTAAACAAAAGCTTCAGTGACTAGAACATGTGTTGGTATCTTGTTCTGGAAAAATGCTTTCTGGGCACACCAAATCTTTAGTATCAGAAACAAAAGGACGCATCAATAAATAAACACACAATCTGGCGGTGCCGACTGGGCACAGGTCCTGTGCAGGGGCTGGAGGTACTGCAGCGAACACGGCACAATTCCAGTCTTCTGGGAGCCACGGTCCAGTGTGGAGGTCCTCAGACTTCAGTGTGCATAAAAAACACCCGGGGAATGTGTGAAACGTGTGGGTCTCTGGGGTGCACTCTTAGGGATTCTGAACCAGTGGGCATCCGGGAGATGTTAGTTGCCAAAGGAAATGCCTGGGGTGCACTCTTCATGAATTACCTCAGGTAGTTTATGGCATGTAATATTATGGGGTTGGCATCAACATCCCTTCCTGGGAATATCTCATTTCCCAGCATTCCTGGGAGTGTCTTAAATATGAGACAGGTGCTCTTTCCAAAAGTTTTGTAAACAATGTTTAATGCACATCAAAAGATATCAGCTTGGTTCTGCTATAGAGAGTAGGCATCTCACTGGCCCCCAAGTTATTGATCTTATTCATCTTATCTAGTGGAACATTAGTTTTCACTGAATCTACAGCACCCCTTTCTAAACTCTCACATAGGGTTACATTAATTTACCTCTTCTAGGATCTGTTTCTAGATAATAAAATTGACAATAACAATAACACCCACAATGATGACAATAAGACATATTTACTGACAACTTAATGAAATGTCAGTAAGCACTTTGTGTGTTCTGTCTCATCTATTTTTTTATTTTTATTTTACTCATTTAAGGTTCTGTCTCATTTAATTCTCACAACCACCTATGAGACATATGCTATTTTTATCCCTCATCTTGTAGATGAGATGCTGGGTTCCCCCAGCTCCATGTGGGGGGTGGGCGGTTGGCCAGGCCCTCTAGGATTTCTGGGGATCTTCCACCTAGGGTGACCAATCATCCTGGTTTGCACAGGACAGAGTGGGTTTCCTGGGACTCACAACATTCAGCTTTAAAACTGGGCAAACTGGGATGAGTTGGTCACCCTCTTGCTGCCTGAGATTTGGGGAGGATGCCAAAATCCAAAGAATGAGTCCGAATTCTGAGTGGAAAGATGAGTCCTAAGAGCTGAAGAGAGAGTCCAAATGGCTCATCTACACTGAGAGATGAGACGCAGCCAGAGCTGTGGCACAGATGCTCAGGCCAGGAGAGTGAGTGTGAGAACACAGGGTTTGAACACTTGGGTGTGGTCTGGGACAAGTACTTAGAGCAAGTGGACTGTCCTTGCCAGCGGTAGCTGGGTACATGGTGGGTCGGCCATATTTAGAAGGCCAGACAGGAGGCAGACATCTCTGTTTTCCTCCTGTCCACTTCCCTTAGACAGGGGGTCCCGATGCTCCTTCAGAAATGCCTGTGGCACCCCAGCGTGCTCTAGGGCATGCTGGTGTCCTGCCCAGTCCCACCTCTTAACCCCACCTCTCCAGTCTCTCAGGAAAAGCAGTGGCAGGAGAAGCAGCTTAATTCGTGTTGCCCAGGAGCACAGGACAAGCAGCTGCACGCTGTTTTTCCCAATGGAACAGGGAGACTTGTCTTAGTGCATTTGTGCTGCTATAACGAAATACCTTAGACTGGGTGGCTTAAAAAACCAGAAATTTATTTCTCACAGCTCTAGAGGCTGGGAGATTGTGTGTCTGGTGAGGGTCCTCCTTCTGGTTCATAGATGACAGTCTTTTCACTGTAACCTCACATCGTGGAAGAGCCAAGAAATCTCTCTGGGGTCTCTTTTATAAGGGCACTAATCCCATTTGCGAAGGCTCCACCCTCATCACCTAATCACCTTCCAAAGGCCCCACCTCCAAATACCCTCACCTTTCGGATTAGGATTTCAACATACGGATTTTGGGGAGACACATTCAGTCTAGCAGCTGTCACAGAGCCCCCTTGTTTGTACCACTGCACTGCACTCACCAAGTTTCAGGGGTAGGGAGAGCCTCTCCCGTCACACTCTGCCCAGGGTGACAGGAGGCCTTAGGAATCCTGGGTTTCAAAAAAGAGATGCCTGACATCTTTACCCCTGGCTAGAGGATTTCCTGCTAGCAGCCTAAAGCTTCTGAGAATGCAGAAATCAAGGAGCAAACAGAGCTTAGAATAGTCTGTTGAGGCCAAAAAGCTAACAGAGTCCTAGACATTTTCAGAACCAAAGAGACCAGGAGCGGCCACAAGCAGGGTGTAACTGGGGAATCTGGGGGCCAAGGAGTTGAAAGCTGCACTTTGGGATCCAAAGCGGCCAGAAGTGGTCCTGGGCAATTGTCTGGACCAAGGATCATTGTCTGCAGCTGGCTTTTGTGGCCAAGCACTAGGAGGTGGGATAGGGGGTGTGTTTAAAGAGTCAAGTAAATATCGTGGAAGAGACACGACTTCCTGAGGGGGTGGAGAATGAGTTCTCCTTCACTGGCTGCTGCCCTTGTGTCTCTCCTGCCTCCCTGCTGGCTCCCGCTCCGCCCTCACTGGAATCATCCTCTACTTCCAGTCTCCAGTGTCTGCTTTCCTCCTCAACCAATCTGCAGGCACCTTTGCCTACATGCATTCTGTATTTGTTGACTGCACGCCGTTCCAGTTTCTACTGCTGTGGAACAAACCGCCCAAAACCATGGTTTGAAACCACCACCATTTTATTGGCTCATGACTCAGTGAATCAGCTGGGCAATTTCTCTGGTCTGCTTTGGGATTTTTTTTTTTTTTTTTTTTTTTTGGCAAGGGTAATCTCTGTGGCTAGTTGGTGGCACAGTTGGGACTGTATGGTCTAGTGTGGCCTTGTTCACATGGCCAGCAGTTGGCAGCCTGGTTAGTCTAGGGTCTAACTAACTTCACAGGGACAGCTCGTCTGTGCTCCACTGGGTCTCTCATCCTCCAGCAGGCTAAGCTGGGATTTCTCACATGGTCACGGGAGGTTTCCCAGCAGCAGGTGGGGGTAAGCCTCAGGGCTCAGGGCTTCTAAAGCTTTACGTCCATTATGTTTGCTAATGCCCCTTTGGCCAAATGAAGTCGTGTGACCAAGCTCAGATTCAAGGCGAGGAGAAACAGACTTCACCCCTTGATCGAGAGAAGCTACAAAGGATTTGTGCCCATTTTCTGCAATTTACCACACCTACAGTATGCCAGGCATTTTTCTAGGCACTGGGATATGATCATGCAGAAAACAGACACCAGTCCCTGCTTTGTTCTGTGCAATTACAGCAATATATGGGAACTATATATTCTGTTATTGATATCATCTAGTACCTATAGTTAAAGTAAATATAGGGAAAGGCAACATAGAGCAGGCTTTCTGTTTATTTTGTGTTGTAATGATAGTCCCTTTTTTCTGGATTTTTTCCCTTTAAATCTTTTTGTCAACCACTTCATTGAGATGTAATTCACATACCACACAACTTACCCATTTAAAGTGTACAAGTCAGTGCTTTTTAGTATATCCATAGAGTGGTGCAACCATCACCACGATCTAATTTTGGAACACTTTCTTCCCCTCTACGAGAAACCCTTGTCATTAGCAGTCACACCCCGTTTACCCCTCCCCACTGTCTAAGTCTTGATTAGAGGCTAAGGAAGGAAAAGTTCTGTCAAAAATCACTGGAGAGAACAAAGGCAAACAGTGCTAGAATTAAAAACTAAGTGGGAAGATACATAAAGAGAAATTTCATTCCAGATCTGTTCCGACTGCTCCCCCACCCCTCATAGTGAAATTGGGCGCTTTAGATTTGAGGAGGAACAGCAGGTTGTATTCATTCATCGATTCAGCAAGTGACTGCGGCCAGGCCAGGCCAGGCACTGAGAATACAGATGTGCACAGCTGTCGAGTCACCGCAGACCTGGCTCTGAAGGAGACAGGAGAGTGGGGAGATGTAGGCCGTAGGGGAGAGGGGCCGTAACGTGGTAAGTGTCAGGAGGAAGTGTAAGCTTGGAAGGGTGGCGGCCAAGATAGAGTCACCTGCCTTATGATAAAGCCAACAAGTGTGGACCAAAGCCTAGGACAATGACAACATGCTGATACATTGCTGGGGCCCTACATCCAAACGTTCAACAAACGTGCCTAGGATTTTCTAGGTACTTGATACAACAATTTTCCTTTTTCCCCCCCTCTCTATTTTAAGTTTGGTATTTGTCATTTGCAATTAAAATCAAATGTAATCAAACTAATACATGAGTTCAGTCCCTTTCTGCCTCCTTTGCCAAGTATTATCTGAGAATTTTAAAGTTTGGGGGACCTCTCCCCCTTATCGTCTGCAGAGGCCAACTCAAATGCTGCTGCCTCTCACACCAGCTGTTAATAAACCCCCTTGGTTATTAGAGAATTAGAAGAGATAAAGATGGAAAAGCAGGTGGGAAGTCAGACAGCAAATGCAGGGGAAAGTGCATGAGCTGTGGAGTTAGATGAATCTGGACCTCTTATTTTTCTGTACATTTAAACTGGAAATAACATTACCTGCCCACGGACTTGGGTGAGGATTACGTGAATTAATATATGAGAGGTGTTGATCACCAGGGTTAAAAAATCGGTTAGTGCTTAATTTAAATTAGTCCCTTTCTCTTCCCCTTGATTAAGATTCCTGGGGAAGAGAATTGAATTCGGGGGGATTCAGGTTAAAGTTTTATTCTGTTTGCTTGTTTCAATCATTTATTCAACACGTCATTGCCACAAATGCGAACAAAACATGGCCCTTAGCCTTGAGGAGCTCAGAGTCATTAGCCTAGAGCCTTCTGCAAGAATCGGAGGTGGAGAGAATAGAAGTTAGCTGTCATCCTAGGGAAGTGAAGGAGCTTCAGGTCAGGTCCTGGCGGGGAGAGGCCATAGGGGATGTGAGGGAGGCCACAGAGTGGGGACCGGGAGTCCAGCAGGGGGTGCTGGGCTGTACATGAAAGTAAGAATTTGGTTCATGGGATTACACTCTTTCTACACAATCTTCACAGGGCATCAAGGCGGGGAGCTGCTGGACTCCTGGGGCAGTGGGTGTCCAAGCATCCTACCCCTCTGCGATGGGCCAGGAAAACAGTTAGAATTTTGGTTGCCTACAAAGAGGGCATCTTGACTGCGGAAAAGGCTTGAGATTTTTCTCTGCCATGAAAGATACAGGTACCAATTAAGGCTGCTGCTTAGACCATTTTGGACTCAGAACAGCTGGGAGGAAGAACTGCTTTCTGGTTTCTTCCCACAAGCACCAGTCAATGCCAAGGGTCCAAGCGGAGAGCTGGGGAGAGCTAGCAAGTCCACAGCATCCTGTCATCAGTCATCAGCCAAGGAGACTGCAAATTGACTTTCTGCAAAGGGTAGAGAGTGGGTTTTTGCTTTAAAGACATTGATCCTGACTTTAATAATTATTTGGATGTGGAGGAGGGTGGACCTACTGCCAGATGTCTAGGGAACAACTATGCCATGCAGGCAGGAATGAATTGCTTCAGAACACGTTGAGGTGGGAGCATCCCATACCCTCGTGAGGGCTGCGTGGGGGCACATGGCATGAGTCACTCATGGCAACTTCCCACTCAACAATCGAACAATCACACACAGAGAGTGAGCAGCACGCTATGACTTCTAGGTGAATTGTGAGCAGAGTGAAGGAGCTGTCATTAGGAATTGGGGATAGGCAGAATGCTCGATTCTCCACTCTGCAGACACTTGACGGGCTCTCGTTGCTTGAGGCCTGCTTTCTCTCCCGTCCTTTGATTGCTTTATGAGAGGTGTCATGGAGGAACCCTAGAAGCATCTGGAGTTAGACTGAGCTGGAGTCAGACCTCGCTCAAACTTGTTAGCTGTGTCAGCTTGCCAGAGTTTCATAGGCTCTCTGGGCTTTATTTTTCACCACTGGAAAGTGGGGATGAAGAAAAAACAAACTTCTTGGAATTGTTGGGAAGGATGGAGCACGGCCTACAGTCGGCTCATAACGAGTGCCAACTCCCTCTCTCTGCGTTGGGCTTCCCGAGCACCTACTCCTTTAAGGGAGAAGCAGCAATTCCTCCTGTACTCCAGGCACAGACAAGAACAGTCTTAATCAACACAGTAAACAGAAGGAGGGGATTGATTCGTTCCCCTTCTCACGCAAAGCTGAGCACGCGACGGGTTATGGTTTTGAATATTAATGCATTTGAAGTGAGGAAGAACCACTTATAACAAAACTGTCTTGCTTGCGAAGATTTATTCCCCATGTAGTTTTTCATGGCTCATAAAAGGTGATGGATGAACGTAATTTTTAGTTTAATTTCTTGCCGTGCAGTTCAGTAATTTTTGAGATAAACTCAAATTACCAAGGATCTGGAACTGTTCAAAGCAATGAGGAGTCATGCACATCTGGTTGTATACAGGACACGCATGTTTAATTTTTCAAGCCAGCCAAAGAAGGAGTGATTAGAAATCCCAGCACACATGTAAACTATGTTAGCCTTAAAATTCACTTCTGCTACCTACAAATACAAACCACACCTTCCTTTAAGAAAAATTTTGTTCTCTTTTTTGGGGGAAAAGGAGACAGGGACATGTATCGACAGGAGATCCATACAGATTCTTTTTTGCCTAGGTAATTTTTATCATTCTGTCAAAGTAAACATTTGAATGTTTTTTAAAAAAGGAAAAGTAGTACTTGAGATCACAGAAAAAGAAATGTTTGGGTTTTTAAATTTATTTTGTTTTGATTTTTCCTAGGGTTTTAAATGTTCATAAGGCAATTGAGAGCCTGAGTCCTTTAAGAAATTAGCAATGTGGTATAGAGGGGAAAACTGGAGTTTTAAAATTAGAGACAAGAATGCACAAGACCAGTGATCAGGATGCAAGCTGGAGCCGGAAGTGGGAGCCAGATCGTTAGAGACTGGACAAGCCAGTGGGCAAAGCTTTATGGACCTGTTTTCTCTGCAACTAGTAAATAAATATTAACAAATAATGAAACAAGAGTGTGGTTAAGTAGTGACCAAAGGCAATTAACATTGTGGCAAAAGTTAATAATTTTTAAGTCAAGATCTATATTTTTTAAAAAACATTCTTCTTCTGCTCAATTTTGCTGTCAACTTAAAACGGCTCTAAAAAAATAAAATCTATTAAAAAAATAAATCTTGCTCTATGTTGTTCACCTTAAATGTGTTCCTATTTATTAAACAGTGTTAGGCTAAATAAAATATGCTGCTATCCTAATGAAGATCTTTTTGTTCTTATAATCTTCCTGAAAACAAAGAGAAAAAGATAAATGTTCAAACAGCCACATGCTTTGCTCTCTATCCCTGACAATAACCTGAACAGAATTCTTCTATATCAGCAATTTAACCGCAGTGACATTGTACACACCCAGAATTACAATTTTAGTCTGGATGACGATATGATATTTGTAGCATTCCAGGCACAGCCAAAGTGTACAAAATAGAGAAAAAAAAATCTATACTGTTATAATTCTGGTTCTACGGCAAGAACAGTCTTCAGAGGTCAGATAATGATGGCTGCAAGGAAAATTTAAAAAGATATAGAAGATAATGATATATGAGAAATTATGGTGACAGCTTAACATATCTGTGCATCCAAATACAGTAATCACTTTTGGCATGTCAGATGCCCTCTAAAACTTCTATAAATAAGGGGGAAAAAAACTATAGCTTATCAACTCCCCAAAGGGTAGTATAAACAAGAAGTTGTGGCATAAAACAAAATGAGCTATGGCTTTACCAATCTCCATTTATTTATTTGTCACTTGCATCAGTGCTGGTTTGGGAAAAGGATTTGAAGTGGCTTGTAATGAAAGATTCAAAGATACTACTGTCCTAAAATAAAGCAACAGCCAAAAAGGCGTGGAAGGAAGGGCAAGGTATCCGGCCTTTCATGCCTACTTTAATCTCTCAGGTCTGCACTCACGTGGAACAGCCCCACCACCTGAAAACAGGTTTTTAACACCTTCGGTTGTCCAGGATCTTTGTTCTGAAGCCCCAGTGGCTGAACCGCTTCTGATTCTCCAGGCCTCTGAACTCACTGTTCCCCTTCATGTTCACGGTGTACTCATCTCACCTCGGACCCTTCTGCTTGGCACCACTCCCTTGATTTTGACCTTGCGTTTCTCTCTCAGATGATCCCTCTGGTTTATTATGCCAGAGGAAGTTGATCCAAGATCAAGGAAAGAGATTTAATACAAATTGCTACTGACATGGTACACCAATTTAAACATTTATTGACTCTAACAAACTGTGGTCAGCCATGTCAGTGCTGCACACTCATTTAAACCATTCCCTGCTGTGTGCACGCTTGGGAAGCAACATCACACTCAAAGGCAGCGGTACCGCCACAGGCGTCAGCTTCATAAGGCGTTCTTTCCTCCGCAATATCTAGTTTTCACCTATCTTTTGGTATCACTGGGTTTTTTCTCTTGATGGTTCTGATCTGTCCCTATAGTCACAGAAAAAACTCAGGCTCCCTACAGGCTCTAGACCGGTAGCTTTTAATTTTTCACATAGAACCCATAGTAAGAAATATATTCGTGATCACAGCCCAGCACACACATATAAACACACACACACACATACATACTCAAACAAAAGTTCCATTATGAAAAACAAACCCACATTTGCTACATGGAATGCATGCTGATGTTTTCTGTATCATTTTATTTCATTTTTTAAAACTGGTCAAAATGCTCCAAATCAATTTCACAACCCACTAAAAGCATGTGGCCTGCAGTTTCAAAAACTCTGATCTTGTGTGGGAAATAGTCCTGGTCTTATCTTGCTGGGAACTAGGCCCTTATCTACATTATGTTCTATCTTTAGACTGTCCAACCATTATGGAATGATTGTGAAGGTATTGCTGGATTTTGCTAGTTATATGACTATTGGTCTTAGGGCAATTGTCAGTAAAATAGACAAAAACAAAGACACACACACACGCACACTCTCTATTCGTTTCCTCTCATAGCATTTCTGATGGGTCTTTTCCAGTTATAAAATATCCCAAATTGTCTTGGCCACAGCAGAAACAGAACCTGTGCTGCTGCCAGCCACCCTGGGTTATCTAAGTTCTCCAGATCTCCCAACACAGACCCCATGACTGATGCTCCCCTGTTCCACAAGCTAGACCCCCATAGGAGAGAGCTATACCGAGCCATCCAGGTAAAGGATAATTCTTTCACTTGAACACAGCTCTGAAACTCCAGCAGTCAAGACAGAGAGGAAGCAGGAAACAAGGATTTGTAGGGATGTTTATGCAATTCTCAAAAACTAATAAAAGGAAATGTATTTCATCAGGAGAAACAAATTTTTTGCTTGAAGTAAACACAGAAAAATTTATTGTGGTGATATTCTTATATCTTCGGTACACATTGAGACGCATAAGGGCTGCTGGAATCTTAGTTTCTATATAAAGAATTCTATATTGTATGTCTTGGTTTTGTCATTATTTATACAATTAATTTTTCTAAGTTTATTTTAAAAGTGTTCTAGAATTTTTCCTAGATTCTCCCTAAAGAGCATTTATTTAACTAATTGGCAGAACTGGGTTTATCAGCCCCTAAGTAACCTTGAAAGAAATTCAACACTTGCTACTTACACTTCCTTACTATACATCCATTCTCCAACCCTCTGAGCTACAACCCAACTCCTCTTTACCACCTGAGATCTGACTCTGGTATCTCTCAATTAACCCTTTTTCTAGGTGACTGTATTGGTCATCATGGGCTAAATTATGCTATAGTAACAAATAACCCTAAAATATTAGTGGCTTATTAAACAACAAGGTTTATATCTCACTTACACTACATGTGTCCCTCCCACACTGGCTGGGAGCTATCGGGGCTCTGTCCTATGTCATCCTTACTCAGGGACTCTGGCTTACAGAGCCTCTGAATTTGGAATGTCACCAGTCACTGTGATGAAGAGCAAGAGACACGGAGAATGGAGTACCAGCCGTTAAAGTCTTCTACCTCATAGGGACGCGTGTCACTTCTGCAATTTCATTCACTGAAACAAGTCACATGGCCACGCCTAACAACAAAGAAATGGAAGAAGTATCACTTTACCACGTGCCCAGAAGAGAGGCACAGAAAAGTGGTGAACAGCCTTCATTCCCAACAATAAAAGCAACGCTTTCTCTCTGCCTGTCTGCAGCATTTAACTTTGTTGACCACGTCTTCTCCTGTAAACTCTCTCCTCCTTTGGTGCTGATCACTTCTTCTCTGACTCCTTCTATTATCATTCTCTCTCCCAAAATGTACGTGTTCCCCCATCTTCTGACCTAAAATTTCATCTAGAATGTACCAGGATGGGGCCTAGAAGAAGCCATCTTCAAACTTTTATCTTTGATCCTACAAAGAATGATCATCTCAGAAAACTAGGGCAATAGTAAACATACATGGAATTACAAAAAAAAACTCACTTTTTCCTCCAAGTCCTTTCCTTTTTAGTAGGCAACACAAAACAACTGTCCAGAAATCCCACCTTGGAGAATCTAATAGAAATAAATGCTCCTAAACATAAGGACATACGTACCAAAGTATTTATTGCATCATTGTTTATAAAACCAAAAACCTGGGAAGAATCTCAATATCCAGCAAGAATGGGTGTTCTTGACTCAATTGTGATATATCCATACCATGAACTATTTATTATACAGCTGTTAAAATTATTGGAGTAGATCCATCTCTATTGTCCATGGTGTATTGTTAAATAAGAAAAGCAATTTGCAGAGTTGCACTTACAGTACGATTCCATTTCTACAAAAACAAACACCAACACCAACCAAAAAAGTCCTAAAGAAGTGTGTTTGCTTAAGCATAAAGGAAATTGTGAAAAGATATACAGCAGGTTTTTAACATTGATAATCTCAAGAGGATTAGAATAGAGGGCAGGTGGAAGAGATTTTTGCTAAAAATATATCTTAGGATGGTTTCATTGACTATAATCAGTGATGCTGTCATTTTTAACTTAATAAAGGAAAAGGCAACACAAAAACAAAACCAAAGGAAATTTTGATTAAGAAAAATAGTAACAAAAATAAATCCTGTAATCTCTACCCCTCCACCCTGGCCTTCCACCTGTCCACAGATTTATTTTACAGCTGCAACCCCCATGAATGTATCAGCTTTTAACTTCACATCTTATTAACAAATGCTTTTTCTCATCACCCAGTCCTTAAAAAGATTATTTCCTTTATCTTCACCACCTTCCAAAGAGCCAATAAACTATAATTTATCAAACCACTATTTCAATGTGGATAGCATTATGATCACTGCAATACTGGCTCTGTCATCCTAGTTTATGCTTTTAAACATTATTTTTCCATGAGGTCCCTTTTCTACGATGGCTTTTTGATATATGAGCAACATTAGTTTCCTTTTTTATTCTAGTATGATTTAGAAGGTAAATACTCTGTTTTCACATTACTCATCATTAACTTCAAACCTCCCATAAATATCCCATGTACTATAACCACCAATTTATATCCATCTATTCCAGCATAACTTTGGAGTTTCTTTTATAGAAAATAAGGAGTTAGGACCTTTTGGGATTTTCTTACTTCCCTCACGCTTTCTCACTAATCATTAGCTTAATCTGAGAGCTAATCTACCTGTTTTTGTGTGTTCTGTATTCTGCTTTCATTCTAACCATTAAAATATTCATCTTCATTCCTTCCCCTCCTGTTTTGTAAGGAGGGGAAATAATAATATATTTTTTTGTTTACTTGGTAATGAATAAGAAACTTCTTTCAGTGGCTGTATCTACTAGCTGTATGTAACAATCATTACCTGTGGTGAGGTGGAGGTAGGAACCAGGAAGGCGGAGAATAGGATTGGGGGACATGTACATTTCACAGTGTCTGTTGACCATCCCTCTAGCTACGCATTTATCTCTTTAAGATGTATTACCTAGAAAAAATCTCAGTGGGCCCAAATCATGTAGTTTCACATTCCTCTACTACAACTTACAGCATTAGAAGACAATGAACTCTATATTCAGAAGTTTTAAAGAAAAAGAGGGATACAGGATGGTTATGTTCATTTAAGCTATTATTTTTTTCTTTTTTGATTCTCCTTTCATCTTGCAAGGCCATTATTCTTTCATGAAGGTATTAATAATAAGATGTGAAATTCTTCAGAAACTGTTCAACTCAAATAGTTATTCTGTTAAAATCATTGGAGGGCATTATCTAGAATGATACTGAGTGTTAAAAGGAGAAATTTTGGCTACAGAAATGCATATATAATGAGCAGTGAAACCAACTATTCCATAGGAAATAGAAGTACTATTTCAATTACCTATTTTGAAGATAGGTAAAAATAACATAAGTGGAGAAGGGTGGTTGCTAAGAGAATCAAGAATAAATAATAAAGGAATATATGGATAAGAAGTGACTTAGCACTACAGATGCTTGGTTCTTGTTTCCATGAAGTCCAGTGGGCAATGGTGGGGCAGGAAGCATCCCTGCCACCTCTTTGTACAATAGTCTCTGTCTTGTGTTTCACCATTATAATCTTCTATAGCACCCATTTCACTTTTTCACAGTTTTCTATGATTCTGATCATTATAAGCAGACTTTTAAGCTGTTCTGTTTGCATTCATAACCACCAATTCCTTGAGATTGGCTTGCGAGTTTTGTTTTGTTTTAATTTTTATGCAGGTCATGGGATACAAATAGAAGCAGGAAAATGATCTCAGGAAAGAAAATCATCTCTGTCACTAAAGGATTTGCAATCTAGAAAAGGAGACAGGCATATAAAGAAATAATTGCAGCAATATAAAAGGCAGCACAAGAGAGAGGTGTATAGCATTATGTGAGAACAAAAAAAGGGAGCAATTCACTCTGCCTAAGATTGGAAAGATGACACTTGACCTTAGCTAAAGGGGACCTTGTCCCCCCATAAGGATGTGGGATGGGAAGCATCCTAAGCTGAGGATATGCTGCCTTGACCGGGGAAGGCCTACCAGGAATTTGGCAAGAGTAAGGTGTGTGAAAAAAGAGACCGTGGGTTTTCCTACAACTCAACTGGAAATGATCTCTAGTTGATCATTCAGCCCTTCCAGAAATATGTAATTTTGCGAGTGAATCAATTCAAAATAAGTCTGCTTTAAATTCTAAAAAGACTGAACATTCTTGGTTCTCTAAGTGCAGCTTCAGGATGCTCCCAGAACACACCAACATAACATCAACACCCCGGTGTGCTGAGAGGTGAGAGATGGATTTTTAACTGTCAGAACTATGATGCAACTGTCAAACTACATGAAATCAGCCACGTAAATATCACAGGCCCACCTACTCTATGACAGCATAAAACTTCAAACTTTTTATCAAGTTAGGAAATAAAAATAAAGGAAGACTCTGTGCGTGTCTTCCCATGGAGGATCCAACTGCTGCCACACGCAGATTTTCTCTGCCTCCTTTCCCCAGACATTTTTTTCTTAATGCTAAATGTATGTCTTCTTTCACTAAACTCTCTCTCTCCTCTAGGACTGCACTTAGTGCTGGAGTTTGACTTTTTTGAAAACCTAAAAATGTGAAAAGAACAAATAATATATTTTGAGCTGGCATTACATTGAAAGGCCAATATTCCTGCCCAGCTTCTATGAGAGAGAACTACAAGGCTTTCGGTTGGGTGATTGGCAACGCTGAGCTAACCTCGCTGCAGCTAGGGCGTGCTAATGGGGAGAGAGGTCAGATCTTCTGAAATGTCAGTGTGTCCAGCCCACTGCTGACCTGCCTCCTCCTCTGATGGTAGACCAGGAAACAAGAACTTTGAAGGCGACTTTTTCATGAATAATGCATGATGGCCTGGGATGGTTGTGGCTCTTAAGACCGATATTTCTCAGAATGACAATGGGATCAGGTTGTTTTAGACATTTCAATTAAATTCCACAAATGCTTATTCAATACTTTCAGCACAGCTGCAAGTCACTGTGCCAGTTCTGCAGCACCTTCTGCAGAGGCCGCTCAGATAAAGATGATTCAGGCTTTGCCCTCAAGGGCTTAAAACCTAAAGAGGGAGATGGAACAAGGGAGATGACACTCCTAATAAAATGCAGAAAATGCAAATGCCACGAGAGAAGTACCAAAAATGTCTGTGAGGGCTAAGGAGAGCCAAGATCATACGTGGTTGAGGGGCACCTGCAGGAGATGTCAGTGGAGATGGATTTGGAGAACGGGACACCAGTGGTTTTGAGGGCCAACTCTGTGCCAACATCACACTTAATCCTCCTACCAACACTACCAAACAGGCACTGCCATCCCTATTTAACTAATGAGTAAAGTGAGGCTCTCAGACATTGGGAAGCATGTCCCCAAACCACAATTAATAGAAGCTAGAACCAAAGTTGAAGCCTAGATGATGTGTCTTTCCCTACAGCACCAAGCTGACTTTTCGAGGTGTAAAAATGGAGGAAGTCTTCAAGAGTAAGGAAACAGCCAAATCAAAGGCATGAAGGTGGGGAAGGACAACATATACTATGGGAATAGAGTGATCTGGTTAAACTGGCAAGAAAGAGTGAGGATTGATTGGGCTTTGAAGGCCAGGGTGGGAAGTTTCTATTTTTGTTGGCAAAAGGGAGTGATGGAAAGTTTAGCAGAAATTGTATGATTGGATCAGTACTTTGGTAAGTGGATCTAGATACACTGTATCAGTGAGATGAGAGTTGGAAGAAACTGAAGTTTGTTTCAATAGTTCAGAGTCGAGAAGGTATCAAATTTTGGTATAGGATGAATCTATCTGACTTTTTCCTTCACATTAAACACACATATTCTGTACTTGAGACCACTTGGTGCCTATCTGCAAGCTTAGAGAAGCATCTTGTTCTTAGAAGACCTAGCCACTTGGGGGACCACTTCTAATACCAAGGTTGCTATCCCATTTGTGTGATCACTGCCCTCTGTCCATTTGATTCTATTCTTTTTCCCTATGTAGGTGAATGTGAACACACAAATGGCCATACACAGAGAGATGCATATGCTTGGTTTCAGTCCCAAATCTCGAGTCTGTCTGACATCTGTCTCCCTTCCAATATTTCATTGGTCCCAACGTCTGCCAGAACATCCACCTGTTCCTTCTTGTAGAGTGGCACACGGCCACATTACCTGCCTGGATCATGAGCTCCAGGCACTGGACTATATCTTCCACTCTGGGACCTCACACTTCTTCTGCTCTCCTGATGAGGGGTGTATCTCAGAGCCTGCTCCGCCCTCGTGTGTGTGTTTCTGTTCACCATGGTCTAGTCCATCTTATCATTTTCTGTACCCATTTTAGGCAGAAGCTGCAGATATGGACAAGAAGAGGCAGCAGAAATGAGCAGAGGAAAGATCAACTGGGACTCAGAGATAAGCTGAAAAATAAAATGAAGAATAAACCAAAGACGATGAGTCGTTCATTCATCAACAAATACCATGTACCTCTCTATGTACCAGGTTCCAGGTTAGGTACTGGCTATGCTGTGATGAAAAAAGCACACATGCCTTTGTTGAGTTTACAGACTAGCTGGAGAGATATATGTAAAAATAAATAAACATGTATAAATTAGGACCATTTTGGGACCTTCAAGGTATCCAGGGAAGATGGTGGCGGGAGGTAGTGAGGGGAAAGAGTGCTCCGAGGGCCGGCTGGAGAGGTGGCAGAGGCCAGATGATGCAAGGTCACTCATGTAGACCAGACAAGGAGTTCGGTGCTAACAAAAATGGGAGGAACTACAGTTAACTCCTATGTCAATTGCAACCCAAGTGTAGCTGTTCTCTTGGCCACAAATCCTGCAAGTGTCACTACCTTTACCATAAATCGCTCTGGGCTAGAACTCAGCATCCTTTTTCATCTCCTCCTGCCTCACTCTCCCCCTTGGTATTAATGAGCTATGTGGACTTGAATGAAGATCCCCAAAAATGAATGGGGGTGCCCCATGCTCCATGTGCCCATTGCCCATTCTGGGTTTTATCTTTTGTTCGGGTTAGTTTGGTTGCTTTATTTCTTTCTCTCTCCCTTTCCCACTCAGTTCCTGGATCTTTTCATCTTAAATTTCCCTTTGAGAAGCTCAATTTTCTATCTCTCCTATTAAGTAACTTGGCCCCCATTCCTACTCTCATGTTTACATATTGACTCTATTATCCTTTTGTCTAAACAAAGTGTTCTCCAGTTAACAGGCACCACTGTCCTTAGAATACACTATAGTGACCCTCTTTTGTTACTTTAGAATGTCTTAAGGGGCTCACTTTCCTGCGCCCCGATCCCACCCCCTTGTTCCCCCACATCCCTTATTGCCTTATTTCTTCCAAACAAACACAGGGCTCTTCCCATGAAGAATTCCAGCAACAAAAATGTTTCCATCTTATTACAAGTTATTTATACATGTACTCAGAACAAACCACTATTTTAAAGTTATTTTAAAATTCAAAACATTTTTCCTATTTCTCAAGTGGTGAAGGAGAGCTCATCTGTGGCCGGCAGAATAATGCCCCCAGCCCCCACCAAACACACACGAGATCCGAGTCTTGATCCTCTGAACTCGTGACCATGTGACCTTACGTGGCAAAAGCAACTTTGCAGATGTACTTAAGATCTTGAGATGGGATGATCGACCTAGGTTTTCCATGTGGACTCAGTGTAATCACAAGAGTCCTTAGAAGGGAGAGGGAGGCAGGAGAGTGAGAGCCCGAAGCAAGAGGGACGCAGCTGGCCCTTGCTGGTTTTGGAGATGCAAGGAGGCCACAGGCTGAGTAAAGGCAGAGGCCACCAGAAGCTGGAAAACACAAGAAAACAAATTCCCTCTTCAAGCCTCCAAAAGGAGGACAGACCTGCCAACATCTTCATTCTGGTCCAGCTGGGCCCCATCTAAGACTTCTGACCTCTAAAACTATAAGGTAATAAATTTGTGTTGTTTGAAGCCACCAAGTTCGTGGCAAGTGGTTACAGACACAATAGGAAACTAATATATCATCTTTGAGGCAAGACTACGTTTTTCTTTGGGAGAGGGAAATACTTCAAGGCAGCAACTTGGTCAAGCAAAGATAAAGCCTCTTCTACTGTTTTTGAATGTTGACACGTGGAGGGAGGAGTGAAACCACTGTTTAGCTATGTGATAGCTGTCCCAAGGAGGGACAGTGCGATCATAAAGACAGGAGGATAATGGAGGCGAGGCAGGTACAGGCTTTCCCACTCACCTCCTGGTGGGCCCCAAAGGATGTCAGAGGCCTGACCTTGGACAGAGGGGATGGCTCTAGGAATTTATGTTTGCATAGGAAGACAGCCAGCTGGGCCTGCAACTGGTGACAGCAGGAAGCCACGGGTGGCAGGGGCTGGCCTCTCTGCAGAGCTGTGTTTCACAGTGGCTAGAGGTTGAGATGCTTAGGACCCTGTTTGAGATTGATTTTTTATATGTCAATGCTATCACAACTAAACCTTTCATTAAGTTTTATTGAAATTTATGACTTGAGCTTAGGAAAGGACCTGTGCCCACATAGACGAGAGGGAACCTGGAGAACCCGAAGAAAAGTTATAAGGTGGCACAGGATGACCCAGAGGTCAGAGGACAGCCTTTTGGAGCAAGACGGCTGGCTAAACTGACAAACAACAGTCAGGACCCATTTCTGGCTCACACAAACAATCATGGGGAAATCTAAAAACTGCTGCTGGAGGGAAAAACCCATGAAAGGCCGGAATTTCTGCAATCACCAAGGAGGGCATTTTTTTTTTTTAATTTCAGAATATTATGGGGGCACAAACACTTTGGTTACATATATTGTCTTTGCACCACAAGGAGGGCATCTTGAGCCACGTTGGCTGGGTGTTTAAAGAAAGGATGACTATGCAGTTGGGAGCTTGGGGAAACCTGGGTTATATATATTTTTAAAGTCTTGTTTTAAAAAACAAGCATAGGCGAAAAGAAGTTTTATTTGAATAACTCTGTGTCTCAGTTAAGTGTACTAAGATAGTTCCTAGGCCAGACAGGATCTTCCGGCACATTTACTCAGGGTTGTACGATAATTAAAATAGACATGATCGAGACCCCCAGGTTTCATTATTTCAACCCTTGCCTCCTTTCTTCTTTTCCCCCTTTCTTTTTTTCTTTTTTTTTTTTTTTGCTACTTCCTCCTCCCCTGAACCTTGACTAGCAGAAAAACTGCAAAGTTTTAAAAAGCAGCTTTTGAAAGAACTGTTCTGGGGTTGCACTAATGATCCTGAACAAGAGGCACAGTTCCAAGCTCAAGTTTCATGGCAGTTAGTGAAGAAACAGCTCCCTGAGCCAAACCACAAGGACATGTGCCCCTCTCTTCTCTTCACCCCATAAAACTACAGCCCTGCTCTGCCTCAGCAGCTCCCTGATGCCCAGCAGCTGAATAAAACCTTTGCTCTCTACTGAGTCACTTGAACTATTTTTTCCTTGACCGTATCTGTTGTCAGTTAGGCCCTTCATTAGGTGCTTTATGTACACTATCACATTTAACCTTACAAATAAAGTTGAACTATTAATATTATTCCCATTTTATAGCTGTCAGTACTGAGGCTTAGGTAGACTGGATAACCTGCCTAAAGTCAAACAGCCAGTACGTGGTGCAGCCATGGTTTAAATCCTGGTCTGCCAGACTCCAATCACAGCTGTGGACAGACACACGACAGCCCGGAGACAGTGGACAGCGGTGTCAGGAAGCTGAGAGAGGAGGAGTGACTGCCCTGTGCACCAGGCCCTGTGCTGGCTGCTTGTACACACTGCAGCTCATTTAATCCTTACAAGCCAGTGAGCTGGGCGCTGCGATCTGCAGTTTGCAAATGAAGGCGTGGAGTTTCTGGAGGGTAAGGAACTTGTCTGAGCTCATGCAGCCAGGTGGGGCTCGTGGCTCCTCAACCCCACCTCCGGGGATGCTGTGCCACCAACGGCCCTTCCCACACCGGCTTTCAGCGACTCCTTTCCAGCGTGCGGGCAGCTCCTTCTCTGCCCTCAAACTCATGAATTCTCAAAGGAAATGCTCTCCCAATCATAGTCTCTGCTTTTCTCCCCAAGCTATTTCTTTACATTCCTTCTGGAAAAAGTAAGTTTATATTTACCATTTTTGCTTCCTCACCTCCCATCACCTCATTTAAGCCTACCTTCTGCCCCCAGCACTCCAGAATTTGGCTCAGGCAATTGTGAAGGCTTGGCAAATCCAAAATCTACAGGGCAGGCCAGCAGGCTGGAGACCTAGGAAAGAGTTACAGGTTTGAGTTCAAAGGCTGGCTGAATTCCCTTTTCCTCTGAGGGAGGTCAGCCTTTTTCTATTAAGGCCTCTAACTGATTGAATGAGGCCCCACCTGCATCATGCAGAGTAATCTGCTTTATACGAAGTCTATTGATTTAAATGTTAACCTCATCTAAAAATTACATTTGACCAAATATCTGGGTGCCATGTGCCCAGTTGACACATAAAACTATCACACCACTCTAGCTACCAAAGAGCCCAGGATTTGACAATAGTCTGACAGGGGTTAGATATTTAATGCCCCCAAGTCCACCCTGGTAACCCTGAGGAGGGGTGATGAAAGCCAGTGGCTGGCTTGAGCCAGGGTTAGTTTCCAGCTGGAAGGGAAGGTGGGTAGTTCAATGGAGTTGGCCGATGAACAGAGGAAAAAGATTTGAGGGGCTGACACCACCATGAACTTGGTACCAGAAACATGGGTGCAAAAATCCTATAGGAAGAATGAACAAAGCTCATTAGGTTTTACCTTCAACCCTAAACCCTTAAAAGAAACACCAGTACATCAGAGTAACTTGCATCCTAAGGACTGTCTGGGAGCTCTTGGAGAATAGCAACCAGGTCATAGACTTTCCTGTGGCCCCATTGAACCCAGCCCTTAGGTCAACTCCTATGGGAAGCTCCGTTGACAATTGGTAGGTGCCACAGATTGAAATCCATCCACATATCACGCACAATTTCCTTCCTTGGTGAAGTCACACTCAGCTCTGAGCCCACAGCTCTCCACGGGTCCAGGGAACAGCTAGCGATGATATTTCTATATTTATATTAGCCATTTCCAGTCAGTTGCCATGGATATCTAGACGGTAAGCAAGGTACCAATGGGGAATGAAATTCAACTTTGAAAAATCTTACACAACCATAGGAAAGTTTGCTTGTTTGTTGAATAGTTGTTAAAACGTTTAAGTTGTTCACAGCAAATAGCCTGTTTTGCTGTCAGAGGAATAAATAAATGAAGGAAACTTGTGCTTGGCCAGGGAATTCAGAAAAGACTGCTGTGTGGTTTCTGCTTTTTTCCTTTTACAGGTCTCAGCACCTGTCAACTTAACTCATACAAACTCAGAGTGAGGCAGTTTCTTTCCATTTTACAAATTTTTATGACAATGCTATCTATTTCCTGTCAAATTAGTGCAATTCCCTTTTTATTAGCCTTTTGTTACATAGATCTATAGATAATTTTAATTCTATTGTCCTTGTCTTTATTAAACTGATACCCTCTACTGGATTAAATTGGGTCATAAAAATTGTATCACATCATTTTATGTAGCATAAATATAATGCTGGGTGCTCAGTGTACTGTCGAGTCTTGGTGGTAATAAATAACTGACTTTCATTGTCCGTGAGAATGCCGACTCTCCCTCCTACTCCACGGCTGTGGCTGATATTGGACTCTTTTCAAGCTACACCATCTCTGCTTTCCCCTAAGAATCACCTGGTGAGACAATCACCTATTCTATTCCAATATAATTGTGTCATCTCTCCACTGGGGGGAGAAAAAAGGAAAATAAATCCAAAGCAGTCTCCGTGTTTGTTCATGACTCAAGTCTTAGGCAATAAGAAATTGAATGCTTTAAATTCTGATAAAGTATGTGGTCTGTTGGTAAGTGACCTGGCTGATGGGACCCACTTCTTCAAGCTGCAGTGTTCTGTTACGGCTTCTGAGAGCAGTGTCCTAACCAGCCAGGAATAGCTGCCTGTTCACTGAGCCAGGGTCCTCGTGGCCTTCAGGGATTGGGGCCAAGATACAATGAGACAGCGCTCCCCAGAGGACAAGGTGGGAATGGCAGAAGCCAGGAAATTGAGTGATTCCCAATCTGGAAGACCCCAGGGAGAAAACTGCCCAGGTGAGTCAAGAGATCTCCAGGGCTTGGCTGGGCTGGAGTCTTTGGGTGGGGTGGCAGTGGGATTTCTAAGGGAGAGAAGCATCCTCATATCCATCCCTAAGCTGGGGACAGTGAGAAGAAACGGGGAGCTATAGTGAGCTCCATGTTTTGAAATAAATATGGATGTTTAAAGGTTACCAGGGCTTTCTTTAGCCATGTCATGAGGGGGCCCGGGACTCTAGACCTGAGATCAAGACTGTAAAGACCATTTAGGGCTCTTATTTCTGTCACCCCGCTCTCTGTGTCCCTATAGATACCCGCAGTGAAATCCTCAACACACAAAAGATGTGAGTTCTTGTTCGAGAGCAGGGAGGAAGCAGGGAATTGGAAAACTGTAGCGGGCACTTGAGGGAGAAGACCAGGGCTGGGGGGACTGATGGAAGCTCCCTAGGGAAGAAAAGTATGCAAGTCACTGGGGTTTGTATCAGGAAAAGGAGAGAGTGAGAGCTGGCCAGGCTGAGGAAGCCTCCTGAGGCAGAACAGTGGAAAGGCCCTGACTACGCCTCCCAACATTGTCATCCAACTGGTAGGATCCAATCAGGCATGGGAAGCCACCCAGGGCAGAGTCCTGGGTTCAGATCTCTACCACTGTTGGCTGTGTGACATGGGCCAGTGTCTTCATCTTCCTGCGTCTTTGTAAGATGGTCATTATAGTAATTCCAAATTCCTAATTTGCAGTGACTCTTTTTCTCGATTTTTCTCCCTATCTTGATATCAAAATTGCTCAGAAATTTTTAGTTTTCGAAAAACATTTGGGGGAAAAAAAAAAAACCAATGAAGAAGCATTTGGATCCCCTAGATATAGAGAGTTTGGTTGGTCCTGTCTATTCTCTGCACAGGATATTCCAAAAGCAACAGCAATGTTCTGCCTATCTTGGACCCCTGGCAGCAGGAGGTCCTTTGGGGCTCACAGTTCATGCTGTTAATTTCCAAGTTAACCTGTTTCACGAAGGGCAACAAACTGTGTTATTCCATTTGCCTTTACACTGGATAAGGTGGCATCTGGATTCTGGAGTTACAACGTGTCCCCAGACATTTCCGTACCTGCCTTAGGAGGGACTGTTTTAGATGGTGATAGTGAAGGCAGGCAGCTCCCAGGCAGAGAGCTGCTCACAGGCAGAGCTGTCAGTGCCCGGAAAAAGTGCAGGGATCCGGCATGATGGGTGAACAGGCTCTTGCGAAAACAAAGCAGTAACTTTGAGCCGCTTGGCCCAGGACAGGGGTAAAAGTGTGTGTACGTGTGAGGTGGAGGGTAGCACGGGCAGAGATGCCTGACTGTCCTCCCCAGTGCTCTAGCTTAGTTCAGACCCTCCATCTCCCACTCGGACTTTGGCGCTAGTCTCCTGGAAAGAAATGAAAGTCAAATGCAGACCCTCCCTGGTTTGAGAAGAGGCAGAGGAGACTCAGGTAAGTAGAGGTCTCTGACCAAAGAGTCCCCTGCCAAGTCTGTTATCCCTGCTTCAGGTGATCTTCCTTGTCACTGCCACTGCCACCATACAGACCCTGAAAGGTGACAGGGGATGGAGACAGCTTGTCCTTTATGGTTCTAGCTCAAGTATGGGTAAACCCTTAGTGCCATTTAGCACAGCTGAGACAGATAGAAAGTCCAAGGAAATGTCACTAAATCCAGAGAGACAATAGCAAAGAAATAATTCTTAAAAATGCAAATAGCATAGAAATGGCACCATTTTCAGAGTTTTTGCGGCTACAGAAGTGAGCTATGAGTCGTCCCATAGGACTAGAGACAGCCAAGTTTCCTGAGTCCCTGTTTCCAAAATGACAGCAGGAAAGTCCAGGCCCTGGAAGCTGCCCGGCTCCCCAGCCACGGCCACATCGCTTTCCTGCCCAGCTCCCAGCCTGGCCTCTACAGCAAGCACCACCTTGTTTTGTCTCAATAAATTGGGTTCCTAGTTATATCCTGTATTCTCTCCAGCTTCCTCTCCAAATGTGACCAAGAGGCCAAGTGTTTGTTATTCTTCCTAAACCCATGTCAACCCTTCCCTCAGCCCCACTTCCCTGTCTGAAGAACACACCTCTGCTCCAGGTTATTGACAGGTTTGTCATCGACTGGGGCATGCAACATGGGGAACAACATAAATTCCAGGAATGTGGAAAGGCCAGTTATGGGTCAGGCTCATCAAAGGAAAGGCCTAGTTTGGACAATATACTCTTCGTCACACCTCAGAGAGCTACTCCCCATGTCCTACCTTTGTGCCACGAGTGAACCATGCGTGGTTCTCTGGGCAGCGGGGTGGTAAGAGTTGGTGGTGAAGGGAAGTCCTATTCATAAAGACCAAAAGATTAAGTGAAGGTCTTAGCTTGGGCTGCTATAACAAAGTAGCACAGACTGGGTGGCTTATACACAGCAGAAATTTCTTTCTCACAATTCTGGAGAGTAGAAGCCTGAGATCAGGATGCCAGTCAGCATGGTCAGGTTCTGGTGAGGTTCTGCTGGGCTACAGATTGCTGATTTCTCCTGTGTCCTCACAGGGCAGGAAAGGGGTGAGAGAACTCCCCAGGGTCCCTTTTATAAGGACACTAATCCCATGCAAGACAGCTCTACCCTCAGGAACTAATTACCTCTCAAAGGCCCCACCTCCTAATGTAACTGGCTCCATAAGCAAGAAAAAACTTTTTTGGTAGTTCTCTTGTGATTCAGGTTCCCAGGCCGGTAAGATTTGCTGAACAGAACTTTGTAACTTTCTGCTGCACTGATGCATTAAAACAGGGGAGCCTCCTTGCAGTCATGAGATAACTATAAAGCTTTGCACCACCCGTTTGTCTGGAGAAGACAAGATGAGCGATTCTCCACCACCCAGATTGTGCCCAAGGACCCACTGAGCCTGTGCACAAGGCTGAAAGAATGACCAATTATTAACCCCTAGCTCATTACAATACGAGAATCCCTGCCCTGGGAGAGACTTATCCACTGTTTTTTCATCATGGGATGTATGTACTAGCATGATTTCTCACTGCGCTTGCATGCCTTGCACTCCACTCCAAACATGGAATGATGCTCACTCCCTCATGCATTATTCATTTCACCTCCAGAAAAACCCCTGACCCTGTTGATCGGAGAGGTGGATTTGAGGCAGTCTATACCTCCCCCTGCCCCAGTAGACGTGTCTCCTGCAATAAATCCTTTCTTCCTTGATAATCCTTGTCTCAGTAATTGGCTTTCTGTGTGGCAAGCAACAGTGAACCTCCCTTGTGGGTTCATTAACACTAATGCCATCACAATGGGGGTTAGAATTTTAATGTATGAATTTGGGGGATCACAAACATTCAGTACATTACAGTGAGTTTATGGGTGGACAATTTTTCCTTGGTCAATTCAATCAGTTCCATATGATGTTTTCTCTAACCTCTCTTCCTGTGGTAGTTTCCAAAGATGATACCATAAATTCCTGCCCTCCACATACACCCGGGACATTCCACTCATCAAGAAGCAAAATCTGTGTCTCCTCCCCTTGAATCTGGTCTGCATTTGTGACCTGCTTTGACAATAGAATGTGTGAAAGTGACATTCTGGGACTTCCAAGTCTAGACGTTAAGAGAGCTAGCAGACTCTATATCCTGCTTTTTAGAAGCCATCTGACAAAGGAAGTCCAACAACCCCAATACAGCCATACTAGGAGAAGGCTGAGCGAGCCAGGTGGAGAAGCCAAATGGAGGATGAGAGCTGCTTGGCCAGTACCCAGCCCTTCCGTCACCCCAGATGAATCAACAGACATGCAAGTAAAGAAGTTATCTCGGACTTTCTGCTCCAGCAAACACATAAAGCAGGAGAGTCTCACAGCTAAGCCAAGCTCAGGTTACAGAATCATAAGAAATAATAAATTATTATTTTAAGCCACTAAAGCTTTTGGGTGGCTTGTCACATAACAAAAGACAACTGAAGCACCGCCATGCACCATAGTACGCCATCACCTCCTCTGTGCTATCTAAGTATTTTTGTACATACTTTCGTAATTAGTGGTTTGCCCATTAATTAGCCTTCTTCCTAAGTCCTTACAAGCAAGGACAGTGTCTTAAGCATTTCTGATTCCACAAAATAGCAAGTGCTCACCAATTAATAGTCGTTGGGTGGGTGGCTGGCTAGATGAATGAATGAATGAATGAATGTGTGGTGATGAATATAGGAGCCCTTTTCCCACAAGGGGCCAAAAGGAATGGTTTAGCTTAAGAGAAGAGCACAAGCTCTTTCTCTGACACTTGAAGGAAAATGAAAGAATTTAACATAGAGATACAGAGAATTTGGACTCTGAGGGTGAATGAAGGAACCCTCTCATATAAGTCATCTTCCATCTCATCAGTGATGAAAGATGTATGTTCACGTATTAAGGACAATGACAGGGCAGCTTGAAGGTAGGGACCCAGACAGCAAAAGGGCTGGGGAAACACCACAAGGAAGGTGTAAGAATAATTAATAAAAGGAGAGAATTTATCTGGGAATGTCAGTCCTTAGACAAGGGTTGTTGAAAGATGCTTTTAAGAAGGAAGATTGCCTTCCTACCCAGAAAGAAAGCAATAGATCCAAAAGAATAAAGCCTTTCACCTACTAAATAGACATGCTGTCAATTTTAGAGAAATCAGTAGGTTGCCTGAAAGGTCAAATAGAAATAACCAATGAAGTAAACGCATGACTAAATTTACAAAAATAGTTGTAGGATTTTTCTCTGAAGTACTAAGACTCAAAGTTATTTGGCAAATTCATAGAAGAGGTGAGGCGTGCGCCATCTGTGTAAAAGAAATTGTCACCAAGTGCTTTCACACATCCCAGTGTTATGTGTCATGAGGTCAAACGGGGAGATGGTAGGGGATAGAGATTTTTAAAAATAAATCTTTTCAAATTGCTTCAAAAATTAAAAGCAATAAATGAATAGTAATAACTACTTATTAGGATTATCACAGATTCTTCAAAAAACAAAACTTATATATAGCAGGTAGTCATGTGTAATCACCACATTCAGGAAAACAAGCATCATGTTATCTTTTTTCTTAACATCTTCTAAAAATTATATTAAATCTCACTTTTCCACTACTGGCTCTATCCCCTTAGCCCTAGGGTCTGACATAGTCCAGAACATTCAGGAAGGGACAATACTGGTCACAGCTGATGTGACCTTTGTCTATATCCACATGGTCCCTTGAAAGTGGAAAGTTCCATGGGTTGCGTGCCTGATTTAAAATCGAGTCTATAAGAATTTTGAAGTATAAGAATGCCAACAGATGAGGAGATGGTTGTCACTGAAAAGATAGTTTGTTACTCGCTGTTTCCAAGAGGAAAGGATGCACCATGCCACAGGGGCTGCCCAGGGATGAGCAGAGGCTGCTGGGGAAAGAGAGGGAGAAGGGGATGAGCCTTGACTGTGATTTCTGTGGAGAGGAATGAACAATGCAGGATACGCAGGTTTAGGATTGGCTTGTCTGAATAATTTCAGTGGGCTCTGGGGCAGAGGGGCTGTCCCTAGTTGTCTGACACCGGGCCCTGGAAGGATTAGGATGGGAGGAAGGAGAGTGGGCCAGAGTGTGAAGCCCAACAAAGGAGTGTGGGCTCCAGATTGGTTGGTTTGTATTTGAAAAGCTCTCTCATGGGTGAGTTGTTTACTATCTCTAGGAATTGGTTAACCCCTGGATGGGCAGTCCCTCCAGGGTTGGCAAGGCCCCGGATGTCAGAGCATCAGAATATTAAAAAAAAAAAAAAAAAAAGACAATATCAGGGTTGGGCCCATGTGGGTCTTTGTGGAGACTGGGAGCCCTAGGGTGGAAGGCCTAGTCTCCCTAGGGGTTGTCATTTCCTCTTTCCTCTTTGAGAGCTTATCAGCTTCCAAGAAAAATCTCCTTCCCAGCTTTAGGGAGTTTTATCCTCTCTCGGATCAACTTCTTTAACTTATAGCTGTCTGTATCAATTAGGATGCTTTATGCTACAAATATTAATAATTAAAAAAAAACCTCAACTCAAATTGGCTTTAAAAATAAAAGTTATTAGCTCACCTACTGACAGGAAAAGCTTCAAGCATAATTATATAAGAGCTCTAGTCCCAAGTGTGATGATTTCAAATAAGGTCTATGAATTCTCTGACACTTCCTTTTTCAAAAAGTGGAGCCTAAATCCCTTCTAATAGGCATCTCAATCCCTTCCCCTCGATTATGGGCTGGACTTAGTGGCTCATTTCTAATGAATAGAACGTGCAGAAGTTAGAGCGGGAGACTTTGGAGACTAGAACATAAAAGTCATGGACAGTCCTTCTTCCTCCCTGTTGGATCACTCACTCTGGGGGACTCCAGCTACCATGTCATGAGGCCACTCAGGCAGCCCCACGGAGAAGACCCGAGGTGCCCCACCAACGGCCATCACAGACCTGCCGTCTCTGTGAATTGCCTCCTCCTGCACCAGGCAAGCCCTCAGATGACTGCAGCCCCATCTGACATCTGGCCTGAACCTCTGAGAGCACCTGAGTCAGAACCAGCCAAGGAAGCCACTCCCAAATTCCCCATCCAAAGAGACCGTGTGAATAATAACTGTCTGTTGTTTTACAACACTTAATTTTGGGATAACGTATACGTAGCACTAGATAATTAACATGTCCTGTTTCTGCTATTTTTTTTTTTTTCCTGTTATGCCCTCCTCAAGTCAGCTTAGTCCTCAAGCATACTTCCTCGTGGGGTGGAATGGTTATATCAGTTTCAGGTGCACCAAACATAAACCAAGCTGTCCAAGAGGAGAGACTGCACAGATACGTATCTCAGAATCCCAAGCAACTGTCTTAAGCTTCTGGCAAATTGGGCCACTGCTGACCCAACCTCTGAGGTTAGGGGAATGGTACATGCTGACTGATGAAGCCCTGGGTTACCGGAACTGACAAGGAGGACAAGCTTAATGCAAACCACCTGACTGCTGCACATCCCTCTCTGGGGGGTCTTTTCCAGAAACCCTAGGCTTCTGAAGACAAAAACAATTGAAAGAGTGGTGCCTTTGAGCAACAGATACTTTCCACTGCCAACCAAAAACTCCCCCTGAGGCAAAAGGTCAGAAAGGCCAGGCTTCCTTTCTTGTCATGGGAGTGGGGATGTGGAGGGAAAATACAGTGACGACAAAATACAAATTACTATCTCAATATACCAACTTGCTACATATTGTAGTGGGTCTTCTATGACTCACAAATTTATGTCTTTACCCCAGAACCCCTTCTCAAACTCCAGAGTCATATATACAACTGCCTCTTGACATTCCTACTTCAGTGTCTAATAGGCATCTCAATCTAAGCATATCCCGTTTGAGATCCTGATCCTTGTCCACAAACGTGCTCACGCTCCATGTCCAATCCAACAGGAAGTCACGCTAGCCCTGCCTCCAGAGTATATCTAGAATCCCGCCACGTCTCACAACTTCCTGTTACCCCTGGCTCACCATCACCTCTTGCCTCCATGGCTGCCTCCGATCTAGTGTCTCTTGCCTCCTGGGGGGAAGGCTGGTGCCCTGATACCACGCCTAAGCCCCTCTCTTTACTCTGTTCTAGATGCACTGCCTCCTTTACCCCCAAACATGCCAGGACCCTTCCCACCTTGGGACTTTTGCACTGGTAGTTTGTCTTCTCCTAGCCACCCACATGGGTAATTCCTTTACCTCCTTCAAGTCTTGCCTCAAATCTCGTATTCTCAGCAAGGCATGCCTGCACTGTCCGGTTAACAACGGGACCTGCAGAGCCCCATCCTGTTCTTCTCCCTGCCCTCCTGAGTCCCTTTTACCCTATCCTATTTTCATTTTTCCATAGTATTTATCTTCTATATAATGTACTTATTATTATTAATTATTATTATTAATTATACACCATCCCTGCACTATGCAAGTTCCACAAGGGCGGGGATCTTTATGCATCTTTTTCATTGCTGTATCCCAGGTGCGTAGAACAGTGCCTGAGGATTTGAAACCTCAGAGTAGCTACGCAGGGAATATTTGTTGAGTGAATGGCTGGCTGGCTGGCTGATACTCATGCCAACCCCATGACGTGGGGACTCCTTTTGCCCCCATTTGCTGAGAGGTTCAGTAACTTGCTGGAAATCACAGGGCAAGAGGATGAGAGGCTGAGATTAAAGCCCAGCCCACATTCTTCCCCATGGGCCCTTCCTGTGGTAGCTCTTTAGAATTTCTATAATTAGACCCCTCTTCTTCCCTCAGCCATAATTTGGAATATAATTATGAAGATTTTTTTTTATCAGAGGAGATTTCATTAAGTAAAGAAAATGTAAAAATTATGAAGATGGCCCAAGGCTAGGAATGCTATCAGAGAAGTGAGGCTCTTAATTTATGTGATTTGACATCTGGGAAATATATATTTAGTAATCACTTTTGTCTCGAAATATGTAACAATGACCTAAGAAAACGTCTTCCTCCTAATTGTTTCCATCTTCATCTAGGCTTATTGAATCTGAGCACTCCTTCCACCTCCAAAAAAATTAAGAAATTAATGAATCCCTATATATGTTCTTTGAAATATTTGTGCTTAAGGTTTCTGAACTTGCTCCTTCATTGACTAATCAATAAACAAAAAAAGTTTCTGTTTTCTCAGCAGAAGCCTGGAAACTTATGTCACTCTGAGAAATAAGAGTGACTTTACTCACTGGGGGAAAGACTGGTGATTCTGGCATTTGATAACCATGGCAAGTAGCAAGGCCTAAGACCCACCTCCTTAGCCCTCCACCTTCGCCAGCTTCTTATTCCCTTCCTGACCGCCTAACACTGAGTTTGCCTACTCAAGAGGAACCCACCACGGCTTCACCACTGCGTATGGTCTGTAAGTAAGTGACTAATGAGCATGTGGGACCCACCCAAATTTATACGAGGTGAGTGGCACTTACATTCAGGTCTAATGTATGCTTAAAAAAAACAGCCACTTGATTTCTGGTATTATGATTCTTACGAGATTAGGTGGTTCAGCCATGAACTTCCAATGTATCTAATAAGTCCCATAGCACAGCACTTGATGCATTTTGGAATTACACCTTGTTTCCTAGGCTCTATCTCCCTCTAGCCAATGAAGTCCCAGAGAGAAGGACCTTCTCTGGTTCATTTACCAGTGTAACCCCTGTGCCTGACACATGGTAGGCATTCTACAATTTATTTAATGTTTGGTAGATTGGAAAAAGAAAGAGTTAATTAATAATATAATAGAAGGATACTTGTAAATAATGCATATAGAAAAAAAACTGATTAGTAAGACTGTATTGGGGTTGAATCAGCTATTTCCGAAAGAAAGGCTCTGAATTCTGGTCACCAGAGAGATATCCTATGGCATATAACCGATGGTCACCGATCTTGTTAAGCTGATTACAAAATCTTGGCAGAAATGCTGCTAAATAAACTATGGGGATTTCAATCTAAAGATCCTGAACATTCTATTCAGTGAAAGGGACCAAAGTGGAACGGGCTGCCTCTGGGGTGTGAATGCTATGTCACTCTGAAGTGAAATGCCATTTTCTGAAGGGTCTCATGCATCAGGCAGGGAATTGAACTAAAAATGTTTTAAGGTCCCTTTAATCTGTCGCTTTATGAGTGTAGCCTTGAGGGGTCTACACTTTAACTGGGACACAGAATATAGTTTCTTCCCAGAAGCTGCTGTAGGGCTGTGTGCTTGGAGCAAGCCCAGAACAGAGGCCGAGAGGCATTCTGGATGGCATTCCCAGGCTGTCTCCACCTCCAGGAAGTTGATCCCAGCTGCCATGGCAAGGAGAGACCTAGGCAATGCTGGGTGATCCCACAGGGTAGCTCATGAAAACAAGTGAAATAACTAATTCTTTTTTATTAGTAGTGTTTGGGTGCCAATACCCCAACTTTGCCCCAGACTGGTGTGAATTAGAGTTACTAAAATAATTCATTAGGAGGCCATTAGGCTGAGATGGCTTCAGGGCCTCGGGTTCCTACATAAGCAAACAAAGCCCAAGTCAATGTAAACAATAAAACCAAATTTAATCTTAACCATTAGAAACCACCAACTAATCTCTAACTTAGGACTTTTCCACTATATCTTACCCAAGTAAGGCAAATGCCCAGCTGTAGCCAATCAAGTAATCTCTTTACTTCCTCATTCAGCCTATAAAAGCTTGCTGCTGAGCTCTCTGAACCTCTTTGGGTTCTCAGTGCTACCCAGTTCATAAGTTGTTCTTTGCTTAAATAAACTGTTAAATTTAGTTTGTCTAAAGTTTTTCTTTTAACAGAGAAAATGCCCATTACCCTTGCTTCCCCCACCAATGCTCTTATTTCAAATTTATGTTGAAAACGTATCATCTTCCTTTTGTCACTCCCCCTGCCACCACCTATAAAATTGGCTCTTCACCTCTGCCTTTCCTTCCTTTCTTCTTCTACAATCTCCTGTCCTGTGTTCTATGCAGTCTGGATCTTTAAATTACTAGTCCTAGAAAACTGCAATTTTAGAATTTGTAAAAATTTTCTTCATTCTAGAGTGGGAGCTGGAATTTGCCCTTAAAGCAGATTCTACCTTTTGCTTTGTTATTCTTTTAACTGTGTAGAAGTCTGGCAGGTGTCTACCCAAGAATTCTAAAGCAGATGCTTCAGACTGTGAATAAAGTATTCCATTTAATAAGGGAAATTCAACATTCAATTATTCATTCATTCAACAAATATTTAAGTGCCTGTGTTGATGGCTTGGTAAGACTTTGGGGTAGTTCAGGCAGTCTTAACAGGGTGGTTTTTGTACCAACATTGGAAATCTTCTCATCTAGAGTAAGACTGCCCTCTCACACCCTCCACACCTCCACCTTTGGAGTCATAATAGAGACCCATGTGCTTAGTGGACAACTGACTCTCCACAGGTCTCCACACTTCCAGGAGTCTTGAAGAAGCACTAGAGATCAGAATCCTCCTTAACAAGGTCGCCATCCCTCTTTTCCCCCTCAACACCCATGACTTCACCGCAACCATCTATCCTGGGACACCAGAACTAAACTGAATATGCCCTTTGTCTTTATTTTTGTCCAGCACTGCAAGAAGCCTAGGTCCGTCAGGTCATCCCTCATCCCCCAGATCTAATCCTCAGAATGTTCAGTACATTTTGAACCCATATCATAACACTCTTCAATTTATAAAACCATCTACCATCTGGAATTCATGGTCATAGTAAGCAATATCCCCTAAACCCTGAAGCTTCTCTAAAGACTGTCTCCACCTTCTGGCTCTCACTGAAACCTGGCTCTTCTCTGAAGACACTGCCTCCCCTGAAGCCCTCTCAAGGGGCAGCTGTTTTACCTCCCACATTCCTCCTGTCACTGGGGTTGGGGGTGGTGGAGGGAAGGAGGGGGTGAAGTAGGTCCTTCCTGTTCCTCGTTGTTGTTTCCCATCCATTCTCCTTTCACCTCCCATAGCTTTGACTCTCAAGTCATTACTTCATCACCCACTGTCCCTCATTGTTACCACCATATGCTGAACCCTGGGTGACTCCCACTTGCGTCTTCAATACTTGGAGGTCCTCTCTCTCTCAGTGTCCCTCCAACTCTCCTCTTTCATAATACTAGGTGACTTTAAGATCCACACATTTGATCTTTCCAACATCCTGACCTTCAGTTTCTTGATCACCTCTCCTCCAGTGATCTTGTCCTTGTGGAAATAAATGAAGAGCTTGAATATTGCAAGGGAGTCAGCAACTGTGTCAGTGAATGAGTCCCTGCATTTGGTAGAGACTCAAAGGCAGACACCTTTGAGGGGGAAAAACGGAAGGGCTTCAGTTCTGCTCTGATTGGAGGTGTTGGTGTGGGGTAGCTGGATATAGAGCATCTTGTGACTGGTTCAGGGAGCACATTTGGCTTTTTCTGGTTGGTTGGTCCTGAGCTGGAAGAGAGGCAAAAAGCAGGGGAGCTGGCTGTCATTGACCAAGTCCTGACTACTGTAGGCTGCTTGCTGCAGAGATCGTCATTCGGCTTTTTGGCTGGTTGCTGCCGATGTTGAAGAAGGTCAGAGTTCTATTGTCATTTAGGGTCTGGCCATGATCCATTTGTGCATTCAGTCTCTCAGCCTCCATCCTTCCTCAGCCACTCACTTTTGTGGCACTGGTCTTGGACCTTAGGATTACCAATAACCGTAACTCAAGTTCAGGCATTCCTTTCTCCATCCCTGCCTCCCATTTTTCTAGCTCTCTGGCACTCCAACTCCAACAATCCCTCCCAAGACCTACAATCCATTTTTTCTATCACCTTTCACTGTTCAAA
Organism: Propithecus coquereli; assembly: GCF_000956105.1. Lineage (NCBI taxonomy): Eukaryota > Metazoa > Chordata > Mammalia > Primates > Indriidae > Propithecus > Propithecus coquereli. The sequence goes on from NW_012150174.1 coordinate 6,011,129, forward strand.
ACTACCACTCCCCCATCCCTTTGTCCTCATTGCTTTTTTAACACCCTTGAAATTCTATCCTCAGTTGTTACAATCACTCTTTTACATGCTCCCTCAACTCCTTTGTCCTTCACTAGATTCATTTTTTTTTTCATCTGGCAAAACCATAACCAAGGTTAAATCCATCACCTCACCAACTCTACGCATGCACCCTCACAGCCAGCTACAGCTAGGAGAAAACCACACAACCATACTGGCTGGCAGGGAGTGATCCAGTCTTCGTGGGCCTGAAGCTTATTATCCTTGGGGGCCCTCTTTAAGAAAAACTGATGCAAAATTACTATGACCTTCCCAGCCAGGCCTTCCAAAGGATCCATGCAAGCAAGCGAGAGGTCCTGAGGCTTCCATTTCATTAGCTACATGATAAGTTTCCCCCTGCTGACTGATCTCTCACCTCAAGTGGACTTTTAATGCTGCCCATCAATTATACTTTATCTCCACTACCAGTTTCCTAAATAGCTATTTCAAAGAGAAAATAGAAGCAATAAAAAAAGAGCTTCCACAAGCTCCCACAACCCACCTACATCTGTGTCTGTGTACTTTGCCTTTTCCCATTACTGCTGATGAACTGTCTGTGTTGTTAGGAGGGGCCAGCCCTGGACCCTGCCTCCTCCCCCTACTCAAGGACATGCTCAGGCAATCCTCCACCCCATTCATTCTCTCTGTCTCCCTCTGTGTCTCTCTCTGTCTGTCTGTGTGTTTCTCTCCTCTCTCTCTCTCTCATACACACACACACACACACACACACACACACACACACACGAGCACTTTCCCTCTACTGGATCTTTCCCATTAGTAAAGAAACAAACGTGCTGCAGTGTCTCTCATCTTAAACATTGAAGAAAATGTTTAAGATGTTCTTGACTCCACTTCCCCCACAGCTTCTGTCCCACTTCTCTCCCTTTATAGCAAACTCCTCAAAAGAGCCGTCCGTGCTCAGTGCCCTCCTTGGACCCAGTCGAGATAGGTTCTTGCCGCTATCGCTCCATCAGAACTCCTCTTGTTACGGTCGCCAGGGCCTGCACATTAATAAAGCATGTGGTCCTTTCTCGGTGCTCATCTGTGTCCCTCATCTGTGGCGGGGACACAGTTAGTTACTGCCTCCTCTCAAAAGCCTTCCTCGCTTGGTTTTTCTCCTGCCTCACTAGCGGCTCCTTCTGTTCCCTTGCTTATTCGTGAGGCACGGTCTTCTGAAAACAGTGAGCGCCTTACACAGGGCATAGGGGCCATGAAGCTCAGGAGCCGGTGGGGCTTTGAGCAGTGGAAGGGTTTATGTCCACAGTCATTGACCCAGCTGTATAACTTCTGTTTTAAATTTATCTCCTTCTCTTAATGAATCGCTACTTTCAGCATAATCTGAAAAATTTGTTATAATTCACTTCTCAGTATTGGAAAAATTTCTGTTGATTTCACTGTTCATCTTTATTGTTTTTGCTTCATATTCCATTAATTTTTATCTAAATCTCTCAGTTCTTTAATAAATACATGTAAAGATGACAAATGATACTCTTCAAAAACATTCAAAACAGTAGTCTGTAATCTCTCACTCATTTCATTTAAACATTCTAAAACATCTTTCCAAATTGCAGTTATAGTAGCATATTCGTGCATTACCAAATACATATTTTCACCAAAATATAAGAAAATATCTATTGTGTAATCATAGCTATATCTACTCTATCATCAAATATAGAACTGAAAGGAGAGAACTACCATTTTGATCCGGTCTTAGTGAAAACTGAATTCTCTGCTTACAATTTTATATATCTGATGATTAGAGGAATTTTTCATGGGCTAGTTCTGCCTCCATATATTTCTACTCTGATCCTTCTATTTCCAATATGGCTGTTATTATAAAAAGCAAGTCAGATCATGACAATCCTTTGCTGAAATCATCCAATGGATTCTTATCCCACCGTTAGTAAAGACCAATCTCTTATAAAGCCCTACACAACTGGAGCAGTTACTGCTCTGACCTCACCTTATACTGCTCTCTCCTCCCTCTTTGCCTAGCTCCTTGCTTTTCCTTGAATTCTCCCAGGATTCTCTGCCTCAGGGCCATTGTACGTGTTATTCTCTTGCTTAAAATGCTATTCTGCCGATATACCCATGGCTCACTCCCTCGCCTCCTTCAGATCTTTACGGAAACATCACTTTCTCCATGAGGATTCCCTTGATCACTCTATTTAAAATGGTCCTCCCAACACTTCCTACCCCTTTATTTTCCCATATTTTTTGTCATCACGAGTGCTATCTGTCCCTATGGTCTACGTAGGCATTCAATAAAAATTAGTTGACTGAATGAATGAAAGCCCCAAAGTCAGAGCCTTTTCTGTTTTGTTTTGCTTTTGGTTTAAATTCAACTTAAGACAGAATCCTTCTGGAATATCATTGCTCATTCTAGGGAAACATGTGTTTTGTCAAGTATTTGCTCATATATTTTCTCAATCAACAAATCAACAAGCTTTGGTATTTCCTGCATCTCTAACACTCTTCTAAGTACTGGGTGCACAGTGGTAAAGGAAAGATACATGGTCCCTGCCTTCTTGAAACTCACGGCTTCCCAAAGGAGACAAAGGCTATGAAGACAAGTTGATGGGAGTCAGGTGGTTTGGCACATTACTACCTGAACGTGGATTCACTTAGGACTGGGCAAGCCCAACTCCTGGAAATTTACTTATACCATATTTTACAGATGCATTGGTCCCAAACACACAATTAAAGAAGACAGCAATATCATATGCAATGTATTTCAGGCTAGGCATGAAAGAGAAGAAAAGTTTAGGAAACAATAAATTTCTCCTTAAGTTTCTTAGTCTGCTGTTCTGTGTTAACAGCAGTAATGGTTGAGATTTGATGACATCTGTATTCCTAAAGAAAGGAGGGACCGGGGGGACTGACATATTAAGCTTTTTGGTAGCTTTCAAGCAATAAGATTTAGCCTATTTATCTAAACTTAAATATTCAGAGCACATGCACATCAATTCCCTACCTCAGGCTGCCACAGATTTTCCAACAGTCTTTCTCACCCTGTTCTCAGATGGCCACGATATTTTTTGAATATGTGCATCCTGTCTGTTTTAATACCTAGTATTTCACAAGTTTTCATAATTTCCACTAGAATGTGGGCCAAGATGGGGGTGGTATGAGGGAGGAGATGCTCACCACGCAGAAGTTTGAACACAGTAGCTGTTCAAACCAAAATTGTCTATATTTCCTCTGAACTCCATAAAGCACAACTCAGAGGAAAAACACATCACCATGCCCAGCACTTTGTGGGGTCTCAAAAATGTACTATTGAATAAATTAACATTTTCAAAACTGTATTCGGGAAACATTGCAGGCAGGGCCACACCCACCTGGGTTATTCAGAGGAATTGAGAACAATATGTTGTTTCTAACAAATCTAATGATACTTGCTTTGGTTTGGCTCATTTGGTTGTAAATGTAACCCAGATGGCCTCGATTCCACTAACCTTCTGGAGTCTCTCTTTTCTTTTCTTTCTTTCTTTTCTTAAAAATGTGTATGTGTGCATACACACGTGAGAAATAAAACACATACAGAAAAGCAAACAAAATAAGAGTATATGACTCAGTGATTTATCACAAAGTCAACACTTTGTTTTGCCAGCATCCAGGTCAAGAAACAGATCCTGACAACACCCGCGGCCCCCTCTCATGCCGCGTCCTAAGTGCAACTCCTTCCTTCCCTCCAAAGGAAACCACTGTCTTGACTTTCATGGTAATCATTTGCTTCGATTTCTTTTTATAATAGCTTAATCATCTATGCATGCATTCCACATAGTAAAGTATAGTTATACCTTTCTCTGTAAACTTTTTGAATATGTGCATCCTGTCTGTTCTAATACCTAGTATTTCAGAAGTTTTGAATGTCATTTGATTTCAGACTGGAAGATGAAAATACAGGAAGATGTTCTCCTGTATTTTCTCATAGAAGCTGTACTGTTTGTTTTGCCTTTCTCATTTATAGCTACAATTGACTTGGAATTCATTTTTGTGCTTAGTATGTGAGGCAGGAGTTGAGATTTATTTTTTCCATCTGGACAGCCAGTTGACACAGCACCATTTATTGAAAAGATTGTCTTTTTCCAATTTTGCAGAGCCACATTTGTCACAAATTGTTTCTGTGTCCATAGATCTGTTTTGGGGCTATTGTATAATATTTCAGTAACCTATTCGAATATCTTTATGTCAATACTGTCTTAATGATTGTAGTTTTATAAGTTTTGGTATCCAATAAAGCAAATCTTCCCACCTTTTTCTCCTTCAAGATTATTTTGGTTCTCCTTGGTCTTTTGCATTTCCATAAATTTTTTTAGAATCAGTTTGTTAAGGTTCGTAAGAATGTGTTGAAATTTTTACCGGCATTGCATTGGAACTATAGATCACATAGGAGATAATATATTTTCAACACTGAGTCTTAAAATCCAGAAACATGATATATTCCTCCATATGTTTATATCTTTGCTTTCTCTCCATGATTGTTATTAATATTCTGAGTAGAGGTCTTAGACATCTTTTTTATCACAGATATTTAATATTTTGATATTATTGTAAATGGTATCTTTCTAATTATTTCATTTTTAACAGCTATATATACATTGGCCTATGTAATGCAATTGATGTTATATTAGCCTCGTGGCACCTTGTTAAATTTGTTTATTAATTCCAACAATTTCTTTATAATTTCTTTTCATTTTTTAGGTATATAATTATATTATCTGTGAATAACTATAGTTTTATTTCTTCCTTTGTAATTCTTGGACTTTCAATTTTTGTCTTGCCCTAATACATTGACTAGATCCTTCAATTCAATGTCAAATAGAAGTGGTAATAGTTGACTTTCATGTCTCATTCTTGATTTCACAGAAAAAGTTTTCAATATTACACAGTAAATATGTTTGTTGCATTTTCTAGGTACTTAATATCCAGTTAAGAAGTTCTCTCCTAATCCTAATTTGTTTAGACTTTTTATCATAAATAGAACTTGAATTTTATCAATTGGTCTGGCGACATTTACAGAGATGGTCTCATGTTTTTTCCCTCCTTTTTCCTGTTAATGTGGTGTCTTAGACTATTCAGGCTGCTATAACAAAATACCATATCCTGGTGGCTTATAAACAATAGAAGTTGATTTCTCACAGTGCTAGAGGCTGGAAAGTCCAAGATTAAGGTGTGGGCAGATTCAGTGTCTAGCAAGGGTCTGCTTCCTCATAGACAAATATCTTCTCACTGTAACCTCACATGGTGGAAGGGGGGATGGATCTCTCTGGGGCCTCTTTTATAAGGGCACTAATCCCATTCATGAGGGCTCTGCTCGCATGACCTATTCACCTCCCAAAGTCCCCACCTCCAAATACCTTCACATTGGGGATTAGGTTTCCACATATAAATTTTGGGAGGACACAAACCTCCAAACCACACAGTAGGTGATAAATTACGTTAATTGATTTTTGAATGTTAAACCAACAATACATCGCTGGTTAAATCCTCTTTGGTTGTGATGTTTTATCACCTTTTCTTTTGAGACCGGGTCTTGCTCTGTTGCCTGGCCTAGAATGTAATGACATCATCATAGCTTACTGCAGCCTTAAACTCCTGGGCTCAAGCAATCCTCCTGCCTCAACTTCCTCCTGAGTAGCTGAGACTGCAGGTGCGTGCCACCATGCCCGGGTAATTTTTAAATGTTTTGTAGACATGGGGTCTCACTACATTGCTCAGGCTGGTCTTGAACTCCTTGCTTCAAGCAGTCCCCCTGCCTAGGCCTCCCAAAGTGCTAAGATTGCAGGCGTAAGCCACCATGCCCAGCCTTACTTTCTTTTAATCACTGGATTCAATTTGCTAACATTTTCTTTAAGATTTTTGCAAGTATTTTCAGGAGTGAAATTGATCTTAATTTCCCTTTCCTGTAATGTCCTTGTCAGATTCCAATATCAAGATCATAATTGCTTCATAAAACAAGTTTTTATATTCTCTAAAAGAATTTAAGATTGATGTTGTTTTTTCCTTAAATGTTTGGTAAAATCTGCCAGTGAAACCACTGAGACTGTAGTTTTCTTCGTGTAAGATTTTAAATCAAGTATTCTGTTCATTTAACAGTTATAGGACTATCTGGATGTTCTATTTCACCTTGTGACAGTTTTGATAGTCATATATTTCCTAAAAATTTTATGATTTTGTTTTCAAATTAATGACATTATGACATTAAATTTTTAGAGTATCCTCTTATGATCTTTTTAATGTATATATAATATAGAGTGATTACCTCTTTTTCATTTACTGCATTAGTTATTTATATTTTCTTCCTTTTTGATCAGTTTCACTATGGTTTTATAAATTATATTAATCTTTTCAAAAAACCAACTTTTGGCTATGTTGATCTTAATTTTAGTTTGTTTTCATTTTCATTCTCTATTTCTTTTTTTCCCCTTCCTTCTCATTTACTTTTATTTAATTTGATATTCTTTTTCCTATTTATTAAGTTGCATTCTTAGATCATTGGTTTTTCAGTCTTATTTCTTTTCTAATATATACATTTCAATCTGTATATTTTGCCCTAACATGTCTTTTTATAGGATCATCTCAGTGAATTAAATCTCTAATTATTATAAAGTGTCCCTCTTTCACTTTTGTAATGCATTGAATTCTTCTCTGACTGTGATAATATAGCTATACCAGGTTTATTTTGATAAGTATTTACATGTTATATATTTTTAAATTCTTTCTTCTTTTCTGTATCATATTTTATCTATGTCTCATGTAAAGCACAGAGTTTTAAATAGTGGTTAGCAATCTTTGATTTTTAATCATTTGTTTTTATTATAATTACTATATATTTGGGTTTTAATTTATGATTTTACTATTTGTTTTCTCTTTGTCCCACATATTCTGTCTTGCTTTTTACTCTTTTCCTGCTTTCTCTTGAAGTTTTTCAGATCGTTCATTTTTCTTTTATGTTAGCTAGGAAGCCAAATGCTACTTTATGATTCTTTCAGTGATTGTCCTAGAGATTGCATCATGGTTTATCAAATTATTAAATCCAATATTAAGTGGTATTTTTACCTTCTTTTGGACAATGTAAAGACTTTACAACATTTCAACTCTATTTACCTTTTTCTGTTTTATGAGCTCTTTGTCATATACTTATAAATTTATTTTAAATAGTTTTATACACTATTATTTCTATTTATCCATTTTTATTGCTCTTTATTCCTTCCTATATTACCAACTGGTATTATTCCCTCCTGCCTTTTAATATTTCCTTTAGTTCAGATCTACTAGTTATGAATTTTCTCCATTTATATTGGTCTGAAAATGTCTTCATTTCACATTTACTTTTGAAGAATTTTTTGATGGATGTTTTGAACTCTAAGGTTCAAAAATTTTTTTTTAGCACTTCAAAGTTCTTATTCCATTGTCTTCTGGCTTCCATTCATTCAATGTGTCCATTATTGGTCTTATTGTTGTGCTTTTGAAGGGAATATACCTTTGTTCTGTGGCTGCTGTTAAGATTATTTCTTTGTCCTTATCTCTCAGCATCTTTATTTTGATGTGCCTAGATGTGGAATTCTTTTTATTTATCCTGCAAGAGGTTTGTAGAAAATCTTAAAATGCTGGATTTATTCCTTTCATTAGTTTTGAAAATTCTCAACCACTGTCTCTTCAAATATTGCTTCTCCTCTCTCCTCTCTCTCTCTCTCTCTCTCTCTCTCTCTCCTCTACCTACTGGAATGTTGTGATGATTCATTTTATGTGTCAACTTAACTGGGCTACGGAATGCCCAGATAGCTGGTAAAACAGTAATTCTGAGTGTGTCTGTGAGGGTGTTTCCAGAAGACATTAGCATTTGAATCAGCAGAATGAGTAAAAATCACCCTCACCAACATGGGTGGACATCATCCAATCTGTTGAGGGCTGGAATAAAATAAAAAGGCAGAGATAGGGCAAATTCACTTTCTCTTCTTGAGCTGGGATATCCATCTTCTCCTGCCCTTGGATATCAGCATCTGATTCTTAGGCCTTTGGGTTTGCACTGGAACTGCACCACTGGCTTTCCTGGGCTTCCAATTCACAGATGGAAGATTGTGTGACTTCTCAGACACCATAATTCTATGAGACAATCCTTCATAATAAATCTCTATCTATCTATCTGTCTATACACCCTATTGGTTCTATTTCTCAGGAGAACCCTGACTAATACAAATGTCAATAATATAAATATTAAAACTATATAGTATATCCCTATATCCTCATTGTCCCTTATTTCTGCTTGGTGTTTTTCCTTCTTCTGCTTTTCTCTATGTTTCAGTCTGGATGCTTTCTTTCATTCTATTTATCTTCTAATTTATTAATTATCTCATTAGCTGTTAAACCCATTAATTGATTCTTAAATTTTGGTTTGGCTACCTAGAATATCCATGTGGTTCTTTTTAAAAATAGCTTTTAGTTCTCTGCTAAATTTCTAGACATTGCCTTCTATCCCTCTGAATATTGTAATCACCATTATTTTAGTCTATATCTGATAACTCCAATATTTGAACCCCTATTAGTTCTGCTTCTGATAGCTTTCATTCTTACTGTTTTGTTTCCTTGTGTTCCTGGTTAGTTTTTATCCAATCCTGGATGCTATCTTTAGAAAACTACTTATGCAAACAATTTGTGACATACATGGTCCTATCTTCTTCCTGAGAGGATTGATATTTGCTACTGCCAGGTGCTTGCCACTGTGAATTCACCTTGATTTTCAAGGGTTGGGATAAATCAGAGCAGAATTATAGTCCCTTTGAAATGGAGCTTTCAAACTCCATTTCATGTTTACTCCTAGAGCACAAAATGTGGGGACCTAAACCCCAAGTTTGTGAGCAAGTAGAGCTTATCAAGTTTTCCCCAGGACCAGCAAATGAGATGAATATTAAACTACTGTTACTCAGCTTCAAACCCATCCTTCCATACTCTGCTTTTTGATACTGGGGCTGGGATTCTGTAAACCACATTGTAAATTGTGTGAAACTGTTACTCTGTGATTTTGATCTTCTCACTTTTGTATGTTAAACTATCCTAAATCTGGTGAAATAACTGTGCTAATAAATAGTTATGTATGTATATTTAATATCCTTACTTGACAAAATAAAAATTGGCAAAACTTTATGTTTGTTGTTTCTGTTTAAATTTTTTATTGGGCTATGAAACTAGAAGTCTTGGATCAAAAATGTAATAGACATTGTGGATCTGCATTTCTGTTGGGTGTTTGGCAAGCTCTCCATGATGTGCTTGTGGCCAAAATGAAGACAGAAGTTGGACGCAGAGCCTGTGGAGGCAGGCAGAGTGTCCTGGTGGCAGTGATGTGTAATGTGTCACCCTGACAACCAAGCTTCAGACATTCCATGCTACTTGTCATCACACTCCATGTCCCTCCTCGTGTGGTTCCCAATCTTTCCTCTCCACCTCATTTCCTTCTGACCCTTGGCTTCATGTCCTATTTACAACCCTGGACCACTCTTCCCTTGGTGTTTGCATTTGAAAATTTGAACACAAATGAACTAAGCATTTGACATAAGAGATTAAAACATAAATAAAATAAACTAAAAGAAATATGAGGGAAACAATAAAGATTGAAAGATGAAATAAAGAATCACAAAACAAAATGCCAGCAGAAATAATAAGCCCAACACTCTAGCAAATTTGACTAAGAAGAAAATGCAGGACAAATATCTATCTATATATAGCTCTCTCTATATATAGATATATATATAATACAGCAGGAATGAGAAAGAAATTATCATAGTTATGAAAAATTGTAAAAATAATTACAAAGTGTCATACAAAATGTTGTCAATAACATTTCAAATCTAGATGAAATGGATAATTTTTCCATCACAATATAAATTTCCAAAATCGATTCAAGAAAAAGTACACTACCTGATCATCAACAACTACACAACAAACTTGGAAAGTTTTCATAAATCCACCACTTTAAAAAATGAAAATAAAAAAAAAACAATAGATAATGGTTGTTTTACAGGCAAGATTTAACTAATTTAACCATCATGGAACATATAATCCTACCTAAATTATTTGAACTGTTCCAGAATACATAAGTGGTAAGTTTCCCAAATCATTTTATAAGTCTAGCATAAGCTTAATGCCAAAACTTAATAAATAGCATCCAAAAGAAAGTAAGATAATCTTACTTATGAATATATATGCAAAAATTCTAAGCAAATATTTGCAGCTGGTGTATTGAAAGAATAATACATCATGATCAAGGCAGATTTGTACCTCAATGAAGTACCGTTCGCATTATAGCACTGTTAGCAATGTATATATTGTCTTTTGCTGGCTGTGCTCTTCCACATAGGTTGAAATGTCTGCAGGGCCATGGAGATGTGCCCACTTAGCGTCCTGCCCTTCCCTCCTGCACCCTATAGACCACACTCTGCGTGTCCAGGACCCTGGAAATTCCCTGCTGAAATGTTCCTGAAACCACCTACCTGGCCCACCAGGTCTCTTCCCCTGTCCATTCTCCCAAGGGTGGACTGTGTTGTTAGAAAGCCCATGCCTAGGCCCAAGGTATGGTCAAGGGAGTACAAATGAAGCTTGAATGCATTAGCTAGTGTGTGCACCAGCCAGGGGTGATGTCTTAGTCTATTTGGGCAACTATTACAAAATACCATAAAGTGGGTAGCTTATAAACAATAGAAATTTATTTCTCACAATTCTGGATGCTGGAAAGTCTAAGATCAAAGTGCCAGCAGAGTTGGTATCTGCTGAGGGCCTGCTTCCTGGCTCACAGATGATGCCTTCTCACACGGTGGAAGGGATGAGGCAGCTCTCTGGGGCCTCTTTTATATGAGCACCCATCCCCTTCGTGAGGGCTCCATCCTCGTGACCTAATCACCTCCCCAAAACCTCACTTCCTAATATCAGCGCATTGAAGAATAGGTTTCAAATATGAATTTTGGGAGGATACAAACATGCAGATCATAGCAGGTGTGAAGATAAGGGGGGCAGACTGTGGCCCAGGTACTAGCTCTTTCCATATCATACTTATGGTATGAACTCTGAGGGATATAAGAATTCTAAATTTGAACTTGCATTCTGGGTTATTATGAAGATGTAATTGTCAAGGTAGGAAGATTGGACATATTTTATTTTAGCTTATTAGCTTGATTTTTAGCTTTTAAATATTTAGTCTTATGGCAAGTAAACCTTCATTTCTACTCTTTCCCTGGGCCCCACAAATGTTAAGAGTGATCCAGCCTACCTCTTCCAGAGTTGGCACAGGTAAAAAACAGGAGCAGACTAATGAATACAGCATGAATAAATACAAGTGGGATGTATATATGTGTATATATACTTACATGTATACATACACATATGTGATGGAGAGTGGCTATAGCAGTTAGTCATTGTTGTATAACAACCCCCTCCAAAAAAAAATCTCAGTGAGTTAAAACCAGAATTATTTATTTCTGAGCATAGATCTGGAGATTGACCCAGCTTTGGCTGATTAATACTAGGCTTTATTCCTTGTGTCTCTCATTCTCCTGAGCCAACAGGCAAGCCTGGCGTGCTCATTTCATGAGGATGGCAAAACCTCCAGAAAGCAATTAAAAATATGTGAAGCCTCGTGTGCTGAGGCTTGAAACTAGCACACCACCATTTCCACCTCATTCCGTTGGCCAAAGCAAGCAATGAGGATGGAAACAACCCAAATGTCCATGAGGAAGTAAATGGATAAACAAACTACTACATACTTGTACAATGGCATATTATTCAATTATAAAAATGACCAAATTGCTGACATGGGCCACATGGAGAATGGAAAGTGATATCCGAAAATGAACAGAAGAAAAAGTCCCCAGAACCTTCTCTCTGGAGGGAGTACACTGAATGCCGAGCAGGACCATCATCTCAGTTTCCACTGTTTCCCCTCCTATCCTAGGCTGCCAATCCACGGAGTGGGGTACAAAACAAGGAGCCCTCCCAGACCTCCCGCCAGCAATTAACTTTGCTTTCCTGAGTCACCTCCTCAATGCTCCAGCCCAGACACTGTTAGCTTCCGTGTGTAAAAGGGAAATAAGCTTGCTCTATAAGTATTTTTCCAAACTTATTGTTAAAATTCAGACTCAGCTTTAAAGTTCCAAAGCCAAAAGGATTACTTATTTTGACTTTCTTTGCATTTCTGCTACAACAATCTGCCAGTTCAGGCTGAGAATGCTGAGATCTGGTTTGAGAGAGGCTTAGGGGGCAAAAAAGGGAGGGGAGAGGAATTACAGAGGGAAAACACGTCAGTTATTATTTTAAAATATTAACCCACCTCATTTACTTTCTTGGAATAAAATGTTTCTTCTAACAAGAAGTTTTAAAAATAAATGCTCTTTCTTAGAGAGGAAAAATGAAGCTTCCTTAGGCTTTCCATCTTATGGGCAGACAACATCAGTGGGAGATCCCCGGTTAGCACTCTCTGGGTCCTTCTACGAAGTCGTCAGCCCCTTCCACGAGCTGTGTTTGCCTCTCTTTCCCCCAAGAAAAGGTATGACGCTGGAAACACTCTAGATGAGCAGCCTCGTGGTAAAGGAAAGAGACAACAACGAGTCGATGTTAATCGCTTCCCATAAACATCCCACCGACCCCCAATATGTCAGGCTTCTTAGGTATCCTGAGCTGGAAGTCCCTGATGGAGGGGAAGGGTGATGATATTTCAAGCACTCCTCATCAAGAATATAAAGATTATTCCAGAACCAAAACAATCCAACACCTGAAACTAATTTTCCTGCCACATTCATGGACTTTAATGACAGCTTCATTAATTGAATGTAGTCACATGGGGCAAAAAATCATGTTTTTCTTAATGACCTGCCAAATGATGGATTTGTTTGGTTACTTACTTCGCTCTGAAAAATTTCTAAGGCAGGAAAGAGAAGGAAGGACAAGTTCTGGGTGTCACATCATAACTGAGCTGGACCAAGGGGCTTTCTGGGGTCTTGGTGGTGAGTCAGAGTGAAAATGACTGACAGGTTGGGCTTGGCAGATTAGGAAAGCAATATGATGATCTTGTCAGGAGCCTGGCTTCTCAAAGTGAGGCTCACGGACCAGTAGCACCAGCTCACTGGCAGCTTAGTAGACATGCAGCATTTCAGGCCCTACCGCAGATCTCCTGAATAGGAATCTGCATTTAACAAGATGCCCAGGTGATTCTCATGCACATTAAAGCTTGCCAAGCACTGGTTAGGAGCACAATGTTTCTGATGAACTTAGGTAGGCATGCCATCTTGACTTGCTGCTAGCTGTGAATAAGGCACATTATTTAGCCTGTCTTCACCACAGTTTTTTATCTGTAAAATATGTATAATGGTATCTACATCGTGGAATTTTGAGGATTAAACAAAATGAGCACTCAGCATAACTCCAGGTATGTAATGCATTTTCAATAAACAGTAATAGTACTATTGGGGTTTCTCTTATCCATTCGTTTTTGGAATCAGAAGCAACTTCAAATCCAAGCTTTACAACTTAATAGCTGGGTGATCTTAATCATGCCACCTAACCTTTCTGAGCTTCAATTTCTCCTTCTGTAAAATGGGCAGAATTTAAATGTCAGTTAAGGCCTCCCAAGCCTTAAGATATAGACGCAATACATAAGAGAAATCATAAAACTTCCAGAGACTTCTACCAGCACACGGCTTGCCCTCTCTCACTCATGTGCTGCTTCTACAAATGCTGCCCATTCTTCTCCCTGTGTCTCCCCTGCTGCAAAGTTTGGATCTGTTCACAGTTTCTACAAGCAATCCACTTCAAATGCTCTGTGAGTTGGGTAGAATTTCCTAAAGATTTGGGGAGTGGGTCACCAGGAAGGATCATGCTGCATGTGGCATAGACTTATGCTACCTCCCTGGCTCTCTCCTCTCCTCCCTCTCTCTCCCCTCATCATAGACCCCTCCAGGAACAAGAAAGCTCCTCCCTTGTCATCCAGAAGCAAGCTCAACTGTAGCAGATGCAGTGGGATAAGCAGTGAACATAATGCGAGAAGATACGTTTTCTCATTCTGGTGGCAATGCAATTATTTACTCTCTCTGGGCCTCCACTTAGCCATCCCTAAAATGGGACAAGAGCTCCTCAACCACACGGATGGCACAAGAACTAAAAGAGTTCTGGAAACATTTACGAAGTGCTGGTACCCAGTGGGTTGTTGGTTATTAAGCTATTGTGTCTCGGCTCCAATTTCCTGCTCCCCCACACTCTGCTTTCTGGGGCTGGAGCTGGCCTGCGGAGAACATTTTCCCTTTGCCAGCTGGCTCCTGGTTAGGCTCTGCCCACCAGGGGTGCCACAGGGAGCTTGAAGGCTGGAGGAGGGGAGGAAGGCATCCTCCTTTCTGTTTGCTTCATGTTCCTATCAGCGTTGCCCCAGCAACTTTGCCTCACCCTGGCAGCAGCAACTGATTTCAGTAGTATAGGTGGTTCTAGTCTGCTGTCGTTGCATACTCTTTGAACTTCCATACTCTTAGAACTGGCTTTGTCATGCCCTCAGGGATACAGCACCAGCCACCAGCACCTCCTCCTCTGAAGTCAGAATCTCCGCAGGCCCCTCCTCCAAGCTTTTACATTTTAGTAATCCCATCATCTTCCCTTTGTTCCCCCAGCCCTAAAAAAGGCAACTGCTTCTGGCAGCTACTACCTCAGCATCCTCTTTGTGTCTCTTCAGTTCCCCGCTACCTGGTAAACAGCTCTTTTTATATTAAGTTCTCTCTGCTGAAATAATAACCCAGTGTCTGCCTTCTAACAGGACCCTCTCTGAGACAGAAAGTATGTAAAACATACTAGTTTCCTTTCAGAAAATAAAATCTACCTTCTAAACACCAAGTTTTGTCACCAAGAAGGATATTCAAAAGAACACATCAATGGCTTTGAAAGCAATGTTGAAAGAAAATTTTCCAAACTATTTTGGGTTCTGACAGCATTGTTGGAAGAGAACCGTAATCCTGAGCATTTGGAACAAAGAGTCAAAACATGTTTCTAGGGAAAGAAATGCAGAGTTAGACTTAATTCGCATGGCAGAGCTAATGCACAATCTAGAGAGATGCTACCTGTGTAGATGCCAGTGTAGACAAGGACAGAAGCGAGGAGAAGTAAGGCCAGGGAAGAGCCCTAATGCACCAGGTGCAGGATGTCATATTTCCAGAGGTTCGAAGAAGTCACGGACCAAAGTCAAAATGGATGGGATTTAAAAGAATCTGGAAATAGCGATTTGGTTAGTGATGATGAAAAATCTGAGTTAACCATACCTTAATAAGAAGTACTTTGAAGGTGTTGGTGATAATTTCAATAGAAATTAAAGTAGAACTGAAAATAATGGCTTATATTTATTAGTAAAGGTAAACTGAAAGCGGTAGCCCTCAATGTTGGTCATCATGCTTTAAAATAGGCACCTGCACATAGTTATTGGTAGCAGGGTCCATAAAGCAAGATGATAATAGCTTGAAAGAGCCATAACAATAGTCACCTTTGACCCAGTCATTCCCTTACTGAAAATTAATCCTAAGGAAGTAAATCAAAAGGATTTTTTAAAACTTGTGGGGTTTTTTTATAGTTATATTCATTGAAGTGTTATATATGAGAGTGAAAATTAACATCATATAATTAGTAAATAAAAGGAGAATAATTAGAATGTAGTCATAGTCACTTGATGAAATTGTTATAACAATTGCTAAGATCATGTGAAAAGCATGGAAGATTTTTGAGGTGCGATATTAAGTGGAATAAAATCAGGATTAAAATATGGAGGAGATAAAAGAAGAGGACGCAAGAAGGAAGGTTCAGTAGCATTACTCTGTTACCACAGGGGTGAGTATACGGAGCACTCTGCGAGTCTGGTACCAAGGCCAGGCCAACAAAAGATGGCTGGGGCAAGTTAAGCAGAATAGAGGAGCCACTCTTGAACCATTGCCACCTGTACTATAGGGTGAACTAGATATCTTGACTGTAAAATGAGGAATCATTTTAATAATCTTCAAGATTGTTTGTGTACTTGACTCAAGGTAAGACAATTTTGTTACTGTGATCCCTCCCTTCCATAGTCAGCAGTTTTAAGGTGACACTAAGTTCTTTCTCCCGTTGGATCAACACTGAAGGTGGTCTTGCTCCAGGAGGAGGAGGAAAGAAAGAGTATGAAGGGTGGAACCTAAGCCAGGCAGAGCAGGCACGTGTGGAAGATTTACTATATCTCAAGTAGGGAAAGAAGTGATAGACCACTGAGTTTAACAGCTGGTCAGTGAAAAAAGCTGTTAACAGTTGGCCAACCAATTAGTTCAAGAGAGAATTGGCTGCAGGTGGTAAGTTAGACGCCAACCCTGGCCTCTGACCAAAGGGGTTTTACCAGCACTTGGTGTTTGACCTTCCAGGGGCTTTGGCTTGCTGTAGAAAAGCTTGGAGAACTGACTTCCTATGAGCCTTAGCGACCTCAGAGTTCTGGAAGCTGTATCAAGCTGGACTGCTCTATACGGCATACAAGAAGTTACTCCAAACGGAGGAGGGGATGAAGTTGTGGTTACCAAAGACAGAGAGAAATCTAGTTTTCCTGGAGATATTTGCTGTTGCTGCAGAAAGTCCATGAAGGTCAATTTGCTAATTGAGATTATCCATCAGCCTTTAGAGATGGAGAACAACCAGGGCTGGAGGACCCCATGGCAACAGGCTGGTTTTCTTGGTTGCTGAGGGATGAAGAGGATGAAGGGATCCCCCTGAGTGAGGAACCTGTCAAAAACACTTATTTGTTCAGCAGGCATTGGCCGAGTCTCTGCTCTACAAGAAACCCACGTTATATTAGAGGAGACAATTCCAGTAAAAGGTAACTGCTTGCTATGGTCTGAATGTTTGTATCCCCCCACAAAATTTCCATGTTGAAACCTAATTCCCAGTGTGATGCTATTAGGAGGTGGGGCCTTTGGTAGGTGATTAAGTTATGAAGGTGGAGCCCTTATAAATGAGATTACTGCCGTTATAAGAGAGACCCCAGAGAGCTGCCCTCTTTCTTCCACCGTGAGAGATGAGAAAGTGTCATTATGAACCAGAAAGAGGGCACTCACCAGACACTGAATCTGCCAGTGCCTTGATCTTGGATTTCCCAACCTCCAGAGCAGTAAGAAATAAATTTCTGTTGTTTATGAGCCACAAAGGCACTAAGATACTGCCTTTATAATCAAATTATCATGGCTTCAGAAAAACAAGAGTGGGGCTGGGCATGGTGGCTGACACCTGTAATCCTAGCACTCTGGGAGGACAAGGCGGGAGGATTGATCGAGGTCAGGAGTTCGAGACCAGCCTGAGCAAGAGCGAGACTCTGTCTCCACTAAAAATAGAAAAAAATTTTCTGGACAACTAAAAATATATAGAAAAAAAGTTAGCCAGGCATGGTGGCACATGCCTGTAGTCCCATCTCCTCGGGAAGCTGAGACAAGAGGATCGCTTGAGCCCAGGAATTTGAGGTTGCTGTGAGCTAGGCTGATGCCACAGCACTCTAGCCAGGGCAACAGAGCCAGGCTCTGTCTCAGAAAAAAATATAAAAAGAAGAATAAGAAAAACAAGAGTGGCTAATTTTTTAAGGGAGGATTTCTGGGGAAACTTCCTAGACAAGGTGCCATCTGAGCTGAGTTTTGAAATAAGAGTAGATATTTCTCAGTATGTTGAAGAGAACAAAAAGAGTTTTATGCAGCTGGAATGCTTCATAGGAGAGAAGTGTCAGGAAGTGCTGCCGGACATGTGGCCTTGTCCAAGGTCATGAAGGCTCTTAAATGCAGAGTTAGGGAATTAGACTCTACCTAGATGGTGATAACGTGTTCCTCCCAGACTCTAGGATCAGAGAGCTGCCTGCTCTGGGCTTGCTGCCAGTGGTCTGGTCCTAGTTCAGGGGATGGATGTCAGCGTGAGCGTGAGTGTGTGTGTCTGTGTCTGTGTGTGTGTGTGTGTGTGTGTGTGTATGTATGTGTGTTAGGGGTGGGGAGGTATCACATGATGGGACAGAAAGAGCAGGTGTGGGAATCAGAGGAGAGGAATTCAAATCTGAGTGCTACTATGTAATGAACTGAATTGTGTCCTCCCAAAATCCATATGCTGAAGCCCTAACCCCCAATGTGACTGTACTCAGAGAGGTCCTTTATGGACGTAATTAAGGTTAAATGGAGTCATAAGGGTGGGGTCCTAATCTGATAGGACTGGTGTCCTTACAAGAGGAAGAGATAACCATAGATATCTCCCCCTCTCTCTTTTCCCCTTGGCCCCTACTCTCTCTCCCCTCCCTCCCCAACATGCACAGAAGAAAGGCCATCTACAAGCCAGGAAAAGAGCACGCCAAGCCTGATAGTACCTTGATCTTGAACTTCCAGCCTCCAGAACTGTGAGATAATAAATTTCTGTGATTTAAGCCCCAGTGTGTGGTATTTTGTTATAGCAGGTCTAATACACACCAATGCAGCTAAGTTCATCTTGAAAAAATCAAATAAGCTGACTGAACCTCAGTTTCCTTATCTCTAAAATAAATAATGGTAAAATAATAATAATCTCTACATCACAGGACTCTTGTGAGGATTAAATGAGCTACACAATTATCAAGCGGAGCTTATAGGAAAGCTCTTTGTAAATTGTGCATATGTAATAAGTGCCCTGAATGGATGAAAGATTAAAATATTTTCAATCATAATATTAGTTTAATTATACTTAACTCTATTATCTGTCTCTTAGATATATTTAAAATGCATATAATTAGACAATAATTAAAATCTAATTGACCACAGATGTCTAAAGAGCTTTTAGTTAAAATTCAGTGATGGTAACCGGTGCCAATAAAACCATTTGGGGAATTTCTATGTTTTCATAAAAAATAAAATAGAGTTCCAAATATATAAAGTACCCAAAATATAGCCTATATAAGAGGCTTCCTTGGAATTTTTAACATCTATAGACACATTCTGAAATAGAAGTCTCAATATCTTTTTGCTTTACTAATATTTCTATTAAATGGAAATCTATGAATAAGTATGGATAATCACATAGAAAGTATATTTGTAACTGATCTAAATATTCCTTTTGTCCTAGGACCTTAAGAGTGCTTCTCAACTTTTTTTCAATATTGTCTCCCTAAGCAGCCTGTTCAGGCATTATTTTATTCTATTCATCCCCACCATGAAATTTTAATACCACAGGTATACTTTCTATCTGTTTACATGTGGTAGGTTTGTCTGCATTTTATATATATAGCACATAACCAAGAGCCAATTATATTGCCCCTGATGAGAATGCATGGCCTTAAGATGACGCATACCATAAAGCATCTAATTGGTCTTCACAGGACACCTGATGGAAAATGCGTTCAATGTCAGAAATGAATCCATTTCTCAGAGGACATATCTGGACATAAGAAAAACATGGCTGGGAGTCCCAGCTCGAGGCCACACTGTGGTTACTGTAGGAGTCAGGTATGACTACACTTAGAGGGGCCAGTGTACTGAGAACCTATTTGCAAGAGAAGCCAAGGAGTCTCCTGGGAAGAAATTCACCCTATGGAGACAGAGCACAAGTTTGGTTCAGAGACAGTGGGCCAGTGGGGGAGGTGAGCAGAGGTCTGAACACAGCATGGAGTCTGGCTTGTGGGTCGTCCCAATGGACTCATGCTGAATCCTAAGGCAAAGGTGCTGCCGTCTGAGAGAAATAAAAGCTAAAATATCCTATGCTGCCCTCCCACCTATTGTCTCTGTGGCATACTGAGAAACAAGGCACTGCAGCCGCAGTCCAAGGGACTGTGTCTGCACAGCTGGTGGAAGAGCTCCCGCAGGTGCTGCAGCTAGGGCGGGCTGTGATTTGTGACTGTTACCCTGATGCTCCCTCAGCTCTGTGGCTGGGAGCCAGAGTCACACCCACATGACAAAGGAAGTGGAAATGCCTGCCCAATAGCATCTCAACCTCTTAGCACAGCAGTCAAGGATCTTCATGAGAGAGGCATGTGCCCTCTTTTGGGCGCTAGCTTTGGAGTCAGCTAGATCCAGATTTCCTTCTATTTCTTCCATCATCTGGCTGTGTGATTAAAGGCACATTAATTAACCTTTCTAAGTTTCAGCTTTCACCTCTGTAAAGTGGGGCAGATAATACTATTGAGGGGATTGCGTTAGATAATGCATGCAATGTGCCCTTTGCAAAATGCCTAGCACATGGTAAGTGCTCAATAAATGTTAGCCGTTTTCAACCTTTGTCCGTGAATGCTCCACTCAATATGCAGCCACGTGAAATTGAGGACAATTCCTCAAATCTCTCTCTGGGCCTTTGTACACGTTTCCTCTGCTTGGAATATTTTTTAAAGGACACATCTCTCCTTAACACACCTATCTACCCTTTAAGCCCTAACTTAAATGTCATCTCTTCTGAGGAGGAGATTCCAGAAAAGAATCAGTGAAGCTCTCTGGAACCCTTTACTAATCCCCTCTCAGAGCCCTAATCACACCG
This sequence comes from Propithecus coquereli, assembly GCF_000956105.1. Taxonomy (NCBI): domain Eukaryota; kingdom Metazoa; phylum Chordata; class Mammalia; order Primates; family Indriidae; genus Propithecus; species Propithecus coquereli. The sequence goes on from NW_012150174.1 coordinate 6,031,679, forward strand.
TAGGCTAATCCTCTCTCTTCCTCTCCTCCCCACGCCCACCAGACCGTGAGTCCCTTGAGGGAGAGAGTCTGCTCACTCACTTTCACTTCCAGGAGCCTGACACAGAGTCTAGACAAGAAATGACGCACTGATGCATAAGCTAGTGATTATATTTCTAGACCAATTCCTAACTCTGGATGCCCCTGCCTTGCATAGCTCACTTTTGGCCTCTCTTCTGAAGACTCATAAAGCCTAAGTCATTGGGTTTTCTACTAACAGGAAGTCCTCAGCCCAACCAAAAAGTTCCTCTTCTTTCAGATCTGGATGACATGCAGATGAATACTGCACAGATATTTCTGTGAATGTTAGACAGTCCCTGTGATAAACAGGTTGTAAAAGCTGTATTTGATTTCTCAAACACTTGTTAAGCACCTACTATGTAGCAGACACGGTGCCTGTCAGGGTCCAGCTCAGAGCACTGAGGCTCGGAGAGATTAAGCAACCTCCTGAGGCCGTTTCCAGCTGGGATTTAGATCCACATCTGACTCCCAGTTGCATGGTCTTTGGTCACAACACAGTTGTCTGTTTCTAACACCACAGCAGATGTGATGGTTGAGGAATGGTTGAGTCGACCTGTTTCAACGAAGGCCTCTGGGGGAAGATGGAGATGTTTCTGCTGATAGGAGTGGTGTTTAAGGAGGCAAGTGGGGGGCTCCCTTCTACACACCTAAGGGGCTGCCATCCCTCCCATAGGTGAGGGGCCTGAGGCTATCCCTATTCACCTGTATTCTCATCCATCCTTCCTTATTCCAGTCCTACACACAATTCAGGCTAAAAAAAATACACCTTTCAGCAAACATCAACAGTCAACTAGAATGAAGCTGAACCCTATCCTAGCACAGGTCTTAGTGACCTACTTCAATGAAAAGTTCAGTTTTGTAATGAACAATGTATATCACGGGGTGTCCTGAGAGTGAAGGAAGCTGTTGGAAACAGCTGGCTCTCTAAAACAGGTCAAAGATCTCCTATTTACTTCTCTTACTGTGTTTAATGAACTCAGCAGTACCTCGATTTAGAGGACAGGCCCAGCGGAAAGCCAGCTGAGCCCTGGGCAGAGGTATTGTCACTCCTTTCTTGGCAGTGGAGTCCCAGAGTCAGGCTTTAGGGCAGGGAGCAAAAGTGTCTTTTTCAGTGATTCTGAAAAGGACACTTGCACTGGTAAAATAGAACCAGGGAGGACTTCTGACAAGGTAGATTCACAGAGTGAAATCAACCGACCCCATCTCAGGGTCCCCTTTGGATGGCCTAGCTCAACCATGTGCCTGGGGGAACTAAAACTTTCTCTGGGGACTTCAAGTAGGCTACTGAGAAGGCCTGGAATGGAGGAGAACAGGCAGAACTGGGCTCAAATCCTGACTCCGCCACTTATTAGCTCTGTGACCTTGGGCAAGTTACTTTACTTCTCTGGGCCAGTTTTCTCATCTCTAAAATGGCGATATTAATAGTATCAATTACTTATAGTTACTATGAGGGTGGCATAAACTTTTTTTATGTGAAACTGCATAGCACCAAGCATGGTGCATGAGAGGTGAGATTAAATAACATTGACACCAGTAGTCAGACACTGAACACCTCTGGGTCTTCACTAACTGTCCACTTACCTCAGCCCAAACATGCTACAGAAGGCCTCAATCTTCTCTGCCATGTGTGTGACTTTCCCCAGACCAGGGGCAGGGAACCTGCGGCCTTAAGGCCACATGTGGCCTTTTAGGTCTTTAAGTGAGGCCTTTTGATTGAATCCAAATTTCACAGAACAAATCCTTCAATTTTTATTAATATATTTTTGTTTGTCTTTTATATTTTATTTTATTTTTAAAATGAACATATTTAAAATACCAAAGAATAAAATAAGTTTCAATGAAATAAACCTCCCAGATTGACGGGCACAATTAGAACCTTAGTAAGCCATAAGTGCTAAATTGACAGCTGCTACACTCATGATTTAGTTCTAACTTCCCCCACCTGACGGATGCCACTACCACACAAGTCTGGTTGGCGAGAGTTCATGCAGGTCAAGTATGCCAGTCTGCTATCAGCTTTTGACAACAGTGCACTGTGTTTCTGTTTGAAGTGGAATTTGTGAATAGTTGCATGGCTCGACAGTATTTTTTAATTCTGTCTGCTTAACAGTCCCTCATGTCAAAGAAGACCAAGAGAACACTAAAGGAAGAAAACAGATTTTTAAATGAGGATTGGGAATTGCAATATTATCTTGTTTCTGCTAAAGATAAGATGATTTGCTTGCTTTGTGATACTGCAATAGCAGCACTAATGAAACTCCATGCTCGTCAGCTTTATAACACTCATAAGGACCACAAATGTTTTAAATTAGAGGGAGAGGCATGAAAGGTTGTACTGCAGAAATTAAAAGATGAAAAGCAAAAGCAAAGACAATTCTTTCAAGCAGCAATAAGACCTGGAAATAACGCAACTGAAGCAACTTATAAAGTAGCTTATATACTTGGGGAAAAATTCAGTGATATAGAAATTATGAAAGAATGCATTGTCAAAGTTGTAGGATGCTTAGGCCCCCATAACGTTTCAAAGTACAAATAACTGCCTCTTTCAAGAACCATAATTGATTGGCAGCATGAATTAGTCTTCAACTTAACAGAACAACTTCATGCAATATTTCAAAAGGAAAATATATATTATTGAATTGCTTTAGATGAATCAACTGATATCACTGACTCGGTGCAGGTTTTATGCTTCATTTGGGTCATAACAGAAGATTTTCTTTGCTATGAAGAGTTACTCACTTAGGGCACTCTTGTGAATAGAACATGGGGAATAGATATCTTCAACAACTTCCAAGATAAATGTGAAGTTGGACTGAATTTGATAAATTTAGTGAGCGTATGTACAGATGGTGCACCTTCCATGACAGGAAAACAGGAAGGGTTTATTGTGCAGATAAAAAAAGGATTAACAGATCCAGATGCTCTCATTTCTTTTCATTGTATCTTGCATCAGCAAAATCTCTGTGCTAAAGATACTATTTTAAGTGATACTTTGCAACAAGTTGTAAGTATTGTTAACGATATTCATGCAAATGGATTGTGGCATTGTCAGTTTTGTAACATGCTAAAGTTGAAGATGAGATATTCAGTGTGGATTTGCCATATCATTCTAAAGTGTGTTGGCTATCACAGGGACAGGTGTTAGCCAAAATTTTATCTCTGCAAGAACAGATAGTTACATTTTATGAAGAATAGAATCAGCAATGTGAATTATTGAAAGAAGATTTCTATAGGAATGCAGCATTTCTGTGCGATATCACATCAAATCAAAATGACTTGAATATTTCTTTGCAAGGTCTATAATATGTGGCAAAAAATCCAAGCATTTTGAAAAAAGCTTTTTTTTTTTCAAAACACTTCAAAAGGAGATTTCGGATGAACATTTTCCCCATTTAGCAAAGGTCATTGACGAGCAGGATGATATATGCAAATCATCTGAAGAAATACGTGCTGTTATAGACCTATTAATTGGAGAATACAGTGAAAGGTTCATTGACTTTGAGAATCATGACATTACACTCAAATTAGCATTTCGGCCTCACCTGGTTGATACCACCAAGGCACCTAAAGGACTATAGATGGAATTGATTGAGCTCTCAGCAGATGATATTTTAAAGTCATTGTTTGATGCTAAGAAAGATCCAATTGGAATATGGAAAAATGCAGTAGAATATCCACACCTTCTGCAACATGCCTGAAAAATGCTTTCTTTCTTTTCAACCACTTATTGCGGTGAATCTCCATTCTCCTGCCTAACCCAAATCAAGACATCCTTAAGGTCACAAATAACTGATACCCATTAGAAGATCAACTGAAACTGCAGACCTCCACGCTGCAACCAAATATTCAAATGCTTTCCAACAAAAAGCAGACACAACAAAGTCATTAAACGGTTAACTTTAAAATTAACAAATAGTTTTCATTTCTCGAAATTTTAAGTACATAGTAGTTAGAGTCTTACAAAATAGAATACATTTTTAAGTATATCTAATTAAAGTTTCTTTAATGCGGCCTTATTTGATTACAGCTAAATTAATGTGACCTTCCAACATGAAGAGGTTCCCCACCTCTGCCACAGACGAATACTGGATGTCATTGCTTCACAGCCCCTGGACAACTTACATAAGCAACTGATTTCTCCGCTGCCGCAGGTCAGGAGTGCTCTGCTTTCTGCAGTCCACCACCTCTGCACTGAGGAGTCAACAACAGCCTCTGGTGAGGCAGAGAACACTGACCTGGTAGAATGTGCAGCCCGGCCACCGCCAGCGGAGGCAGTGGAGGAAGCCTGCATCACCCGCAAAGGCGACCGCAGCACCAGCCGCAGCACCACCGTGCCCCTCCGCTGTGGGGCAAGGAGTGCTCCAGCACCGGGAGCTCAGCCTCACCGCGCTGCCCCACCACCCTCCAGGATCTGACTTTCAGGACTGCTTGTTTGTGGAAAACCTGTGAGGTGTCTCTGAATATGCTTCCCACCTTACAAAACACGTCTTTAGAAAGGCATCTACCCTGGGATGAGTGGATATTACTTTTTTTTTTAGTTCGATGGCATTAAGTACATTCGCAGTGTTGTGCAACCATCACCACCATCCGTCTCCAGAACTTTTTCATCTTCCAAACTGAAACTCTGTTAAACAATAACCGCCCATTCATCCTCAGCTCATGGTAATCAACACTGTCCTTTATGTCTCTAGGAATTTGACTACTCGAGGTACATCATATATGTGAAATCATACACTATTTGTCCTTTTGTGACTGGCTTATTTCACTTAGCATAATTTCCTCAAGGTTCATGCTGTAGCATGTGTCAGAATTTTATTCCTTTGTATGGCTATTTCATTGTAGGTACAGATATACAGTCAGCCTTCTGTATCTTCCAGTTCTGTATTCTTAGATTCAACAAATAGCAGATTAAAAGGATGGTTGCACCTGTATTGAACATGTACAGACTTTTTTTCTTTTCAATACAATATAACAACTACTTATATAGCATTTACATTGTGTTCAGTATTACAAGTAATCTAGAGATGGTTTAAAGTATCTGGGAGGATGTGTGCAGATGATATGCAAATACTACACCATTTTATATAAGGGACTTGAGCATCTATAGATTTGGTATCCTAGCGGGAGAGGTCTTGGAACGAATTCCCCACAGATACAGGAGGGCAACTGTACATATCACATTCCGTTTACTCATTTATCTGTCAATGGATGCTTGGGTTGCTTTCACCCTTTGGCTATCGTGAATAGTGCTGCCATGAACATGGGTGTACAGATATCTCTTTGAGACTCTGCTTTCAATTCTTTTGGGGCATATATCTAGAAGTGGAATTGCTGAATCGGATGGTTATTCTATGTTTAATTTTTCAAGGAACCGCCACGCTGTTTTCTGATATTACTTTTTTTTTCTTAATTTGGAAATCGTACCTTTTTATGCTGCTGATCTCTATGCTCCTCCCCACCCCAGCGGGGTTCCTGGGCAGTATCTGTCAACATGTGCAGACTCGTCCTTGCTGCTTTGACACAGCCCCTCTCACTTAAAGGATCTCTAAGCCTCTGTTTCTTTCCTGCTCTTGGAACACACGGCCTACGTCCCGCAAGCGAGCCCCAGCACCGCAGCTCCAGACTTCCTGCGAAAGCTGTCACCCCAGCACCTTCAGATTGTTGAGGAGACAGACTGGGGGAAGCATTGCTCAAGTGAGTTGCAGAAAATAAGGGTCCGATAAATGCAGCTCCAAAATAAGCTGCCATTCTGTTTTTCTCCTTTGGGGAATGATAGACAGTAATTTTTGAACTTCCTGAAGAATAGGAAAAATTGAATTTAAAGTAATCTTAATCTGCATTTTTTGGTAATATAACTAAGTTCATTTTACATGTGTACTTTGTTTTAAGGATCCTTTAACTCAGATTTAAAATTCCCTGCCCTTTTACCATTAGTAGCATCCATAGAACCAGAATCTGCCTCCACTCAGGAGCAGCGATTAATTACAAATTGACAAGAGCTCAATGTCCTGCAAACTCAGCCTCCGGCCCACCAAGACAGACCAAGGCAAATCAAGGAGAGAAGCATACTTGGGGAAAGAAACTTCTGACTGTGAAAGAGAAAGCATATTTTTTAACAAATGTCATGAAATAACGACCCGAGGCAGAAGTACTTGTACAAAGCGTGTGTTTGGGGACTCTGTAACAAATGCTGACACTGCTTTAATGCCAGCTGTAAGAATCAAAGCCCAGCAATATTTCCTCCTGGAACAATTATCTACTTTCTTTGGGTTTTTAGGGAGACAATTAAGCAAGAGAAGCAGAAGATGCTGTCCCCAGAATCCTCAGAGGATAAGTGATGTAAAAAGACCTTCCAAGGTGAGAGAAATGCTGAGGTTGAGGGAAGTCCCTGCTGGAGTTTATGTCACATTCCTTTGGGATGGGAGAAAAATTCCTTTGACATAAACTCCGGGGGGACTTTCCTCTCCCAACCCCAGTAAGAACACCACCTCCCCATCTTTTTAATAGAATAGATATTTCTGTTTGCCCATTCTGGGCACCAGGATTGTGACTCTAAATAGAGATTGGATCGCTCTTCCTGATAATACTTCTATCAGTCATTGATTCAGCAGTCACTTATAGAAAGTTCTCAGAGCCTGGTGCTGAGATATAATAGCTCAGCTAACAAGTTTATTAGGTGCAAGGCCCTGTGCCAACCACCTTACATGCATTACCTAATTAATCTTCAAGACAATGCTAATTGGTTACCATTTTCCCCATTTCACAGATGACATCACTGAGGCTTGGTGAGTCTAAGTAATTCGCTCAAGGTCATGGTGATAGTGGCAGAGACGATTCTAATGCAGGCACTGATTTAGAGAGCCCATGTCTTTAACTGCTTTACTAGAATGAGGACAACCACTAGGGATTATTAAGGATACAATTTTTTTTTTAAAATTTCAGAATATTACAGGGATATAAATACTTTGGTTACATGTATTGCTTTTGTACTGCCCTAGTCAGAGCTACAAGCATGTCCATCCCCCAGACAGTGCACACCGCAACCATTTGGTGTGAATTTATCTATCCCCTTCTCCACCCCTCCCACCTGCCCGACACCTGATGAATATTACTTCCATATGTGCACATAAGTGTTAATCAATTAGTACCAATTTAACGGTGAGTAGATGTGGTGCTTGTTTTTCCATTTGGTGATACTTCACTTAGAAGACTAGGCTCCAGCTCCATCCAGGAAAATACAAAAGGTAGTTCACCATTTTTTATGGCTGAGTAGTACTCCATGATATACATATAGATCATTTTATTAATCCACTCATGTATTGATGGGCACTTGGGTTGTTTCCACATCTTTGCAATTGTGAATTGTGCTGCTCTAAACATTCAAGTGCAGATGCCTTTAATACAGAATGTCTTTGTTTCCTTTGGGTAAATACCCAGTAGTGAGATTGCTGGATCAAATGGTAATTCTACTTTTAATTCTTTGAGGTATCTCCATATTACTTTCCAGAGAGGTTGTACTAATTTGCAGTTCCACCAGCAGTGTATGAGTGTTTCTATCTCTCCACACCCATGCCAACATTTGTTGTTTTGGGACTTTTTGATAAAAGCCAATCTCACTGGAGTTAACTGATATCTCATTGTGGTTTTTATTTGCACTTCCCTGATGATTAGAGATGTTGAGCAATTTTTCATATGTTTATTGGCTATTTGTTTTCTGAAAAATTTCCGTTCATATCCTTTGCCCACTTTTTAATGGGATTGTTTGATTTTTTTCTTGTTGATTTTCCTGAGTTCTATATAGATTCTATTATCAGCCCTTTATCGGATGTGTAGTATGCAAATATTTTCTCCCATTCTGTTGATTGTCTGCTCTCATGATAGTTTCCTTGGCTGTGTAGATGCTTTTTAATTTGATCAGGTCCCATTTATTTACTTTTCTTGTTGCTGTGATTGCTTTTGGGGTCTTCTTTATACATTCTTTGCCTAGGCTGATGTCTGTAAGAGTTTTTCCAACATTTTCTTCTAGAATTCTTATGGTTTCATGCCTTAGGTTTAAGTCTGTTATCCATCATGAGTATGGAACCAGAGAAGACCCTGTATAGGCAAAGCGACCTTAATCGAAAAGAACAAATTGGGAGGCATGGACCTACCTGACTTCAAGCTATACCACAGTAACCAAAACAGCTATAGTAACCAAAACAGCATGGTACTGGCACAAGAACAGAGACATAGACCAATGGAACAGGACTGAGAACCCAGATATAAAACCTCATATTGTCATCTGATCTTTGACAAAGCAGACAAAAACATAAACTGGGAAAAAGAATCCCTCTTCAATAAATGGTGCTGAGAAAACTGGATAGGCACATGTAGAAGACTGAAACAGGATCCACACCTCTCACCTCTCACAAGGATACAAATTTAATAAAGCATGATCGTTTCCCATCCTCACATCCTCAAGGAGCTCAGTCACCAGGAAGTCAAGGCAGTGACATCCCATACTGTCTGGTAAGAAGTGTGTTGGTAGTACAGTGGTGAGCATAGCTACCTTCCATACTGTCTGGTGAGATCTCTTGTATGTTGTTCAAGATACACTACACTGGTGATACCAAAAGCACAAGTAACAAAAGAAAAAATTATAAATTCATCAAAATTTAAAACTTTTGTGCTTCAAAGGACACCATCAAGAAAGTGAAAAGACAATGCATAGAATGGGAGAAACAGTTTTGCAAATCGTATATCTGGAATGCATATCTAGAATGTATAAGGAACTCTTCTATATAAAGAAGTTTAAATAGCCCACTGATAAAAAGATAAATAACTCAATTTAAAAACGGGCAAAGGAGCTGAGTAGTCATTTCTCTGGGAAGATATACAAATGGCCCAATAAGCACATGAAAAGACGCTCAGATTCATTAGCTTTCAAAGAAATTTAAGTCAAAGCCATGATGAGATACCACTTCACACCCACCAGGATGGCTACAATCAAAAAGACAGATAACTACAAGTGGTGGTGAGGAAGTGGGGAAGTTGAAAGCCTCATACACTGCTGTGGGGATGTAAACTGGTACGGCTTCTTTGGAAAACAGCTTGGCAGTTCTTCAAAGTATTTAACAGAGTTACCATATGACCCAGTTTTGGAGTACACAAAATTTGTATACAAATGTTCCTAGCATGTGAATATTCATATACGTATGCTAATATTCACATAACCAAAGAGTGGAAACCACACAAATTGTTGTCAACTACTGGATAAAAAAAAGTAGTGTTTAATCAGTAAAATGGAATATTATTTGGCAATAGAAAGAAACAAATGACTGATACAAGCTCCAACGTGGATGGAATTTGAAAACATTATGCTAAGTAAAAGAAACCAGTCACACATGTTGTATGATTCCATTGAAATGAAATGTCCAGAATAGGCAAATTCATAAAGACAGAAAGTAGACTAGTGGTTGCCTGGAGTTGGGGACTGTTGGGCAGAATGGAGAGTGACTGAGAACAGGTGAGGTGTTTGATTTGGGAGTGATGAAAGTGTTCTAAAATTGTGGCAATGATTGCACAACTCTGAATACACTAAAAGCTATTAGATTATACACTTTAAATGGGTAATTGTATGGTATATGAATTATATATCAATCAAGCTGCTTTTTATTTTTTAAAAGAGATACTTTGATGACAAATATAAGAGAACCATCAGGGGAAGAATACACTAGGAATGCTTTCATTTGGCAAAATGTCCTGGGGTGGGGGCACCAGGCATCGTGCAGGGAGACGTGGTGATGCAGAAGTGGGTCAGATGTGAGAAGATGGTTGTATGGGGAGCACAGGGTCCGTGAGGTCTTAGGAGCTCCAGGGAGGGAGGTAAGGTCTCCTTCTGGGAGTGGAACTGGAAATAGACACACAACATAGGAGAGTAGAAAGGTGCAAAGGCTCCAGGAGCAGAATGGATCCCTGATCCCAGGGTTCAGCTAGAGCTCATGTCTGCCCTGGAGGGCCATATCTAAAGCAGTCATTCTCTAAGTTGATGAATTTGCCTTCCAGGGGACATCTGCAATGTCTGGAGACATTTTTGATCATCAAAACTCAAGGGACAGAGTGCTATTGTATCTGGTAGGTAGAGAGTGAGAACAGGGATGCTGCTAAACTCCTTACAATGGACAGGACAGACCCTCAACAACAAAGAATTATCTGGTCCAAAACGCCAATAGTTTTTGCTGAAGATCAGAAACCCTGATCTACAGCAGGTAGACACTGATCTGCAGAGGAATGGTCAGCATAGACAGTTTAGAAAAGGGAGGATCAACAGAAGCCAACTTCAGCAGAGACCACCTGTTATGGGTTCAATTGTGTCCTCCCAGAAAGGTATGTTGACATCCTAACCCCCAGTACCTCAGAATGTGACCGAATTTGAAGAGTCCCTGCGGATGTAATTAGTTAAGGTCCTCACTTTAACTAGGTGTGCCCCTAATCCCATATGACTGATGTCCTTGTAAAAAGAATGTCTTGGGAAGAGACATGCAGACAGCAAGCACCCCATGTGAACGTGAAGGCAGAGATCAGGGTGAGGCATCTACACGCCAAAGGTGGCCAGCAAACCACCAGAAGCTAGGAGAAGGACATGGAACAGATTCTCCCTCGCACCCCTCAGAAGAAACCAACCCTGTGTTCTTGGTCTTCCAGCCTCCAGAACTGTGAGACAATACATTTCCGTTGCTTAAGCCACCCACTGTGTTACTCTGTTGTGCCAGCCCTAGAGGCTGAGATACCATCTGATACACCGTTTATGGCAGGTGATGCCCTGGATAAGGGACTTTGCACATCCTGGACCCCTGGCATAAGCATCGTTCAGTCTCCATATTTTCCTTGGTTCTGCTTCCAGTTTTACCAACTTTTAATTATGAAGCCTACCACCTACTCATGCCAGGGAAGGACATACTGACGGGTCAGCAGAAGTGTACCATTCTCAATACCTCTTAGGGCCTGGGCTTTCCTGAACATTGACAAGACAGGAGAATTTCTGTCCTCTGAGCAGAGAACCAGATCAAGCTGGTCTTAGCTTATAGCTGATGGTTTCCAAAGTGTGCACAGCAAGGGATGAGTAAGACCTTCCATTGGAGTCCAGGAAGGAAATGTTAGACATTATTTAGAATGTATTTAAAATTAGAAATAAATTAAGATTTAATAATATTTAATGCCTGGGTTGACAATAGAACCTATAATTAATTTATGAATGAATATTCATATATTGTGAATGCATGCTCCAGAACAACTTGAGTGATGGCAATTGGTGGTCACTGCCCTAGACATGGCCTCGATAATATCACTGCCATTTCTCTGATCTGCTCTTGCTTGAAACTGATTCATAAGAAACCTTGAGTGTCAGCCTAAGGGATCTGGCCTTTATCCTGTAGGCTGTGAAAGCCCTCAAAATGTTTTGAGTATAGCATAGTATTTAACAGTATGGGTTCTGAAGCCAGCTGAGTAATGTATTCACTGTAATGTTTACTGCCTGTTTGACCTTGGGCAAGTTATTTAGCCCCTTTAAGACTCTGTTTCCTCATCTGTAAAACAGGATACTAAGAGTAACCACCTCCTGATGTTGTGAGAATTAAAAGAGATAACACATTCAGAACACCTCCCACAGAGCCTGGCACACTGCACGCCATCGATAAGTGTTTGTTATGATTCTGTTTTAGGATATCACTCTCTTGGACCCACATCTCAATGTAAGAGTCAAACCTCAAGCCACCACATTCTAGAACTAGCTTTCCAAATATAGGTGGAAACTGACTAAAAAGCAGTATTTGAAGATGTAAATTCTTTGGTCATAATACCTCTTCTTCCATTACTCATTTCTGGGAATAATGGCTTTAAAGGCCTCTGATAATATGCAAAGTCATGTCTGGAAGGTGTAAGCCATTACATACGGCATTTGTCTTCAAGATTTAAAGCCAGGTATACCACAGTCTGGTGTACCAAACTGTCTTTATTCTAATATGATAAGCTCTAAAACTAGTTCCTCCTCAAATGCCTTTTTAAAACTTCAAGTATTATTACTTCCTGGTTTAACATCACAGTATTGGAGCTGCACCTGCCCCCACCACTAATCAGCATTAATTGGATTTTTAAATCCAAATGAAAAATGACAGCTGGTGTTATTATGTTCTTAGCCACTCGGCTTCTAGCTGGTTTTAAAATTGAATTCCTCTCCCCCTTGGAAAATCCAAGTCATTTTCTCAGTTTAAGAAGGAAGTATTTGCAGGTGCTGAATTTGTTTTTGTAGCTCTGAGAGGTCCTCTGCCAAATTACATTCAAGAGCGCCATCTCCTGGCCAAAGTTTAAAATAAAAAGAAAATGAACAAATAAGCAGGTGCCTAAATAGTCTTGTGCCTTTAATCAGCCGCTTAACTACTTAACCATGAAAATGAGCTTCCTAAGGCTAATGAGAGTTGCCCAATCTGCAGAAACTGGGTGTTTATTTTTGTAGCATAATTTTCCAGCTGCCTGCATCCTGCATCCTTTACAGGGTGTAGCATCTGCTTATGCGGCATTGTTGATTATATTATGGTTTTGCTCACAGGCCCCTCCTGGACGCTAAGGAGCACATCAGGTGCTAGGTGTCCCAGGTTAAAAATCAGATTCGGGGATTCAGACA